>NC_088648.1:19340816-19814316 GCF_964019385.1 Sycon ciliatum
ATCTGGTCGAGATCAGTACTTCGCTATGCCTCTGTGCAAAGAGCGGCAGGAATTTTCATTCAAGCAAGGCATGTGTGGCATCATTGGAAAGGTAATGACCTCAGCTACCTAAAAATAGCATCAACAAGGGAGTCCTGGCAACGGGATGAGGGCAAAGAGCTGTAATCCGGGCCACTTTTGAAATGTACAGTCAAGGTTTGACTGCATTTTTGGCCTGACCCAGGCCGGAACTGAACCCCCTACCTAAAGTTTAGAATGGTGGTGCTTGTTTTCCGGCAGCTTTGGGGGGGGGGGGGGGGGAGAGAAGCGCGAAAATTATTCGTCTGGAATTTAATTTCGTCTTTTTTGTCCAAGGAGGTTTCGAACTATACTAAATGCCGGACTAATGTCGATTTGTCCAGCTCTTCAATACACTCTCATGATCCATGGACGAAATTTATAACCAGACGAACCAGACTTTGGAGTTGGACGAAATTATTGAGCGACGAAATTTTCTGCCTGTACAGTATACTATGGTGTATGGAAGTATGCGCATGATGCCGGGAATACACGGGACCTTGTTCTAAAGACCACCTGGTTTTAAACAATCATTTTGCTAGCAACAGGGGGTGGTTGACTAAACCAGGCTTTACCGTATTATAAAAATATTGTTTTCCAAATTTTACCCAATACTGTAGACAGCAAGCTATTTAGGCCATGAAGGCCTCATCAGTACAGCCACGAGCTAAATAGGCCGAGCTACCAGGCATGGTGCAAAGGAGGCACCACAGACATGAAGATATCTCGTGGCTCTAGCGCCAGAGTGCTCAAACTACGAAAAGTAGCGGGAAATGCATGATGCAGCAGCAATAGAGGCTGTAGAGCTGCACCAAGTGTTTGTTTCCAGCACTTGATTTGCTATGAGCCTGAATGAGGTCCCGAGTTCGAGACCCGCGCTGGTAGCAGGGAGTAGGGGTGCACGGATTATGCTCGCACGCATCCGATATTATGCTTTCGGGCATTTCCCGCGGAACTTCGAAAGTATTCTCCCAAAACATCGAAAACATTCTCCAGAACCCCCCCCCCCCCCCCCCCCCCAAAAAAAGAACCCCAGCACGAGCCGTGCCTTGCGCATGCTCTTTAGTATGCAAAATGGACGGTCAGGCACGTGATCACTGCATGCAGGATCTACACTACATGTATCATAGATCTACATGTACATGTACATGCATGACTAGTGCACAGCTACCAGTGTCGTGTCCGGGTGTTGCTGCATGTACATGTATGTGCGTCCGGAGGATGCGCGCTTGTTCTCTGGCAGGTCAAAATTGACAGAATTCCCCCAAAACTCTTCTGAAGGTCAATGGATCTGGCAAAAGATCGATAGAATTCCCCTAAAATTCCCAAAAATTTCTCAACGATAGTATTCCCAAATTATTCCGGGAATAATCCGCGCACCCCTAGCAGGGAGTGTGTAAAAAGACTTTTTACGCGTAATGAACTGCGCCGACACCCACGGTCAACTGGGTAATCACAGCTTGGAGTGAGGATGACAAGGATGCAGTTTACAGGGTTATGGGCCTTACACGCCCGATTGGTTGAGAGACTCACCTCCTCTCCCCTGACTCACTTGTGAGGTCTGCATCTGCCACCAAGGTGAAAAGGCATAGTGGTGGCCTGCGGAAGCGAAGGCTATAGTTTGTGTGTTTCTGAACATTCAAGTAATGCTAACGCGGATCCCGCGAATATTATACTTGATTTGCTACTTACCATGTCGCAAATGACTTCTCTCAAGCAGTAGATCTTGAACAAGCTTCCAATCAGATGCTTGGCCTTTGAGATGTGTTTCGAATGGAACAGGTGAAGCAGTGCATCCTGCAGAATTAGATGCAAAATTAACGACACAAGACTAGGCAGCAGGAACGAACCGGCGTCAGACTTCTCACGAGCTGCAAGTTGCCGCCCGATACTGAAGCCTCGAGCGATGCGGATATACTCCAGCGTCACATTGTTAGCAACTTGGAGCAGCAGCAAGGACACGAACACATGCACGAAGATAAGCTTGGACAGTCCCACCACGACGTCTCTGACACCCAGAAACGTGTCCCGTTCAAATCTAGCAAGGCCATTGGTGATGCGATCGACCATCCGACCGAAGTACGCCTTATGCCATTTCGGTTCGTCCTTTCCGCCTTCTCGGTATTTCCAGTCCAGATAGGAGCTAGCGATGTAGCCACCGCCGCTCACGCTGCTCAAATAATCCAACTCCTGTTTGCTGTCAAGTATGCCCTTCAACACACCTGCACAGAAAGACGCGCTCCGGAAGCCCCCGCCTGATAGACCGAGGCCGAACGTCGGCCGATACTCCTCTTGCCCATCCTGTAGCTGTTGTGAAGCTCCTATCGATTCAAGGACGTCTATCGTTCGGTTGCGTCTCAGAGTTGTGCGCCTCAGTCCAAACAGCCGAACGCCAAAGAAGTGTGTCGCAAGTGGAGAACCACCATCAGAACTGGTAGTTGAAGCACTTGTCGGGGAACTTCCGTCAATCTCCGAACCGTCTCTATTCCCCGGCAACTCGAGGGGCCTGGCGTTTTGCTTCATGCCTGGCTCCGCCATGGAAGAATGTTATAACGGCGAACAACATGCAAACCTCTTTTTCTCAACAAAATTGATCTGTGCTTCTACAACAAACATAATGATTTATGTGGAGATGATTTCTACCAGGGCTACAGTTAAGTGTAGGGATCGCGGGAGTCGTAAAAAAAGCCGGCTTTTGCGACTCACTGAGTGAACGCCTGATTTCTACGTAACCTCGCCGGCCTTGCACTGTCTGTAGAAGAAATTCGGAAGAAGATCGGAGCTAGCTCACGACCTCGTGTGCGTTGTCCAGGGTTGTCGATGGTCCTGGATTTCAAGTGGATAATACACATGTGGTAATACTAGTATTTATTTAATACTAGTACTAGTAGTAGTTGTGCACATGGAAATCCGGTCGCACGTCTAGCGGCCCAAGGCCAGGGCGCTGGCCATGTAGCCGTGGCATGGTATAAGCGGTAGATCTACACACATGCATTTTTAGGTACACTACTACTGTACTACTAGTACACTACTGTCAGTACTGAGTCAGTACCTATGCGCTGCATGCAGCGCTGCAGCGCACTGGTCCCATCCGATCAACATGTGAACTGTTCTGTACGCGCAGATCAGAGGGCGCAGGGCCGCAGACCCAGCTGCACTGGTCAGGTCAATCGACAGGATTTCCATGTCCACGAGACCACGACTGATATCCTCATGCACAGTTATGCAGCATTCCCTCTCTAGTGGGACCATTGTCTAGGGCCTGTTTTGGACTTCCCACTCTAAGAATACAAACAAACAAACAAACACGACAGTAGCCTGAGTAGGATGGCACGATTTGAAGCGTGCGGGGCAGGCCGATTGAGCTTTTAGTTTTACTTTTACTTAGACTACTGGTAGTAGTAGTAGTTGTCAAGTGCACAGGATGACATTGTACAGTACAAAAGTGCTACATACGTGAACTTCTGAAGTTATGCTTGTACTTGTATTTTCATGTACAATGTAGATCTACATGTACATGTACATGTACATGTACCGGTACTTGAGAACGGGTTTACCATGGTTTACGTGAAACCATGACGCCGACCGGCATATGCAACGTTACGTAACGGCGAAGTCATGCCTAATTACTGTATAGACGATAGGCCTAGGCCCGTGTCAGCACAGCCGGCGGCAATACATGTACATGTACATGTATGCTGCAAAGGGGCGTAACTAGGCTTTTCCAAATCGCCCATTTTTCGCCTATTATTAGTATTTGGCATTTCGCTAGGCTCAAATATACATGTACATGTACATCAGTTTCGACTGCAAAATCAGCTGATTGTTCGAGAATCGGCTGCAAAATTGGAATATACAGTACATGTAATGGAAAATCGGCTAAAAGAATAGTTGGCATTATTGACTTCACAATTGCACTTTGCAAGAACATTTGGTAGATTTTCGGCGATTCTCAAAGGAACCCTCCAAAATCGGCGAAAAGCTACAGTGTAAGCTATTTTTCGATAAGTCTCTTTTTCAGCGAATTTTTGAGAAAGCCTATCGAGCGGTTACGCTCGCAGCAACATGATTCATTCGTACTAAACGCACTTTGCAACAGGCCTTTGCGGATAATGCCGGCAGAAAAATTGGCAGAATTCGGTACTTCTCCTGGTAAGTTTCATGCATGCTTGGTATGTGGATAATAAAATGGAGCAGAATTCGAGGAATTGCCCGCCGTAAGGTTTGTACATGACTTGTATGCCTATGTTTCTGTCAATTTCACTTTCAATGTAAGAAATATCTTAATCATGATGTAACGAGTCCACTCGGGCGATCCGCTATGTCCACACATCCTCACCATACTCTCAAAGTCTTCCAGGCTACAATGATGAATTGGTCTCTATTTAAAAATGATACCAATCAAATAATAATTGTCGGACCGGGAAAATCCTCAATAATGCAGCCAGTAATATACATGTACAATCATGTAGACTAAACAGCGATCGTGTCAGTGACTCTAGTCAGTATTAAACATAATACAATCATGTACATATATGTGCAAACACTCTGGACAAGCGTGTGAATTCTGCGAGCAAAATACATGTACATCTACAATTGCTACAAAAACAAACAAAAAAAAAAAAAAACCATTGCTACATGCACGTAACTGTATAAGGGCAGAGCATTACTCAGTTCTGTTCGTGTTCGTTCACAGGAATTAGCTGTTTAGTGTACATGTACATGTACTTGCAAGTGCAAACTCAGAAAGCGAGAGCAAAGCACCGCAGTGCAGCGTAGTACACAAGTGACTAGGGCGGCATGGCACACCAGCGTGAGAACTAATATTAATTCCCGTAGCTATGCAGAAGACGTTACTTCAGTAACGTCTGGCGCTAGCCAGGGTCCACACAGCTTTGATTTGGTATTAAATTTTGTTTGTGTGTTTGTTTGTGTCACGCCTGGCGCTATCCGTATCTGACGGCAAAAAAGCATAGGATGTTATAAATTTTTCAATTCTCCTATTTTTCAGGCATATCCTGGGATTCGAACCCGCACCATCGCCCTACATGCATTCCCCCATACACTTCGCATTCATACCCATTCTTCCAAGTTGCTTTACGTTATTATCTTGCGTTTGAAAGCCCTATTTGAATATTGCGGGCAGCTGTATGTGGCCAGCTGTGTTTGATGGTACGGTACGGTACGGGAGACGGTGTCGTATTACCCTCGATCGTACCTGTCCCGTACCTATCCCCTACCGTACCGTGCCATCAAAGACGGCTGGCCACAATGCATATTCAAATAGGGCTTTCAAATGCAAGATCACAATGTGAAACTACTTTGAAGAATTAATATGTATGCGAAGTGTATCGGGGGATGCATGCAGGGCGCGCGATAGTGCGGGTTCGAATCCCAGGTTATGTCTTAAAAAAAAAGGAATTTTTTAAAGAATTTATAACATCCCCATACTTTTTTTGTCTAGGTCATCAAGGCAAAAAAGCATAGCGTAGGGCCCTGAGCTTCCAAGCTCTCTCGTTTTTCAGACTGATGACATTAACATTGTCATTAAAAAGCAAAGAACGTGATCAAGTGAGATAAACAGCGCGCACAACATTGACTTTCGACAAATTTGCAGGCTACACATCAATAATAATGGTGACATCCTCCAACTGCCACCAGCCAGCCAATGGGACTGTTTGCGCTAGCAAATCTGTAGAATTTGTACGATAACAGTAAAAAGAAACTCAGTTCAAGGCAAGATCAGATGGTTCTTGCAGATTAATGCTATAACAAAAAGGAGCCGTTTGGGCTACCCGCGAATTTTCCTGGATATTACTTGTGAAGAGCAGCGCAATTTATGTAGAGACCGTTAGCCCCAGACATACATGTACATGTAATTGTTTTTTAGGAACAACAGACTCATTTTGTGTTCTTGGCTTCATTTTTGAAGTAGCCGAGCAATCATCATGCGATCTAGCTGGGTCTCTATTCCCAGTACGCTGTGCAATTCGTCGCTGCTCATTCTGCTTATGCTTCTTCCGTCGATACGCCGCCTCCGCACTCTATCAGCAAGATGACCGAGATTGCCGGCCCTCAGGCGATGTTCGAGTTCCCCTGACGACACGCGCTCCAGTGGCATGTCAACTATGCTTCCATCCGTCATGTCTACGTAGTTATACTCCAGATCACCAACGGTTTCCGGCGGTGTAGGTGGTGTTGGATTGAACACATTCACTCCATTGAGAGGGATGGAGGAGATGGTGGATCTCTTGTTCAGAGCGGGCAAAATGGAAGCCTCCCTGTTGGCGCTGGGGGCGCTGACCCTTGGTTTTTTCATCGAACTCCTGGCGGTTTCCGGCTTTCTGGCCACAGGAGGGATGTTGCAATGAGGCTTGCGTGGCAATTGTGGCGATACATCGCCGTGCGGTGGCGTGCCTAGTGCTGAAAAATCTGGCATCGGCAGACACGAGAGGTATGGAGGAGCCGGGGGCTGTATGCACTCCACATAGGGAACGGACGTATTCGTTGACTCTTGCGCCGCCTGACTGCTTGGCTTCGGTAGTCTCCATGGGATGGCGGAACGTGGAATGTTGTTTTTCTTGGCGAGCTCTTCGCAATCCTCGTAGTCAATCTCATCCTGGTCTTTGTCATCAGTGTGACTTGGCCTACGTGGAACAGCCGGCGCTTCTTCTGCATGCTTCAGCTCCTCGATAGACCTCAGCTTGGTATAGCTGGCGAGGTAAACGATACCCGACACGATGGCCTTGTACTGTGCCTCGCGGCATACGGTCTTGACCATGACATCCGAGGCTGTGTCTGCAGACATTCTGACAAATTGACTCTTCGTGGCCACCAACGACTCCTCGCCAAGGTATAAGAGCAACCAATTGGTGGAACGTGTTCGAGGAATTGCAAGCTTCCGTCCCTTGGATATAGTGGCGTCCCCACATTCGAAGACCTCCTGCAATCTTATCGGGCAGGTAACCGTCTTGTCTTGAACCCAGCGCTCGATGTCACTGAGCGTGAAGCGGGCTTGGTCATCATAGGCTTGGAAGCTGCAGGTCACGGCGAAGTCCAGTTTTGCAGAGTGGGCAGCGCACTCGTCCAGGGCACTCCAGGTCTTCAGGTTGCACGGTGTGTTGCCGACTGCGCATCTGTGCCATTCCGCACAGGCGCGCTGGTGTTCGGTGAGTACCACTCGGCTATCAACTCTGAACACATCACCAACGTCGACTGTGCAGTGTCCCTCGAGCGACATCCAACCAACGGTGGCAATCACATAGCGAGGTCTGTCTCGGTCCGTCAGTTTCATGATATCTCCCACAGACGCGAACGTCCTATCGTCGAAACGCGCTTCGGGAGAAAGAAGAAAGAAGGAAGCGGACGACTCTCGGTCGGTTAATTCTGATCTGTGGGAGTTCGTGGACTCGTCGAAAACCTCCACCGTAACATCGGTTTGCCTTCCAAGAATGGTGATTGAACACCCAACTGGCAAAGTCGGCTTACGCCTGCTGGCCTTCACATCAACGTGACGGTCCTCTACAAACTCTGTAACGCACGGAATCTGTGCCTGTCTTGACGCACAAAGCAAACTCGATGCCATTTAGGGGCTGTATCAGGGGCGTCTCGAGAATTCATGGGCCAATCTAGGTTCTCTGGAAATGAACCACTTGCACACTTCTGAAACTCGTTGTCCTGTCGCTGCCGATACACCAAGAAGACGTTAGTAACACAACTAATGGGCTCCCCAAACTAGCGCTTGAGTACTGTGTCATGCCCATCAAATACATCTATACTAGCACTCCACTCTGCCGGAATGTTCACAACGCCTCTGCGATGCCACCATATGCCTGTCTCTTGGCGCTTTCATGTCAATCGCGCATACGGTGCCAGGCGCGTTCAACCCGACACCCGGGCCAGCCAGGGCAGCTGCTCACGATCCAATCTTTCTGGCAACTGCCTCTCAGTGAGGTGGGGAAACAGGCAGGAACGCTTGCTTTCCAGCTGTGGTTTAATTACCATTATCGGGGAATGTAAATGTGTGCAACATTACAATGTATGTAGAAGTACATGCATGTACTAACTAGTGGATAGGCATCTTTTTTGAGTGATGGCCATACACAATCATGTCCTTTACCTTTTTTGGGTGTTTAAAGTGATTGTCTTTTGTGCTGGCTTACCATGCGGGTATTGAAAATTTAGGAATTTGCACGCTATGGGAACTACCCACTTCTCCACACTGCGCTCTTCGCCCACATTAACCACACCATAGCGAGGAAGTAAGTTCATTCTTGGAAGATCAAATGAATAATAGTGGTCGAGAGTATGGGGTGTGGTTGCCAGTTTAATCTGGGTTAGGCATTGGGTACCACGAAAAGCTGCACGCAGCGAGTTACATCCAGTTGCGGCAGAGAAGCCAAACATGCATGCATAGACATGTACCACGTGACTAGGTTGTGCCAGGACGGTTCCTACTGTAGGGTGCGACAGCTGAAGGAAATCTTCAGTCTGGAGGCGAGTTCTGCTTCCCGTTGGGCGGGAGACTAGTGCACACAGTGGTGGATCTGCCCTTTAATGAGTACACCTCCATGCTAACGTAACATCTTTCTGGAGGTGTATCTCACTTAGGCCCTGGCGGATAATGCCGGCAGAATTTCGAGCAGAATATGAGTTATTTTAGAAAAGGCGCAGAATTAGCATAATTCGGCAGAAATGTGCAGAAGAAGGAGCAGGTACTCTGCAGAACCAGCTACGAAGTGCGGAGAGGGCTGCTGGCGCCTATTTACGGCTCCATTGTGTTCACAAGCACGTGAACTCACTGGTACATGGTCCTTTTTGATACCTTATGGCCGCATTTGATAATATCGCGTCGTCCCATATGGACCGATAATGCCGGCAGAATTTCGAGCAGAATATGGGTTATTTTAGAAAAGAAGCAGAATGAGCAGAATTCGGCAGAAAAGTGCAGAAGAAGGAGCAGATACTCTGCAGAACCAGCTGCGAAGTGCGGAGAGGGCTGCTGGCGCCTATGTACGGCTCCATTGTGTTCACAAGCACGTGAGAATACCGGCAGAATACGAGCAGAAAGTCGAGCAGAAAACGCTACTTTTCCGAGCATTATCCGCCAGGGTGGTGTATCTCACTAATCCGGAACAGGCCCATTTGCAGTAGGAGTGGGTGAGCGGAAGTGCCTGACGGTTTTCCAAACATTGCAACACGGTTTTGTATTTTTATTTCGGCCAGTGGGCTACTATCACTTTCGTCTTGGGGGTTTGACAAGGGCAGTGAGCCCGCCTTTCAGCACCGGGAGTTGCACCTCGCTCGAATTGACTGTACTGAGTGCAGAGGACCCACACCTTGATGTGGTGAGGACGGTTCTGGAGTTTCTGCAGCCGATCCACCTGTTGGGCTGTACACGTAAGGCAGGAGTAGTAGAAGTTTGAGCTGTATCAGGTCGGCCATCACCATGGCTTTCATGAAGGCTAGGCGTGCTGCGAGGGTCAGACATGGCCTAGCTCGCCACAGAGCACCAACCATTCAGAGATCGCTTAGGTACTGGAACGAATCGAGCAAAAACGGATGGGCTCGTATACGAGAATATGTGAGTTTGAATGCATGCTTTCAGAGCGTGATGAAGGCAAGTAGTTACGTAATGAAGGCAGCGCGCCGCGCACTGGGCCATAACCACAGTTGCATACTCTTGTTTATGCACTCTTGATATCAGTTTACATTGTAGATGGTGATTCCATCCAATCTGCAAGTTGTACATGTACAGTGTAAATGTCGCAGGCACCAGGAAAAGTGTCACCATAATTATTGCAGCTGTTCTTGTGGCCACATTGGCCCGGGTGTCCTATACTGACGTGGAGTTGCAGTGGAGGAAACGAGATCCACCCACAGAAGTGAAGGTTGTGCCCATTCTTGATGCTCATGCTCCATTGCGCCACGCGTCTTCCCGACCAAGACAGCATTCACCATGGGTCAATGACCATTTGCTCCTGTTGATACGAAGACGGAACCACGCTAATCGGAAATGGCTGCAATCTAAGTGCCAGACTGATTATGATGCGTTTAAAGAAGCCAGGCGTACCGTGACTCGTATGAACCGTGAATTGAAGACGATTTTTTTCCAGGCCAAGTTCACCAGTGTTCAAGGTAATCCCAGGAAAACGTGGAAGGTTTTGAACGAGTTATCTGGAAGACAGCGTGATCAATCCGTTCCACAATGCTCTGCAAGCAACATTGGGCGTGTATTTGCTGATGTTGTCAGTGATCAACAACGAGCACCTGAACTGTGTCTTCTACAGGGCCCAGTGGGACCTAAGGGTATTACATCCTTCAGTTCGGTGTCAATAGGTTGTGTGCGTGAACTGTTGGGTTCCTTAGACACCAGCAAAGCGACAGGCAGTGATGGAATACCCGCATTTCTTCTGAAGTCCTGCGCTGATTTGCTAGGTCCCTCCTTAACATTGATATTATTAAAATGCATCTCTTGCTGTTGGTTCTGTGCCGGACGGCATGAAGTTGGCACATGTCACGCCGGTATTCAGAGCAAATTAGAGTACCGAAGCACATCATATCTTCATTCATTAAACGCTGCAGAATACGATAACCTTCTAGGACTGAGCCGCCGAGCTGCTCGTGTTGTATTTGCCTACCCTTCCCGTGCTGACGTTGAGCCCATTTTGCGTTGTCACAACCTCCACCCACTCAGCGTACGCCTCACTCTTTTAAAAGCTTTTCATTTTTACTTTTCGGTGCATCAGGTCCCTTGGCAGTCCCCTCATCTCCCAAATCTTCACGACCCGAAATGATGCTACCCACACTACCACCCAAACCAGAGGCCAAACATCCAGTAGTCTCTTTCTCCCCCCATTCATGTCCCGGCCAGGCCTCTACAGTCTCTCATTTCTTGGTGCTGACCGCTTTAATGCACTACCCGCTATTATTCGATCCCTGCGAACCTTGCCTGCTTTTCGCGCTAGCTGCTCACAATTTCTTCTTGGGCACCCTGTAAGAAGGCCATAGGCCTGTTGGGTATACCCAAGTAAAATAATAAATACTACTACTACTACTACTACTACTACTACTACTACTACTACTACTACTACTACTACTACTACTACTACTACTACTACTACTACTACTACTACTACTACTACTACTACTACTACTACTACTACTACTACTACTACTACTACTACTACTACTACTACTACTACTACTACTACTACTACTACTACTACTACTACTACTACTACTACTACTACTACTACTACTACTACTACTACTACTACTACTACTACTACTACTACTACTACTACTACTACTACTACTACTACTACTACTACTACTACTACTACTACTACTACTACTACTACTACTACTACTACTACTACTACTACTACTACTACTACTACTACTACTACTACTACTACTACTACTACTACTACTACTACTACTACTACTACTACTACTACTACTACTACTACTACTACTACTACTACTACTACTACTACTACTACTACTACTACTACTACTACTACTACTACTACTACTACTACTACTACTACTACTACTACTACTACTACTACTACTACTACTACTACTACTACTACTACTACTACTACTACTACTACTACTACTACTACTACTACTACTACTACTACTACTACTACTACTACTACTACTACTACTACTACTACTACTACTACTACTACTACTACTACTACTACTACTACTACTACTACTACTACTACTACTACTACTACTACTACTACTACTACTACTACTACTACTACTACTACTACTACTACTACTACTACTACTACTACTACTACTACTACTACTACTACTACTACTACTACTACTACTACTACTACTACTACTACTACTACTACTACTACACTACTATTCATGGCTGGAAATCCTCAAGATCCGGGAAATTATCGCCCTGTGTCTCTCCTGCCAATTGTGTCGAAGCTGTTAGAACGAATTGTCCATAGACTACTATCCTTATTTCTGGACAAGGAGAATTTGTACCCTCCCTGTCAGTTTGGCTTTAGACGTCAACATTCAACGGAAGACGCTCTAGTTTTCGTCACGGACACGTTTGTTCGCGCTCGCGATGCCGGACAAATTACTGGTGCTGTGCTCGTGGATATGTCCAAAGCATTTGACAAGGTCAGGCACCAAGTGCTCAATAATGATTTGTTTGAGCTTGGCATATCTGGTTCAGCATTAGTTTGGTGTGCCGACTATTTGTCCAATCGTCGCCAAATAGTGCACATTGCTGAGAACTATAGCCGTCCTTTCCCCTGCATGTGTGGCGTTCCCCAGGGCTCTGTTCTTGGTCCGCTGCTTTTTATACTCTATGTTCGTTCGATCCAGTCCATTGTCTCCGAGTTTTGTGTGAAAGTTAAATTTTAATTTGCTGACGATATTCTATTGTATGTTTGCGGTACGTAGAAGAATGCTCTTAGCAACTCCCTGTCTGCAGCTGTCTCAGCCATTAGTACCTGGCTGTCAAACCGCAATTTAATTATCAATGGCCGGAAGACACAAGTGCTCTTCCTGTCTACGCCACATATTACTGACCACCAATTTGCAGTCTACTGTCATGGAGTGCAGTTCAAGCAAGTGAAATGTGCAAAGTACCTTGGAATACATTTGGACCAGGATCTTTCTTGGAGGACTCAAGTTGATTCTATGGTCACCAAACTTGCCAGTAAAATTGGTATTCTGTTCCGAAATCGACACAATATTCCGCTGACTTGCCGAGAAACCTTTGTAAAGTGCCTAGCGTTGCCAGAGTTTCTATAATTATGCATAAAATTGTTTTTCTGCTGGCCTTTCCTTAATTTAACCCAGTTAGGTAGGCTTGAACGAATGCTAAAGCGAGCTTTGCGTTCAGTGTACGATACTGGTTTTTGTAGCCCATCAAGCCCTTTATTTGTGAGACTTGGTCTAGATCGTTTGGCATGTATTGCAAAAAAATTACTGTATTAGACGTGGCGCTGTTTGGAAGGCCGCTGTAGTGTCACATTAAGTCAAATGTTCGAGCGCTATACTTAAAATAATGGTCTTTCAACGCGTAGCCTTGTATCACGCACTCTTAAGTTGCCCATGCTCAGAGCTGCCTTTGTCATGGCGCTTCCTTCCAATGTGCTAAGCTGTGGAATGATTTACACCCTCTAGCTCGCTGTGTGGATAACTTCGCCCGTTTTAAGAAACTGTTACCCCAATGCCTTGCTTTTTCACGCTAGTACTTATGACTTTCATCTATGCAAAATGTATGCAAAAGTTGGGCGCCCATCGTCTGTTGCCTCCACCATTCGTTCTATCGCGAACATGATCACCTACTCAATAGTCTATTGTATTAATAATTCAGGTTCGGCCTCATTTCTCTGTGCTGCGCTGATGAGTTCAAAAAGAACGAAACAGCATGCTGTCCGCAGATTGAGTATTTCGCTCCTGCTCTTGTAGCAGTTGAGCACTCTTGCGTGGGGTAGTGCCTTTGCTGTTTGCGTTATGCAGAGCTCACTGACTTGTCAGTTTGAGCACTCTGGCAAGGTACGTTCGGGCCTGATTGGAAATTTTTATTTCCATTGCTATCAGGTTCGGCCTCATTTCTCTGTGCTGCGCTGATGAGTTCAAAAAGAACGAAACAGCATGCTGTCCGCAGATTGAGTATTTCGCTCCTGCTCTTGTAGCAGTTGAGCACTCTTGCGTGGGGTAGTGCCTTTGCTGTTTGCGTTATGCAGAGCTCACTGACTTGTCAGTTTGAGCACTCTGGCAAGGTACGTTCGGGCCTGATTGGAAATTTTTATTTCCATTGCTATCAGGTTCGGCCTCATTTCTCTGTGCTGCGCTGATGAGTTCAAAAAGAACGAAACAGCATGCTGTCCGCAGATTGAGTATTAATAATTCATATATTTTTGCATCTTTCCCTCGAGTGGGTCTATTGTTATTAGGCAATTGTCTGTTATAGTCACCAGTGCGACTCACCACTATAAATAAAATCCAATCCAAAAGTGAGTATTAAGCCGGCTGTTTGCTTGCAGTCCCTCTTTCCCATCTGTACGTCTACCCGAACTACTCGCCGCTCAACAACTCATAACATGAGTATCAATCGCTATACAGGTCAGACCTCGCTATAACGACCCCCGCTATAACATAAACCTCACTATAACGTACAAATGTGAATGTCCCTGCCGAAACCGCATCACTTCTGTACAAAATTTCCTCGCTATAACATAATCCGCTATAGCGTAATGTTCGCTATAACGCACTGTTTGCTGGGTCCCGGGCGCACGGAGACCTCAGCATAACGTAAAAACTCGTATAAAAATGACTATGTACACGGCATGCATGCCTTCTCGCAACGAATTCGAGACTGAGGCGTCCACCTCGGAAGCAGGGAGTAGTAAAATACCGGTATTTTACTACTACTCCCATTACTTTTTATAGGCTCTAATCTTGTCACATCACGACTCACATGTACAAGTACACGCACTACAATTAAAATGGCTCTTGTCGCCCCTTTGCTGACAAGCCTGTACACATGCGCACATCTTTGCTAGTCATCATCATACTTTTATGTAAAACAGTACAGTTGTATTCAGTAAGTGAAGAGTGTCATTTTGACATACATATTGCATATTGGTGTGCCCAACTCACTATAACATAAACCTCGCTATAACATAATTTCTCCCATCCCCCAGAGATTACGTTATAGCGAGGTCTGACCTGTAGATCTATGTCTTGCTTTCTGTCCTTTTCAAGTAAATCGGTTTTTTTGGAATTATTTACCAGACGACCTGAAGTCCTGCACTACTATTGCAGATTTCCGCGTCAAATTGGCAAAAAGACAGCTTAACTCTTAATCATTGTTGTGATTTGCTTTCAAGCAATGTGCATAATCAGTAAATATTATTAATTGATGTTGCTGTTTTTGTCTTGTTTTTTTTTTTTGGTTTCCCGTTCTCGGGGCCTTCTATTCGGTACTTTTTGTAGTTGTACTTCTGTACTGTTGATCTATCCGAATTCAAATAAACACTAAAAAAAAGTACAGTCTTTTTTGGAGTGCACTCAAATATTTTTTTTAATTTCGCCCAAAGACGGGGTGCGGCTTACACTCCGCGATCCGGTGATCAAATTAGCAGTGATAAATAGGGCTGTATTCAATTTCGGAAGCTTTATACCAAACCCCGCCGACCAGATCGGACGGATACAATCGAATGCGCACAACCAAGAGTACATAAAAAATGTACTCTTGGCACAACTTATGTAGCAAGGACTCCCGCTCGTGGATCCTTCTTTTGAAACACTTATAATCCGTTTCAAGACCTTAGCAACCACGTTGCTACAGCTCATCCCGTACTATTCCATAGTATCTGTACGCATTATGGTTAACTCTTGACCTGTACGCATACTTGGAGTTTTTAGTAGATACACTGTACAATGCAAATGCACCCGTCGAATCCGGATCTGTGAGGTGGGTTGACTGGATACGAATCCGTGGGACCGCAATCCGGATTCGTACAATCGAACATGTACGAATGTGGCGAATCCGGGTCCGGGGCCCATGGAATCGCACAATCGAACGTGCCCTAGGATAGATGTCTGTATTTCGTGGCAAAACTGGGGGGGGGGGGGGGGGGGGTGGGGGGGGGGTGTACGACTTATACTATACTCCAGTGTACCTTATGCTATACGGCCTGTTACTGATGAAGACAGGCAGTGGTTTGCTGCAGCTGAAGGGCATCATATCCAGTGGACTAGCCCTGATTCTGTATCCAGAACCAGACAGGAAACAATAGGAACACTGATGCCTCACATGCCGGTACAGTCTGCAGTGAAGAATAAGTCTATCCAATAAGAATGGAACGAATTATTCAAATATGGTGGGGGCACGCTACACTCTTGTTAGTAAGTCCCATCTAACCTGTATACATTCAAATGGGACTTCGCGAATAAGGACACTTTTCTGATGCCCCGCCGAGTGTCGTTATATGCAAAGTTGCCTGTAGTCAGTGTAGATTGATTTATACTCTTCTCCATCATCATAATATTTATTATGGTAGTGGAGAGAATAAGATTAGTATTTTGGTTAATTGTCGGCGTGCAGAAAATAAACGTTTTGGAACAAAAGCTTTGCTACTTTTATACTCTTCTCCACCATCATAATTATGGTAGTGGAGAGAATATGATTAGTATTTTGGTTAATTGTTGGCGTGGAGAAAATAAACGTTTTGGAACAAAACCTTTGCTACTTTGTTTTTTGACATGAGCGAGAGTTAAATTTTGTTGATAGCTATTCGCATTTTTCCTTGCGGCAAATAGTTTGAAATAGTGGTTGCAGTAATTTTTTTTTTTAATATGACGTGATTCTGAATTCTGATCCATTGGTTGCCGTGCTAGATGTGCTGTTCTCAGAAAGCTTACGGCAGCTAGTGCTGAAATTGCCTTGCTGCCATCTTCTTTCAGGGTTTCGCACATCTGCGTCGTTGGCGCCATTTGCAGCGGTGAGTAGTATGGGTAAACTCCATGTTTGGGCCGAAGAAACGAGGGGATGTAGTCGTTCGAACGCCTAGCAAAACACGCACATGTGCGTAAATACATGTTTGCCAGTACAGGCATTTCTGTTGCCGTTGCTTTATTGTTGTTATTTTAATTTTTTTCTTTCAATGATTTTATTTCCAAGCCGAACCGAATGCTCAGTGTTCATTTCCTAAGTCCATCCAGCACGTGCGAATATGTGGGCGGGTTACCACCGCTGACATTGACGCGTAAGTGCACAACAACGATAATAATACACATGAGTCTTGAGATGTAATAATGCATGTATGTGCGCTGGTAAGTGCGCTGGCACATCTTCGCTGGCAACCTAATCCCTCATTACTCCATCAGGGCTCGCTCGGCGATATTAATCGTCTTCCCACTCGACTTGATCGCTTCGGGACACTCTAATTTCAGGCGCTCAAAATTTGAGGTCAGCCAGCAGCAGAGTCAGCCAAGGGAAGACAAATTGGAACAAATATGGCATAGAACATTAGCTTGATTTTTAAAACCTTGTGGACTGCGGCAGGTTCCTATTCTGGCATTGCATAAAGTATATATAAGGCGAGATAAGATGATGGCGACATACATCAGCGTAAAATACTGTAGCCTAACATGATCCAATAGCAATGGCCCATTGAAAATTAATAACAGTGTGTTGCAAGCACTGGTGTCAAACAAACTACTAAAGCAGACAAGTGCCACCTGTTTTTTTAGTCTTGCATTTTATTATTATACTTGGGCATTCCCGGCAGACCCTAAGGTCTTCTTACAAGGTGCTGTTCAAGGAATGATCAGTGCGATTTAATAATACGACATGGCACGGCGCTGGTATTCTGCACTAGGATGGAGAGCCAGGGATAAATTTATAGAAAGAAAAAGGACCAAGGAACTACAAGTTACGCTTTAATGTTCACTAACACCACCAGCAGCTTCTAAGCAATCAGCTCATGCGATAACATTGCACGACACTGACCGACGGTACTGACGTTCTACAACTAACTGGCTATCAGCTCTAGCACATCTTGGATGCGAATACCAACAACCTTCCAACTTGGACAGTTCGAATTTATGATAACATAGGCAGGGAAGGTGAGCGCAACCAAGACAAGCACGGACCGAAAGTCTCAGTTGTGAAAGGTTGGCGGACGAATGCTCCATTCGCTCCCTCTGAGTTTGTACCGACTTACTAAACAGTGCTCAGATTGTGTTATCGTTGCATGTTCTACGAAGGAACCAAAGAACAACGACTTGCCTTTCTCAGAAAGAAAATGGCGGCTGGGGCGGATATTGCTCTCCTTCCATCTTCCATTAGCGTTTCACACATCTGTGCAGTAGGTGCAAGATGCAGTGGCAGGTAGTTTGGGTACACTCCGTGAATGGGACGAAGAAACGAGGGTACATAGCCATTCCAGCGTCTGTGAGGGGCGCACACGCACAATCACTCGCACATACACACACACACAAACATAAACACGCACGCAAACACACACATGTACATACACACAAACACACACACACTCACACACACACACACACACTTAAGCACGCACACACACGCACACACACACGCACACACACACACACTCAAATACACACACACACACGCACACACACACACGCACACACACGCACACACACACACACACACACACACACATGAATAGTCCATGAGCAGAAAACAAGATACGTCTAGAGTTTTCATCCCCCTCTTTTACCTAAATTTACTCCCAAGCCCGGTCTAGTTGGCATCAGGAAACTAAAGGCGTACTCAGAGTCATACTGGTGTGCATATACAGAATGATGTACTACGCCGCATACATTTCTGAAAATCCAGACACTGCGGAAAGTAAAACTGGTACTGTAGCATATTTTGTATCTATTCAACATGTCCTGGCTCATCGAACGACTGAATGCGAAATGAAGGGTGATAGCCAACCATGGCAACAGCCTATCCCTACACATTTTGAGAACACAATGGTCCAGTCGAAAACACGCGGGAACATTCGCAAGCAAGCAATAATGCAACGTTTGAATGAAAGCATGTGAGCACGCACGCACACACACACACACACACTGGCGTGTGGGCGTGCGCACATACGCACACACACACACACACACACACACACACACACACACACACACACACACACACACACACACACACACACACACACACACACACACACACACACACACACACATTCAATCTCTGGACAGCCAGCTGTGTTGATCCTTTTTTCTTAGCTCGTCAGCAGAGCTCAGAGTTACTGGCTGAACAGATTTTTAAACTGAATGATCCAAGTCAGAGTCCTCTAACTGAGATAAACTCAGAGAGCTTTGCACCATGTACAATGTATGCCCGACGCAAATGAAGAAAGCATAGCAATATGCACTGAATGTACACCCACAATTGTTCTCTTTATAACAACGCAAACAGGCGTATTTCTCGCCGGCCGAGACACCAGCAAGGCGCTATGTCATCCATCGATCAATGCGCGAGCCTGATGTACACATGAAACAAACTCCTGAGAATTGCGGAGGGATAAAGTTTGGGATATTGCGGTGATGATTTGATGCTGGTGATGACGCTGCACGCAAAACTGGCAGGACGAAGAACCATGCCATCTCCAGCAAAATCAGTGACCACTGCAGTTGCTACAGTAGCCTATAGCTGCAGCTGCCACTGGGTAATCAGCCGTCGCCAGGGGCGAGATCAGTCACATCTGGCTGCGGCCAACTACCCTTCACTTTGTACGTTATCACTATTGCTGTCTATGTCTCTGTGTGTGCCCGTATATGTGGAGGGAGAAAATATCTGAATGAAACAGATCAAGACTCGCGCCGGATACCTGCCTCATCCACAATAATGTGTAGCCATGAGAAGCGAACCCAAAGCACACTTGGTCTACACCATACAGAGCACACCGGAATAGGACGGCAAAGGCAGCAACCTATGCACACCCTACACTTACTGCAAACCTTTGTAAAACAGTACGTTACTTTGATAGAACCGGACACCATGTTTCACCCTTGCAAACCAACACACACAAACACATGAACGCACTCACACACACACCCATGTAGCCCTCCCCCCCCCCCCCCCCCCTCCGCATACCCCCACAAGCAACCACCCCCGTCCAACCGCCCACCCACACGCACACACATACATACACACACAAACTCAGAGGGAGAAAGTGGTGCATTCGGCCACCACCGTGCCGTTAATTCAGACCGGAGCTGGTCGACTCCCCCCCCCCCCCCACCCTAGCAATTACATCACCCTAAATTCTAAATTCCTGTCTTGGAGAGTAATCAATAGAAAAGCCGCACATTTTACTTACCTGGCGAAGAAGCCACATTGCCGTTCCGCATACTCCTTGGTCCAGTGATCCTGTACTGGTCCGCTATTCATGCTCTCCACAAGGTCGTCTGGGTGACGCGGCTGCACCACCAGGATCTCTCCCGTTTGAACCACTTCCAAGACACCATCCTCGAGCCTGGACACATACTCCACCTGCACAGAACAAAACAAAGAGGAACGAAAATAATTTCACATCCGGGCGCCAATACAGAACGGAGAAGGTACAACCAGAGAGAGAAAAAATGGGATCTGTAACCTATTGTGACTATGGTGTTTAGGCTGCGGTGGTGCCCTGTACCGACTTCAAGAGGCCAAGATCCTAAAAAAACTATTTATGGAAAAAATCACTCTGAGGGGCCATCCGCAAATACCGATATTTATTTAGAAACGAAAACCAGTCATTTCTCTTTCATTAAAATGATGTAATCTGTGATTTTCGCCGCTGTGACAGCAACCCATTCGAGCTCTATACTCTGGGTTTGAGGTACTTTTGCTAACAAGGATCAAGTTAAAATCTTGTAGGACGCATCTCGCAGCTTCATAAGTAAAAAATGGCTTGTGAGCAACACCGGCTCACACTCAATCACTGATTTTCACAAATTCATTTCAGGAAAAAATTCAAAGTTTCGGTCACAAACCATCATCAGGAAAGAAGTGGGCACGCTGGTTAGGATGGGTTAATAAATGAGGAGCGCTGCGAGGACATAACAATTCACACCTGCATGTACTATTAAAACTTTAACATGAAACTCAATCACTTGGCTAACAGTTAGACCTGACTCCAAATTTGCTTCAATGCACGTATCAATGTTTTAGATTCAAAACTCACAACCAGACGGTAGCAGTGTGGTGATTTGCCGCCTGTCGCCGCGCCCATCGCCCGGATCAAGTCCTCGTCGACATCCTCTCCTGTCAGCGTCTTGAACCGGCACTCGAGCCACTGCCTGGCAAAGTCCATGGCCACCGTGAGCAGTTCTGAATGATCGCCAGTGTAGTACGCTGAGGCATCCAGGAGGACTATCCTAAGCAGCGGGGATGGCATGTTTCCAGAACACACAATACCGTAAACTGCCTACTATTCTCAAATTTTCGCCTGTAGAGCGTAATGCGAAAATCAACCATCGTGAAATCTAAGTTCAAAAGTGAGTGTATATAATTGCGTGTAACTCCGAATCACACACATCTTTGATGGCGAAAAGGCCAAAGATATTGCATATGACGTCACTATTGCCACGAAAAGTGAAAAAAGAGTAGTAATATTTCCACATAAACTCACCCAAAAAGGGTGCTCGGCAGATCGAAGTGCCCGTAACTTCGGAGTCCGGATAATCAAGGTATGAGTGTAGCGGGAAACACACATATCGCTGCCTGTGTTACACTACTGTATATACTTGGGTGTTGGCTGTTCATCCAGTATCAGTTGTCTGATGATTGCCTATGGCCATGAAACTATTAGTTACAACGAATGATGCGTGGTGCTCTGTGCCGTGTGTCAGATAGCTCTATTCGAATGAATATTGAGCACTGCATAAAGTCGGAGGACACTCATTTGTAATAATAATGATAAGTCACGCTTGCCGACTCGTACCTCCTTATCCGTCATTGAGTGCAAGTGTAACAAGGTGCTATTTATATCTGGGGAAATACGGTAGTTGATAAAGATACATCAACCCCCCCCCCCCCCCCCCTGTACAGCACACACTACTACATCACATCACCCCCCCCCCCCCCCGTACAGCTCTCTAGTTAAGCTGATCGTGGCATGGCATACTTGGAAGTTCGTCGTCGGAGCAGAGGCAGCAAGCCAAGGTTATCAAGGTGTGCGCCATCGGACAGGTTCAGCACAAAGTCAGGATACTTGCCGCAGGTGTCGCCTAGCACCACCTCTCGCAGTAGCAGTGACGGTGTGCAGTGCGTTACTAGCATTCTGTAGAAACAGAGATCAAGCCACAAGCACAAAACACAGATGCACACACATCAACACGCACACACACACACACACACACACACGGACACACACACACACGCATGCACCCACACCCGGGCCCACAGACACACACAAGCACATAGAGATACTGTATGCATGTGCAGTCAAACCTCGATAGTGCGAACAATGATAAGGCGAACGGTCCATTAGTACGAACTAGGGTCAGTCCTATGGTTTGGCCGGGCACCATATCAAGTCAAAATTGTTCCTTTACGAAAAACTCCTGTACTGGGAATTTTCGTGAAGACAAACTAATTTCAAGCGTGATTAGAACAAAATCAGCGCCTAGTGCGAACTTTCGGTACATGCGCGTGTGCTAGCTGTAGTATTTTTGTCCGATAGTCGAGGCCTCTTGTACGGGCAAAAGGAATTGACAGCATGTTCCAAGTTCGAGGACATGCTGTCATGAATTCATTGCACATTGTAAATACCTGTTGCTGGCTTATGCTTTGAAGAAAGCTTTACATGTGCCACAGCAATCACCTTCTCATAAATACAATTCATATGATACGCATATCAATTTTTGGATCGGATCTCAGTAAGAAGACCGCCTTAGGGGCCATCCGTAATTATCGATCTTTTCCACGAAACGAAAAAGTTTCGTTTATGGGTGGGTGGGTAGCGACCGGTTTCGTTTTGAAAAAACATCGAAAGCGGAAAAATCAACGCTCACTGCATCAGTGCATGCATACATAATGATTGTGTACATCGAAGTAGATCGACAGTAGACTCTAGTCTATGTCGCGCGGCCAAGCAAGTGCTGCATGGATGCACTGATACCACTCTGTACTCAGTGCAGTGAGTTCCTTTCGTCTTTGGATGACTTCTCCGACGAGGACCTAGCAGTCATCATGGTCATTCACTCTGGGACCGACGACAGATAGATAATAACGTTACTTCGTTCCAGCCGCCGATGCAAGAGAATATCAAATTACGGAGCGGGGCGCACGCCAAGTAAATTCTCACGCAAAGATGGGGAGCGCCAGCCGCTGAAGACGATGTCGTCGTAAAGACTCGTAATGTACCTGGAAGAATCTGATCGTGCTTATGCTGGGGAAGCCATGGAGAGTGATCCCCGTGTCGACAGTCTTCCGGAGACGGAAAATTAGGCCATCGACTTTCTACGTACCTGATAGACGGCAGCGCAGCGCGGCGTGCGTGCGACCTTACGGAGCTTTACGACAGCGATTCTGGGGCGATGCTGCTCTCATTTGCGAGCGAGGCACACCCACTGAAGTCTGTGATAGCTATGGCGTTTGTTTCCGCTCCGAAGTCGACTTGTTTTGGCAGTATCATGTCAATGTCGGGACTCTGACGATTTGCAAGTGTACAATTCCCGTGTTTAGACGTAGAGGTGCCAGCAGCGTATGTGTGTGGTTGGTGAAAATAAAATGTGTCCATGGTCAAGAAGTAGTACCAGACTTCCAAGAAAACATAACTAACGTTGTTACTTACTTGCACAATCACACAAAATGTGGCCTCGCTGTGTTGTAACAGCCAATCAAGATCATTTTCTGCACAAAGTCTCAAGTCAATTAATTTTTTCGTTTCAGGGGGGTGGGTGGGTGGGTGTGGGTCATAACTAAACTTTTTCGTTTCGTGAAAAAAATCGATAATTACGGATGGCCCCTTATAAGACAAACAAACTTGTTCAGTCCCTTGAAGTTCGTCCTGACAAGGTTTGACTGTGTTAGGTATGTGAGAACACACTCCTATAAGTTAACATTTACAAGAGGACGTCCATAGTTCAACAATGATGTCCAATGACCGAAACGATTGACATTTCACCCTTGGTTTTGTTTCCAGTGAAAGTTTGGAAAGGAGAAAATCCGTAGACAAAGAGAAGGCCATTTACCTTGCCATATTTCCGACAGTCTTTGTTAGTCCAGTGCTGTTACGATATTGATCAGACGACGGAAACAGCGACAACAGGAAGAACACCAGGTCAAAAGTAGCGCCAGCAATCAACAACAGTGTTCGGCTGACGACTAGGTCAGGAAACAGGTGAGGCAGAACAAGTCCGGCAAAGAGAAGCATTTGAAGCGAGAATGACCACAGCAGCTAGAAAGCAGAGACAAGAAATAAGACAGAACGATGACGTGCAATGTGCACACCAGCTTCCAATCATTATCGCACACATTGGAAAGATGTATACCGTACACAGTGACACATCATTATTTCGACCTTTTGACGCTCATCACCGGAGGCGATGATAGCGATGCCACAGCAGAAGCCATAGCAACTTGTGCTGGGATTCCACCATTCCATAGCTTGGAAGGCTGATGAATTGACAACCACTATTCAGCCTGGTCTACACCCTAGAGCTATGAAGTGGCTTTTTCTGGCCAGTGAATCCCTACTTTTTGGTCTTTTTTCATTTTTCTTCCCGCACACACATCACACCACATACTCCGGCATGCACTGGCTGTTGGTAACCACCCATTAGAATGAAAGAAAAGTCAGGAGGAGTCTGAGAAAGAGAAGAAAGACGAGTGTGACCATAACCGTCGGGAGTCGATCCCGCAACCCATCGATTGGAAATCGCTGCACATACCACTGCACCATATGGCACACACACACACACACACACACGCGCGCGCGCGCTTGCGCGTGCAGCCCTTGAATTGCAAAGTTTATTATTAACAATGTGAAGATGCTACAGGCAGGAGAAAATGCTAATTTTACACTCAGCAATAAATTAATATACTTAGATCCTCCATAGGTACACTCATGCATTCCTTACAGACTTAATGAAGAAGAAGACACTCTTTGTCCGGTGCTCGCCGACGAACCAAGCGGGTATGTGCGTGTCGACGTGCAGGCCAACGAACAGGACCAGTTCACGCAACGTATCCATCAGTGTACCCGTCAGATGACCTGCATGCAGTCCAGATAACAAGACAAGAACACAACCTTGAACGAACGACATTCAATCTTGCGGATAACGACTCTCGGTGGTGCATGAGAAAGGTGTAAATATTCGTGAAAGTGTCATGAGGTGAAAAGGGGGGGGGGGGGGCAGGGAGGGGAGGGGGGGGGGGTGTGATCGAGATAGAGTACAGTACATGGTAAAATTGCCTGTGAAGAGAGCTAGCATGGAAGCACTTATGGTCATAGCTGTACTGAGGGTGACATCCTGCGGAGTCAGATCCAAGTACTTGGACATGTCAGCATCACGGTAGTCAATGATATCAACCTGGGGACGACATAGGATGCAACACAAGCATGACCTCTACAGCATCTATAAGAAATACGCTACACCGTCAAATGCAACGCAGCACAAACGTCAGAGGAGTATAGCAAACACATCGCCACGTCTAGCCCATAAGGAATATGTCCAGTCCATTACTACTTCTCTCACCGCCAGCGAGCATCCATCACTTCACTCATTTATAACATCTCTTCCTAAACCAGCATTGTCAGTGGGCTCGAGTCTAACAGCAATCACACGGTCTGACCAAAGTCCTCCTATCCACCAAATACCTATAGAGTCAACGTTTACATCGCTGGCGATTTCACCCCATACTATAACCAAATACATACGCAGTCTCCCCAATAAAAAGTCTCCTGGTTACGTTGGTATACCAAACGAAATCCTGAAACAGCCCCAAGACAGCTTAGCATATCCGCTATCGCTGTTCTTTAACATCTCTCTCTGTCGTCTGGAATTTTCCTTCCGCTTGGAAATACGCATTGATGGTCCCAATTTATAAGAGCAAAGGTTGCCGGTCGGGCGCACAAGACTACAGTAGGCCTAGCTTACAGACCCATCTCCCTACTGTGCTGTATTTCAAAGCCGTTTGAGCTATATCGACCCTTGTCCCCGTACTTGCATACAATGCAGTCTGTTTTTTTGGCGAGGGGACCCCACAGCTATGCATCTAGTCCACGTAATCCAAAACATCATGATTTTTGAGTTTCGGAGAGAAAAGAGCGGTACGCGGCATGTGGCCTCTAATTTCCTAATACTTTGAAATTCTCCGTGAAGTCCAAATTTGAAATTGCAATTTGTGTTTGCTCGCAGTGTACATAGTTTGATGAGCTCCCCATGATATCAAGCGAATGGCCGAGGGCCCTCTTGAGTGGTGTGGGTTGCCAGTACGAACCAAGCCAGATATTGATTGATCGATGAAGGATAAATTTGCCATCACTGTAGATAAGAGTCATACTGTACCCAAGTTGGCTAGAGCACTGCTCGCGAAAAGCAAGGTCCCTGGTTCGAGCCATAGAAGGCGGAGAGACGGACTACGCGGTGCTTCGGAGTGCCAATGAATGGTGTGCCAATGAATGGTGTGCCAATGAATCATGCAATGAACACAAAGCATGACTCATCCATAAACAAATATCACGTACCACTACACATATTGACGTGGTACATTGTCCTAACTTACGAGTCTATTGGACAACGTTAAGCATTTGCAGTTGATGTCTCGCGGATCTTCTGCATCATACTTCCACTTGTTCAGCGTCATTTGACATATCCATTCCGGCTTCATGTCGCACAGGTCACCCAATCTTAGTTCTATGAAGAACATAGGTCACAGCAACAATACATGGTCATTGGCCTGCACGTCATACAGATGGAAAGTGTTGCCAGAGATAGAAAGATAGACAAAGTGTGATGGAATGAGAGTGATACTACAGGAGAGAGAGAGAAAGAGAGAGAGAGAGAGAAATATAGAGAAAAAGAAAGATAGAGAGAGGCGCGGAGAGAGAGAGAGAGAGAGAGAGAGAGAGAGAGAGAGAGAGAGAGAGAGAGAGAGAGAGAGAGAGAGAGAGAGAGAGAGAGAGAGAGAGAGAGAAAGAGAGAGAGAGATACAGGAAGAGATAAAAGAGAAATGAAAATTTTGAACTTTTGACAGAAAGAGAAGGCAAGAGAGTATGCTCCTCAAGAATAATGTATGCAAAAACTAAGACAATACCATCTTTCTGCTGGTTCCCAATCCGTTTGTCATGGCCACCTTTGCCAAACAACCAAGACGAGAATCCTCGTTCCCGCACCAAGCTTTCAGCAAAAGGACAGAACCTTTGCTTTAGCGAAGTGGTGAGGTTGCCGTCCGGGTGGAAGAAGCCTCTTCGCATACAGCCCCTGAAAGGAGAAAGAAAACCCAAAGCCAATGACACACAGGTATGAATAGACTACTTTGAAATAGGACGCATATTTAGATGCAACTGTGAAGGCAACGTGGGCAAACATTGCTTGATCAGGCAAGCTCTTTGAGGACTATCATCCATAGTGTAGCTCAAATATCCTTGGATGTGAAAAATAAACGTTGCCATTATATTATGAGTTGTCATCTGGCATGCCTTGACCCCAGACATTTTGTTTATACGGGAGGGCAAGGCCTGATTGGACTCAGTCAAGACAGTGTCGGGCTACAGGCTTCTTCGTTCAGGTGGTACTTTCCCTTCAAATGGCATTTTCAGGGCTCCAATACACAAAGAAGTTTGTGTCTACCAGAACCACAACAGAAATGCATGTGGGTTAATCCTGCTAAATACAAAACACAATACCAGTGCCAGTACCAAACATGAGTAGAAGAAATGAGCTGCGAGTGCAGCGTAACAGAGTGCAGAAGGAAATCCGAATCCTGTCTCGACAGCTGGCGTTACAGCATCTTGAGAGCCGCATCAGAGAAGTGGAGTCACTCAAGAACGGGCCAATGATGTTTGCAGCGATAAAACTGCTGAAACCAAAGTGCCCACGAGATTTAACCTTTGTAGACAACAACGGCAAGGCTGTCCTTGGGCCAGGAGAGCAAGCGGATAGAATAGCTGAGCATTACACTGGGAAATTCTCTCCTACTGCTGCAGAGCCAGCGGTTACGCCATTCACAGGAACACCGAAACCCCTCGATAAACCGATTTCCACAGCAGAGGTAGCGAGCGCAATGAGTCGTCTAAAGAACCAACGCTCCTGCGGGCCTGATGACATACCGGCCGAGCTGGTCAAATACGGAGGCCCTGCACTTGCAGAATGCCTGAGCAGCATTTTCAACGATGTATTCACTCAGCACAGCCAAGCGTCCCTTGGAGATGGTGTACTAATCGCTCTGCATAAGCCAGGTAAACCCAAAGGCCCCATGAACAATTTGCGTCCGATAACATTGCTGACTACTGCCAGAAAAATCTTGTCCCTCATCACACTTAGCCGGATCAGAGCTGACGTAGAGCGATATATATCTCCATCGCAAGCCGGGTTCCGTCAAAACAGATCAACCGCAGACATTGTGTTTTGCAAACGGATCCTGGCATCAATTGTTGAACGCTTCAACACTACCATCTACGTGCTAGGGCTGGACCTGAGCAAGGCTTTTGACACAATAAACCGCACAAAGCTGCTTGATGTCATGGAGCAAGAGAAAATTGGAGACGCGGACGGTTTACGACTGGTTAGGTACCTGCTATCTGGCATGGCGCTGACAGTTCGCGTGAACGAAGCACAGTCCGCACCTTTTGAGACACCTCGGGGGGTCCCCCAGGGCGATGGTTTGTCACCGGTACTGTTCACGGTTTATTTGGAAGCAGCCCTACGAATGGTACGTGACCGACTGCCAGCCCGACCATCAGCAGACAACATTCTACCTGAAGAAACAGCTTACGCCGATGACGTAGACTTCATCTCCACATCAAAATCATTCCTTACCAGCGCCCTACCCGTCATCGCAGGCGTCTTCTCCGAATGGGGTCTTACCGTCAATACCAGTAAGACTGAGTGGATCCGTATTTACCTGGAACCCACTTTGGGAGATGCCACCTCTACAACATCTAGAAAGGTCGGCACAACTCGTGGTAAAGAAGCTTGGCGACAGGTGAAGACACTCGGCTCGCTATACGGCTCCGGGGAGGACGTAACGCGCCGTATTGGCTTGGCCGCAAGAGCATTTGGAGACACTCTGAAGTTATGGTTCAAACACAACCTGCTTTCTACACCCATCAAAATTCGTTTATACAACACTTTCGTTCTACCAATCTTGACCTACAACCTTGCTTGCCATGGCCTGTCCCGTGC
Organism: Sycon ciliatum; assembly: GCF_964019385.1. Classification (NCBI taxonomy): domain Eukaryota; kingdom Metazoa; phylum Porifera; class Calcarea; order Leucosolenida; family Sycettidae; genus Sycon; species Sycon ciliatum. The sequence goes on from NC_088648.1 coordinate 19,369,779, forward strand.
ACAAGAAAAGCGCCTAGATGTGTTTCATAGGAAACAGCTGCGGTGTACCCTTGGAATTACCTACCCAGATGTCATCTCGAATGCAGATTTATATGCTGTTACTGGCCAGTGCTCTGTATCTGAAATGGCCAAGCGGGACAGGTGGAAGCTATTAGGACATATATTACGCCAGCCAAGTGACATCCCTGCGAATGTTGCTCTCACTGCTTTCTGTACATATGCTACCAGTCAGCCCTTTCGAATAGGTGCACCCCGCTCTTGCCTCACCACAAGTCTCCAGCGAGACGTCCGCCTCACACCTATCTGCATTTTTAAGCCCAGCTGCCTTCGTGATCTCGGCACCTATGCCCGCGACAGAAAACAATGGAGTAACATCTGCTCAGCCATTTAGTCTAGTACTGCTCTTCTTAAATTTGACCTTATTACAAGACTTCTTTTCTTTTTCATTTCGTTCTCCCACTCTCACACACACATGCTCACGGTTAATTCTGCCGTCGTGAGTCCCATTCGGGACGGATACGAGAATAATAATAATAATAATAATAATAATACCAGTGCTTGCCACCTTCAGCATTTTTCAGTATTTCTACAGAAAATCACGCCTCCGTTCGTACTACAGAATTTGAGCAAGATGTTACGGGAAATGGAATGGGATCAATCAGCTACTGTATAAGCAGAAATAGTCGTCTGGAATTTAATTTCGTCTCTTTCCGTCCAAGTTGCTTTTGGACTAAATAAAATGCCGGACTAATTTCGTCTCTTTCCGTCCAAGTTGCTTTTGGACTAAATAAAAAGCCGGACTAATGTACATTTGTCCAGCTTTCCAATACACTCTTATGATCCATCGACGAAAGTTTCAACCAGACCAACTCCGTTTTTTTGGAGTCGGCCGAAAATATTGACCGACGAAATTTTCGGCCTCCACAGTATGTAGAAACATGGGAAGTGCAAGCCAAGCGGTGAACATCCGTGTGCCAAAGCGAGCGCTACAACTACATGAAGTAGGACCAAAATCATAATATTATCGTGGTACAAGTCACGCATGTCATGCACAAACAAGTACAGCAAGAGACTGGCCTGTGCGTGTGAAGAAACACGGTACAAGCAATATAAACTTTTCACGACAGTACATTGGCAGAGTATGCAAAAAACACTGCAACATACGGAAAATCAACGTCACATTACGCAAAACAGACCCAGTTGGTTGGCGGCACTGCAGTACGGATTATGCGTACAGTGCTGATCAATGAAACGAGATCATGCGGGTAAAGTTTGCTCAATGACCCTTTGCACAGCCCAGTGCTTGCAGATCAAGGGCACACGCCACGTCCTTGACTCATGCCATCGGATTTCACTGAGCGGCACTCTTCTCATACTTACTTGTATGCAAGGAAAGAAAAGTTCTGCTGGTACACCATCAGGATTGGGTTGAGCAGCGAACACAGAATCATGAAGTAGCGAATGTTGTGCCATTTTTCTGATTCTTCCAGGAACACTTCCCTCTGCATAGAGAAGCGGTTCACAGGGCATGTGCACAAACACACACACACATACACATACACACACACACACACACATGTGCACAGTTGCACACGCACGCACACACACACACACACACACACACACACACACACACACACACACACACACACACACACACACATGGAAACAGATACACACACAGAAACACACACACACACAATAGTATACAATACGAAAAACATATTATGGCAGATGTGGCAAATATAATTTTTTAAATTCATCTGGTTCGAATTTTCACTGACGGCATTTGGGGTTGCTGCTGCTTCTGGCTGGCTTCACTTCGGATGGCTGTTTGGTGTCTAGATGTTTTTCAGCGCCGTCGGTGAGCAGCCTTTGTAAGAATAGACCCTTTTGCGAAGACTGCATGTAGCCCCGTTCTTCGCTGCATCGCAGGAGAAAACTTCCAAACGACTGAGCGTAACTTTCCCTTGAACGGAGACTTGACAGATGCATGTTCTGTGAAAGGTCAGCAGATGCTGAACAAGACACCAGTGGAGTCCAAACAAAGCTGGAAAGACAGCTGAAGCAACTCAGTGTCGTGCAGGCATACAGTCACCGTGACTGCGAGTGATTTTCACTTTGCGCTGGAATGGACTATCGGCCAGGGAGACGTGAAATATTTCACGACACCCTGGTCGACATGTACTGCCATGTTTACGGCTTACAGTATACAGTGTCCGTTAGTGAAAATCAGCTGGCCGCACTAACGAGCCGAGTTTCTGGCAAGGGAGGTAACGAGTATCCAGTGAGATCGTTTCACTAGTACACGCCTCACTCAAGTGCATGCATCACACCCTACACATGTCACTTCTGTTGGCTGTATGCGCCGGCTTCTGAGCCCACTTCAACCCTGTTCCAGTCAAGCCTGCCAGCCAGGATAGCACTTTTGGCTCGTTTTGGTCGCTCTACGAAGGTCAGACATGGCACTTGGTACACTAAACGTCGGTCATTGGTCGCTAGACAGGTAGTCGCTGTATCCATTGCAGTTTCTGTGTAAAACAGTCCGTGCATGAGGGAATGGGTCAGTAACAGCAGGTACTGTACACTATACTTCACAAAACCCCATCTTCCGTTCCATATGTTACCAAGAACCTGTAAAACAGAGAGGTTCCAGGCTGTCCAATAGTTCAATACCGAAAGGCAGAGCTACTCGTAGTTCAAACGATAACAAGAGGATGGAAAAAGTGTTTTAACTCCGAGTTTCACACAGTACACTGTTTTCTGATGCTGTTTTCTGATGATCGCTTAGTCCGTGACACTAAGAGTTAAAATACTTCTTTCATCCTCTTACTATTGTTTGTTAACAAGAACCAAGAGAGATTCGTCTGTGAATTATACTAGTCTTACCTCCAAGATAAAGACCGATAAAGACACATATACTATGTAGATTGGCAGTCGAGACGTATCACTGGCGGGAAGCAGTCTGGTACAGATCCATATGACGAGCAGCGGAGCGACGGAAAACAACAGAGATAAGACCGTGCACTCTCGCGACGACATGGCGTCAGTTGCCTCGCACGTCGAGCACAGCAACTCCGACAGCTCGGCATACTCGCGGCGTGCGCAGATCTGCAGGATAGTCGCAAACAGAACAAGAAGCATGGCCAGCAGCTATGTACATTAACAAGAGGATGAAAGAAGTGTTTTGAGTTTCACGCACTAAGCAATCATCAGAAAACATAGTTTTCTGATGATCACTGTATGAAACTCGGATTTAAAACACTTTTTCCATCCTCTTGTTATCGTTTGCACTACGAGTAGCTCTGCCTTTTCACGTATCAAAGGTAAGCAAATCGATGCTGTCGATGTTTTTCGTTCTTTCTGGACCATTATATTCAAAGACCATCCAAAAAAGCAAAAACAGAAATACCGTGTCGTGTAAACAAGCAGGTGCTTTCATACGGCCATTTAGGCTGGGGTTCAAATCATGCTACTCTTTAAGTTATGCTTCTCAAAACATGCTTCCATTCAAGTCATTCTTTCATGCAAACCATGCTTCTATTCAACTTACGCTTCTATTCAAAACATGCTTCGACGTGAACATCATCAGTCTACACATGCAAGTACTTGCACGTGTACTTGGCAGAGAGCACTTGGCAGAGATCAGCTTTCCTTCTATGTTACCGTGAGCTTTGAAAAATCGGCTTCTACTCCAGCCATGCCCTCATGCTTTTATACAATAGCAAAGCAAACTGCCATGGCTGGCTTAAAATGTATCCTGTAGAGGCAGGTACTGGACTGATGGCTATATACGCAGGGTTCAAATCATGCTTCTATTCAAGTTATGCTTCTACGTCAACATCTTCAGTCAACTATCACACATGAACTGTGCAACTACATGTATTTGCACAGTTATCTGGCGCAAGTCTTGATCTGTCTCATTCAGATCTTGTTCTCTATCGTTGCCATGCTATAAGAGAAAATCTGTGGGTGCGCATCCAGTGCATTTGCAGATTTGCCTGCTTCTCTTGCGACGGGCGTATACATGGGACGTGGTACTTGCACGTATGCTTCAAATGGTGCTTCTGTGTCATGGTGCGCTTTGAAAAATCCACTTCTATTAGAATCGTGTTTTTAACACTCGACATTAGGGTACAGACTTCCAGATCAACACTGGAGATGTGCGTCCATAGCGTGCGCTTGACGGGCAAGCACAGGCAAGCATGCATGTCTGTACCATGCAAAGTGTGGACAGTAAGATTAGACTGCTTGGTCACATTCAAACCAGTCTTTGTCCAAACTAAGGTTGGGTTTGTTCGGTGCGTCGTTCCAAGGTAATCCCGAAGTCATTCCGAAAGGTTTTTGGTCCTGATGCGTTTGTTGGGCATGATTTCAACTCCAGTCTCGGTAAGAATAGTGCAGAATCAAATCTGGCGATTCCAAAGAAAAAGTGAAATGTGTACTCATTCCGCACAGAATGAGTACACATTCCGCGCGGGATGAAAATGCGTGGTAGATAGATGCAGAATTTTCCAAATTCAGGTTTGGCAGTCTACCGATTATGTTTACAAATAGGAAACAGGGTGTATGATGAAGATGAATGATAGCGAGTGGTGAGAAAGATGTTTGTGTCCATCTGCAACACTCCAAACACGGTTCCTGCCATGCGAAAACATGCCTGATGTCACAAGAAAAAGATGCAAAGATCTTCCCTGGCTCTGCTATGGAGGTTTCCAAAATACTTTTTTAACTGACATAAGGGTCCATCCGGCATCAATGATCATCCATAATTTTCATGAAACGAAAAGTTTAGTTAGGACCCTCCCCCACCCACCCACCCCAATGAACGAAAAATAGATTGACTTGACAGCTAGAATACGTTCATGTCTCACATATCAATGTTTTTTTAAAACGAAACTCTCCTTCACCCACCCATCCATAAACGTAACTTTTTCTTTTCGTGCAAAAGATCGATAATAAGGCCATCGTTTTTCATATCTATGTTTTGCGTCGTCCGCGCGCATTTGTTTAAAAAATTTTTCGGAAATAAAAAAAAGAAAATGCATATGTACAGTGAGTGTACGATCGTGTGAGTCATCATGCGCGTGGACTGGTTGCATACGTCGAAGCTGGGATTCAAAAATGGCCTTGAGGCCAGCGTTGGCATATCGATTGTTCTGCAGCTGCGATCAGTATTCTATGAGCTTACACCAGACCGCATCGATCGCTTCAAGCTGAGAGGATGCGTTGTTCCACAGCTCTTTGCACCGCTGCTGAAGTCCGAGTACGATAACCCAGCGAAGCATGGACACCAAAGGTCGCCTTTTCTGTCCAAAGTGAATATTTATTCATGCTGATAACCCAGATGTTGTGCTTCGTGGTTTGATTTTTCTTTCAAATGTACACCAGGCACAAGCTATTGTGCTATATACATGCTATACAACTCTGATGAGCCTTTATTTTTGATTATTTTGCTCCCTTATTTTTCTTCAACCCCCGCATACAGTCAACTTCGCAAATAACGACTGCGGATATAACGACAATTCGCGAATAACGACAGAATTTCCATGCCCAGAGCAAAGTCCCATCCCACTGTAATACATAATTATAATGAGACTTCGGGTATAACGATACTTCGCGAATAAGGACACTTTTCTGATGCCCCGCTGAGTGTCGTTGTAAGCGAAGTTGACTGTAATTATGATTCTGGAAGTTGAACTGGCGCGAAACATAGAAATATAGAAATGGCGGCCTAATATTATAGAAAGTCATCAAGAGAAACAATAATCATTTCTTCAGAATCTTACCAGAGACGCGATAAGTCCATGGCGGCACAGAGCACCCACTAGCGAAATGAGAACGTAATGCCGCAACATAAATGATCTCCCGGATTCCAATAGCTCGTTCAGCCAGTTTGAGAACAGGCTCAAGAGGAAGCAGGTCACCAACAGAAATAGGCACACTGGCAAGTGCGATCCAATGTTTGACGGAGGTCGTACGTCAAACAAACTGCGGACTGGCTCTTTGACGGTGGTTGCGTACAGCAACTGGATGCAGAAGAGTATCGAGAATGGTGCGCAGAACGTCATGAAGCCCACACCCCATGCCAATGCGAACGCTCTGTACACCATATCGAGACATCCTAGATAGTTACTGATCTCGAAACGCGCAAACTGCAGCACGAAATTGTCGACTATGTGACGGAAGTAGCGCTGATGCCAAACGGGCGAATCTTTGCCTCCGTTGCGGAACTTCCAGTCCATGTAGGAGCTGCCAACATATCCGCCTCCGCTCACCGTGCTCAGATAGTCCACTTCTAGATCCCGCTCCAGAATACTTTCAAATGCACCGGCGCAGAACATTGCGCTGCGGACTCCCCCACCGGACATACACACTCCAAATGTCTCATCCAGTGGCCCTTCGCCATACCTCTTCCTAAAGTCAACCAGCACGGCAGTACTACCGCGACGACGTAGAGTTTTTTGTCGTCCCAGTACTGTTCGTGTCTTAGTCTCGCTACTGGTATCAAGGCATTCAAGGAGATTTCTGAGCATTGTAACGTTCTCTGGCCTCTGGATAAGATCCTGCAAAAATAACGTGCGCAAACAACCAACAAACATCACCTGGTAGATACGCGTAGATCTACCGTACATGTACTAGTAGTACCACATGTACTTGTACTTGTACTTGCTCACTGCCAAAACTGGTCACGTGGGTCTCCCCGGGAGAGGGGAGAGAGACTCAAAAGGAACCTTGGAAAGATGACTCAATTGGCCATTGAACCACCCAACGGCCGACACCCCCCTGAAACCCCCAAACTAGGGTGGACTTGAAATGATCCCACTTATGGGCTCACCACACCTCAGTAAGTGGGTGAGGACAAGGTGCAGAAAAAGGATTGACGGCATCAGGGTATCCGTCCCGGGATCCAACTGCAGGTACCCCTGCCCTCAGTAGAGGTAATACTTGGTACTAGTGTGGGTGGCTAAATCAGAGTGGATCTGATAAAAGCTTCACTAGCACCATTGATTACACAAGAGTTTATCTAGCCAGTACCACATACTACATGTATTAGTAATGATTATTGAGTTGAACTAACTAATTACTTGAAGTCAGCTGAGACAGGCTCTTGCGCCGCGCCACCGCACTTTCGCACCTGGTATCGCTGCGATGTTTCGCTGTATGCCAGTCTTTCTGCAAGTGCAACACCCTTTTCAGGCTCTTGCCGCACACACACACACTCAGAAAAACACAAAACGGACGGGTGCACCCTACCTTGTACATCTACTAGTACAGTGGTAGATCTACCAAGCCTACATGTAGTAGTAGGCAGGAGCGATACCGGTAGTCTGTATCCGTACAAAGTAATAATACTATTATAATAGGGCCTAGCCGCCTAGCTAGGGGCACGAAATAACTAAAGACAACACGTACCCTCGTTAGTCTTTTCTGAACATTCTGAGTGACGCGTAGCCAGAGTGGATACTACATGTACAACTACTTTGCAGCCAGGTATCCATACATGTACGTGGTTGGCCAGCACATGTCGAAAATGCAATTTCTCCTTGGGCACCCTGTAAGAAGGCCATAGGCCTGTTGGGTATACCCAAGTAAAATAATAAATACTACTACTACTACTAGCTCCAGAGAGCCAAAAAGAAACTTCAGGTTGGCCTCGACAGACCCGAGGAAAAGCACAATTTACTCAATTTGTTACATAATATTGAAATATGTTACAATAATAGCAGATCACCTCGTCGTGTGCATTATCGTACTTTGCAAAGGGACTGCAACATTAGCCGTCACGTACAGACTTTGTTCATATACAACGTAGTGCTTACGCGAATATCACTTTGACACGTGAATAGAAAATACCTGACCTAGAGGTACAATGTATCTTGCCGCGAAAGTGCCTTCAGCAGTTCAGGAATCGGTGAGGCCGTCCGTTGTACGATAAGGGCAGTGAAATGTTTGAAGTACTTTACGCATTCCTTCCAGTACAGTAGAGTGAACTGAATTTGTCAAGTAGTGCTAGTGGTGAGGTGAATGGACACAACCGGTTAACCAGAGGGGGGAGCCACTCTAGATGCTAATTTGCACACTTGACAATACGCATGCGGCTAGCTGTCCAAGGATAGAAGAGTGCAATGCTGTATGTGACAGCTTGGGATAGGCGACAGTGACAAATGAGTCTCAAAGATCCGCACTGACCGACAACATACAATGTAACTTCTCGCGATATACTAGTACTTAGCACTACATTGTACTGCCACACAAGTGGCTGGAAAGGTGTCCTTGTCTTGGGTTTTGCAGCTTGATATTACCGTGCCCTCGCAGTCTCTATTCTAGTCCATACAATAATGATTATTATCAAAACAGCTGGATTTACTTGTACTTGTGACAAGAAGGCTATAGACTACTATTACACTTAGATTTTCACGCGAGTGCACTATTTGACTGAGGTATGGCTGTTTGACGTCATCGACGGAATAGCGCGGAGCCAAAGGATCAAGCTGAAGTCAGTGTCCGGTAGAGATGGCAAAAACCATGGTCGTCGTAGGGCTGCTTCCGGCGCTCTTGCTCCTGGCGTGCTCACCATTGAGCAGAGCAGTGCCGGCAAGAACGGCAAGAAACGTGCCAAGTAACCCCGGGATCCGGGAAACCGACCTGGAAGACTTGCTCAACGACGTTGCGTTAGGTTAGTCTGAATGCTCGTCGAGTCGAAATTGTCTCGAGTTGGGACTCTGCATACTACTACTCGTACTTGGCTTCTGCGCGCACATTTATATTGAAAGAATACTGAATTCTATCCTTTTCCCAATCAAACCTACCAACTGGCTCCGTTATAAAGAGGGAAATGTTCGACAGTGCTATCATGTGTAACGGATTAGTACAACTGCAGAACTACGAGCAGAAGAGAACTGATTCCACTCGTAAAATATTTTCCTTCTCCTTGTTTCACCAGAAGAGAACTACAGTATACTTATACGTGTACTCTGAGGAGACGCATACTTGCCCTGTGCATATTACATTGTTCGGGGTAGGTCTACGGATTAACATGATATTGTATTCCCCCATAAAAGTGTGTCCTGATAGGAAAGTGTAGTTTAAATTTCGTATCCGAGATACTTCTCAATTTTGAGCAGTCCAAAGCTACCCCAAACATGTACCTGTACATGTACATGTACATGTCCGTAAAAAACAGTGTACTACGGAGATTCAGCATGACTAATCAGCGATCAAAATACCCAATTATGACGTCATCATTTGTATTGCCACATCACTGTTCACTGGTCTAATAAGTACAGTATTAGGGATCAATGTCATTTGTACGCAGAAATACTTTCATCATTAGGTCGTATTGATTTTAGCACATCTGTTGTCGTCATAATGTAAGAACTTGTATATCTCTCTGTTTCTGTCTCTGTCTCTCCCTCTCCCTCTCTCTCCCTTTCTCCCTCTCTCTCCCTCTCTCTCTCTCTCTCTCTCTCTCTCTCTCTCTCTCTCTCTCTCTCTCTCTCTCTCTCTCTCTCTCTCTCTCTCTCTCTCTCTCTCTCTCTCTCTCTCTCTCCCTCTCTCTTTCTCTCACTATCTCTCTCTCTCTCACTCTCTCTCTCTCTCACTCTCTCTCTATCTTTCTCTCTCTGTCCTTTTTTTGCTTTGTTTCCATTTTCTTGCACTTCGGTGGGAAGTTGCTATCTGGAAACAAAAATATGTACATGTACTCAAACGGTAAAATGTTGTGATTGTGTGTGGATGCTTGCGTGTGATTGTTTCCTTGCATATGGTTTTCATCTTGTAGATCACCAAAGGGACGAGGACGAGTTGAAGGCAAATGAGGAGGATGCTGCAGCATATTACAAGCACATTGTCAAGATAATTGAAGGTATGTCATGGTTTTATGTTTAAAAAAATGCTCTTTGTATTTCCAATACTTCTATCTCGAAATGGCCTCCCTGCTCTCTTCCTTACCCACGAACTCTTTTCTCCTCACTCTCCCGTCAACCACTACCCTTTTTATCAACCCAATGTTCTTCTTGTCTTTCTCCTTGTGGTGACAGTGAATTGTCTTCCGATTTTCCGCAGACTTTTGCCCTCAATTGATGAATTTAATTTCGATTGTATTTTGGGTATTCAACATGTAGATGAAGATGCAGAAATTCAGCAAGCCTCGCAACGGAGCAGTTTGGCGTCAACGAGTAAGTCAGTGTCAATCATAGATGCAAGTTATCTGCTTCTGCCTGCAGAGATTGGCTGCTGAATGTGGACATAAAGAAACTCTAACGCATTCAAAATGACGATGAGAACATCCGCGTGACACAATGGAAAAAATCGTCAGAAAAGAACATCAACACATTTGGGATTATTAATTTTGTTGCCAAATGGGTGGCAATGACAGATTGGGACTTATTATTAGATACCGGCTGCCTCTGCAGGCAGAAGCAGAACCGCTGCTCCTCTACGTTGTGTGGCTATGTGAACCTATACTCATGTGCTGTGTGTGTTTGGCTTGGCCATGTGCTATCCTTCGCACCATGTTGCTGCCTTCCTCCTTGCTACTGTTTTTAATACCAGGCGTAGCTGTATTGCTGCTACGTTGACCTACTTCGTTCATTCCCCATCATTTACCAGACGTAGTTAGTAATGAAATATGGAGAAAGGTTTTCTGTCATAAGGAATCGGTGTCCGTTGATTATAGATTTTGTTGTGTCATATTTCTATCAAAAATAGATAATCTTGTCTCCAAGTACAAGAGGTAAATGCAGATAAGAGGAAAGGATTTTGGGGAATTCTCTACCGAGTTACACATTTATCTCAGATGATGAACCAGTAATGAATGTAAAATATTGGACGAAAACACAAGGAACGAGTTATGAGGCAACTACCCACGACTGTAAGAAGAATGATATGCAGTCAGACAGTGCGAAAAGAGGTCGTTGAATGTCTCATTAGACTGTCAGTTGTGTGCCCTGTTATCGCACTTTCTGACTGCTTATTATCTTCATAGTTCATACAGTCGAGGATATTTGCTTCATACCTCGTTTCCTTGTGTTTTCTTCTATTATTATTTTGCTATTATAGATTTCGTCTATTTTCGCAAATTTCACTGTTCTTGGAGCCAAAAATGCAAATTCGCGAGCTTCGTCCGCCGAGGTTTGGGGCGCGGAATGTCTGATGGGGTATCTAATGTTTTCTGCCACGACAGTAATCCCAGTGTATTTCTGCTGTGCAGCTCAGGGGATGCGTTCGCCAGCGCAGGTAACTCCAGCAGAATTGGGCGTGTTTCGAGCTAGCCCGTTGCATGGTGTACTACGTCTGATTCAACAGCGCCTCAACGACCAGCACAGCAAGCAGCAACAACAGCTACAGCAACGACGGCATGCAATTCGAGCCAGGCTACAACACCTGCTACAGCAACGACGGTCTGCAGTTCCAGCGAACCAGCAGCAGCTTCGAAACGCCGCACTAGAACTACTGCTGATGATTTGTTGCGGAAGACGGTTTACTTGAACGAAGAAAAACAAGGCAAGCTCTCACAACCCGACTGCAAAATAAGCAGCATAGTTAACCAACGCTCCCTTTAGGTTCTGCAGTATGCGCTAAGTGTTTTTTAGGTACACAGAAGTCCCTGCGGGCACAAGTCTGTGTACAAGTCTGTGTACCTGTCTTCCTGCTTGGCTATATTTCTTCGTCTATGATATCTCACCTCATGCTAGCCCCATGTGCCTGCCGGTGAGTTGTGTATTTTGTAAAAATTCATGCTTTCGTTAGTGTGCAGTAACGTTGAACAAGCTACATCACTGGATATGTGCTTTTGGATAATGGCATTATGTACTGGTCTTGTTGCTTTCATGCATGGTTGACGTAACCCCGTTGTTCAACAATATCTCCGTGTTGGGAGACGCGATCCTGTTGTACAAGAAATAGAGTGCATGTTCTCAAGGTATCACACAACTCTTGATTTTTTTAAATCTGGACCCGCCTCTTGTACGGGCCAAATTCAATACAGTTCATTGAAAACCAGCTCAGCATGTCCCGGCTGTGGCCGCCTTCTCCTTGAAAAAATAGAATGAAATGCAGCAACTACAAATACCATACCACAGTCATGGACAAAAAAACCTCTTTTTTTGGAACATGTCTTGATAGGCACCCTGCAGTGCAGGAACAAACAAGCACATGTATACAGTACCTAGTGCCTGATGATATTGACTGTACATGTTTTGGACCCTGGCTAGTACTAGACGCCACTATTCATGATGTGTGTTTCCCTAGCTTTTCGGAAAAAGAATACTGAACGCGGCTTACAAAGTCACATGCATGCAAGGTTCTTGTCACCTGAATAGAGAAATATTCTTGCGAATCTTGCTGCCAGACGAAGAAGTGCCCTAGGCCTCTCGCACGTGCACTGCTAACTTGCGCAATGGGACGAGGCCGTCCCTTCAAGGGCTTGTTCTCACTTCGACAAAACTCTTCACAAAGAGCTGCGGTAACCACTGTAATCACCACCTAAACGGATGGCAACGGAAATCCGAGCCCCTGGGTGGAGCGTTCACTTTCTAGCGTCCTCTTTTTTGTAGTGTTACAATCCCACACGGGGTCTTTGCGATGTGAGCGCACCGCTTGGGGAGGGGGGGGGGGGGGGAGAAGGGAGGTCCGATTTCCGGTGCTGTAGTACTGTATACTGGTGATCACAGTTACTGCAGCGCCCCATTCAGTGAAACGAACACTTTACGTACATACATACATGTACGTATGCTGTAGTATTAAGTGACGGAAATGTGTCAAGTGATAGTCGTAATAAAGGTGAATTGACACAACTAGAGGGGTTGGCCACTCTAGATGCTAATTTTCACACTTAACAATTAGCATGTGGAGTGACTACCTGTTCAACGATAGAGGAGTATTGTGGCATTGGTGCAATCTTGTACGCGACAGCTTGTAATTCGTAAAGAATGCCACTGACCCGCTATAGTTTCTCGCAATAATGTGCTGGGCACTACAACCACCAAACCAACAGCATGCAGGTATGTCCTTGAGTTTTGCAGGTTGATAATACCGTGTCCTCGCAGCCCTGTGTGCTTGATAATACAATAATTTATCATCAAAACATTTGGATTCGCTCGTCATGTTCAGAGAAGTTCATACCTCTATAACTGGTCAAACTAAAATCAGTGTCACCTTCTTTAGTCTGTATCGGACGGCGGCTGGGAGAGATGGCAAAAGCCATGGTCCACCAAGGCCTGCTTCTGGCGCTCTTGCTCCTGGCGTTCTCAACATTGAGCTCAGCAGTGCCAGACAGAACGGCAAGACAGGTGCCAAGTAACCTAGGGATCAGAGAAAGCGTCCTGGACGACTTGCTCAACGCGGTCGGCTCGACAGGTCAGTCTGAATGTGACGTGAGAGTCACGAGTGGCTATCTTGCACACCGGTACTAGTACTGGCATGTTGCTGAAGTAGCGAAGAGTGCTGAAGTATTATTTCATTCAAAATCCAACATAATAATTATCATTATGTACTTGAAGTGTAAACGATACGGCTATGGCCTCGGAATAAAGAGGAAAACGGGGGAGGGGGAGCGGGATAAAGAAGCAAAAGACCAAGGGAGGACCCAAGAGTATAGAGAGATTCAGATGAGGATGTTGAGTCTTTGCGGAATAATAATATTTTTTTACTTCTGAATAAGAGTATAAGCGCTGATGTACTTCTAGCTTTTGAAGAAGCATTTTTGACAGGCCACATCAAGCAGTATCACAATAGTCGAATATGAGTAAGATAAAGGCCCTTGTGTCCCTCCATAGAAGTGTGTCCGGTTTAATAACTACCTACTTCAGAAATAGGACACTGAGGAGACTGACACTTTGATACCTCTATACGTAATAAGCAGTATACTTTAGAGATAATTTTAGTTTGGCTTATTGCTCATAAAGAAACCCCCAGCTATGACATCATCACGACTCATTTCTTCCTAGTAATAGTTCAATGACGGGAAACTCCACTGAGCCTGTACAAGCTACCATGGTGATCTTTGACATTTTCTTGTTGTACTGCCTACACTCTTTCTACGGCCGGTATTAATTTAATTTGATATATTTTTAAACTTCACGCACATCTTGTTGAACTTATGTGTTTTGTGGTCGGAGGACATTGTTTTCTTTGACTGGCGTGATGCAGTCATCTCCCCCATCCCCACGAATGGCGGCTTACACCAGTGCGAAATTTGGAGGGGAATCAGCTTGTTGGACGTTCCGGCAAATCTCTTTGCACCCATTATCCAGGGCCCCCTGCCAACATTCGTCGAGTCCGTGCTCCAGAGTTCTCGATTCTCAGTGCAGTTTCAGGTCGCCGATGCGTGGATATGATCAATGACTATTTCGCTTCAGCTGGTGGAAAAATCCACTGAGCATTACGTGAGTGTCGGCTAGCTTGGCTCCTTCATGTTGGTCGCATGGACGATGACCGTCTGCCCAAGTGTACCCTGCTTTCTGGAACTCGGCCTCGACACGGACCATGCAAGCGTTGGCGGCATATAGTTGGGCACAAATTCAACCGCATTCATTCACATCTCTTGGAGAAGAAATAGTTCGACACTATGCAGAACCGCGCGGAGTTTAGGGAGGTAATCCACCGTCGTCCGAGGCCCCGTGATGTCTCCTTCGAACCAGAATATTTTAGTGAGTGAGGGATGACCTGTCGCCGTACCAGCCACCTCAAATTCCATGAACCTCTCTGCCTGTCCCTGCCAAATTTATCCTTTCACTATCATTGCCTTCGGCAAAGGGCAAGTTGAAGTTTCAGGGTGTGTGTGTATGAGTGTGTGTGTGGGTGTGTGGGTGTGCGTTTCTGAACGCAATTTGTTGAATGGGAGGAGGGGTAAAAATGAACAACAGAGTGTCTAATCTATTACCAATCCTATTCCATTTTCTTCAATTTGGATACTGTCTGTTTAGATGCGGGGAATCTAAAGGCCTTGTTTAGTATCCTTTCGATGGACAACATCGGCGGGGAAGGGACCCTGAATGTTGGCTCTAAGGTGATTCCTATCACATTAGCCACAAATCCGGGTAAGTCAGAATCTGTCTTAAAATGGAATTGGCTTTTTTCCTGAAGACAAGAAGAGTCTGAAACATTGAAGTCTTTAAAAGGATGAAACATTGCATGTGTTAGGCGGTGGAAGGAAGAAGTCAACTATTGTTCATATAAATGTACTTCATAATGTATCAAACCTTTCCTTTGTCCAACTTTCCCTCGAACTATTGTAAGTTTATGTATTGGAGCTGCGCGCTCTAGTTTTTACGTGCAGAGTTTGGGTTTGCAGTTAGGGCTGCATCCCGCGAGTCTGTGTGGATTCACAGGAAGAGGGAGTTTGGAAGTCTGGGGAAATTGTTGAACGGTCGCTACCTGGATGCCAACTACACCATAGCTTGGTGGTAGAGCATCGCTGGTTCGAGTCCTGATTGCGACAGCCATTTTTACTTCAGACTTTTCCAGTTTGCAAATTTCCCTCAAATTTGTGAATAGTGTAATACTTTAGTCGAGTTATAACACTGTAAAAAAATAATGCTCCACAAAAAGGATGGCACGATATCTCCTTCATCCTCTCCCTCGACCTCAAACCATCATCTTCCAGATGCCATCTTTATCTGCACGCTTTCATCTTTCGTCTTTATGCCTCTCGTCCTTCTTCAAGTCTTTCAATGGCGAGGATGTTCTCAACCAACCTGAAAGTTAAAAAAAAACACTTTGTGAAGGGCAAAAGTGCATCTCAGATACTGTAATAGAAAAGGTTATTTGAGGTTAACGAGGTCTAATAGACAACGCACACCTTTCTATTATCTTATGTGTACTGTATATTTTCTAATATCTGAGGTGGTATTCAATTGTATGGGTGTATTATATATGCAAAGAGCGCAGTGTGGAAAGGTGGACAGTTTTGTACTACATGTATATACAATAAACTGATACACTGATGTGTGCATGGGCTCCAGCTATAAGGATATACTAGAATATTGCGTCTATTCTGTTATTGATATTAATCTCATTTCTCTGTATGTTATCTTACAAGATAGATGCGATCATACGTGCCTTGACGTTGCCGGACGGGACTGCTGTTGCTGATGAAGAGTCCGCGCGGAGAGAGATGACAGATGAGTTTTCGCTGGCTAAAAAAAGGACTAAGGGTAAGTCAGTATCTATCGAACTTGGAAGTATCTTTTGATCTGAATACAAGAGCCCTGTGTAGTGAAATTGGCAGAACCATACAAACCTTATGGCGGGCAATTCCTCGAATTCTGCTCCATTTCTTTATCCACATACCAAACATGCATGAAACTTACCAGAAAAAGTACCGAATTCTGCCAATTTTTCTGCCGGAATTATCCGCAAAGGCCTAGCACTGTGGACCATTTCAGTATAATTTTTTTACAATTGGGCATGGGCTGGGCTGTAAAAAGCAAGGTGAAAGCGCACACGGTGGACACTGGAGAAGTCAATCATCCTTCTTGACTCGAATAAATCACCAGAATGAATAGATTGGATGACATCAACTGACGACAAGCAAGGGAAACTGACTGCGTGAAAGGCAAAAGATGTGAGAAGAAGGAGCGTGCAAGTGTGCCCAGTGTCAAGAGTGCATATGCCACATTATACGAGGTAGATAACAGTAAGAGCTTTAGCTGGTGAAGATGACGCATGCATTAGCACGCATGCTAAATACTTCCCCTGCTATAGTAAAATGATGGAAAAGTGAATTCAAATCAATGTCTAAAACGAATTCAATTTTATACAAAAGAGAAAGGACCAAGGAACTACAAGTTACGCTATACTGTCCACTAACACCACCAGTTACTAACCAGTTACTAACTAGTGACACTCAGCTCATACGATAACATGATCCTGGTCCTTGGTCCTTTATCTTTTGTATAAATTAATCATTGGCTCTCCATCCGAGTACAAATTCAAATTATTTAAAAATTAATTGAAATAATACAATTCTCGAAGCATTCAGTATTCAGTAATATAGAGTAGGTATAATTATGGAGTTTAGCTAGTCGATTTTATGCTTTCATGTGACAAAGTCTCTCAATCTGACTGGAATCTGAACTCTGCGCCCAGGCCGTGTTGCACGCGTGGCCTGCTGAGGCACTGGCTCCGACGGTCCCCTGAGGCGGCTGGCTTGAGAGCTCTCCAAAACCGCTATCAAAGAAGGCTGGCTTCAATTTATCAACAGAGACTGCATCGATTCGACTGTTGATATAATATCTCTACGGCTGATTATTTGTTAAGGTTCGTCATAGGGTCGCTGCAGAGGTAATTCCGCACGTCATGTCGAAAAAATACATATGTACCGGACATAAGGTCAGTCGGAATATACACATGTAGGGGGGCTGTTCGCGTTGGGCCGCCGGCTTAGGGTCTGTCATGGCTACCCGGAGACCGTTAACAAAGTCTGCTGGTTACAATACGGCCAAAGAACTAGGAGTAATCATGTCACCAGGTAGCCGGAGTGTTTCTTTTTATCACCTTCGGACGCCACTCTTCTCTCTATCTCTCTCTCTCTCTCATCGCCATTAGTCTATTCTATCTAATGGAGTATCTGTTGAGGGCAGAAAAGTCCAGGAACAGAGAAATAGAAATTCAGCCAGGTTTTACAAAATTAGGACAGGTATGGCATGGCAAAATGTTTGGAAAAGCAGATCCCAAACCCAGATTTCTTCAATTAAAAATTGGAGTTTTGATCCTCAATTCGGCCCAAATCGGACTTTCAAAAGCCTGCGGGACTGTTTCCGATGAATGGACTGTAGGTTTCTGTCCTCATAACAATCCCAGTGTATTAATGTTTCCTGCTGCGTGCTGTCCAGCTCAGGGGATGCGTTCGCCAGCGCAGATACTTCCATCAGAATTGGACGAGGTCCGTCGTTCTGCTAGTCCGTTGCATGGTGTGCTACGTGTGCTTCGACAGCGCCTCAGCGACCAGCAACGCCAGCACCTGCAGCAACAGGCACAGCAACGACGTCATGCATTTCGAGCCCGGCTACCACACATGCTACAGCAATGGCGGTCTGCAGTTCAAGCTGCGTTGCGGCAAAAGCAGCAGCAGCGTCGACGTGCCGTATTGAAACTACTGGCTTCTGTTGCTTCGTCGCAGAGCCGTTCGAACGACTGAATACAACTTCAAGGCAAGCTTTCACAATCCGGCTGCAAGAAAAACGGCTTAAGCGCTCCCAATGGGTTCTGCAGTATGCGCTATGACAACACTCTCTCCTGCCCCAATAACCCTCTTTCTTTCTGCTCCTAGTCGTGTTGCTGGCATGCTTGGTTGATGTAACATGACGTTGTTCACCAACACGTGCATGTGGGGTGACGCAATACTGTTGTGTAAGAAGTAGAGTGTAAGTTCTACAGGTAGTTAGATAGCAAGTTAGGGCCTCTGTGTACTGATGCACACCGATGTACAATCGTGAGTTTTGCGTTGCCTCTGTCAGCGTGCCCAAATGCAATGTCTGGAAGGCATTTCTCATAAGCTGGAGAAATCGGCACAACTTGACTGAGCGCTGGGATAATGGTGCGTATGTTGGGTGTGAGGTGTGTGCGTGGGGATACTTATGGAGTGGCTATAATGATTTCACAGCGTGGTTAAATTGGTGGGAGGAGCGTCCAATTTCTAGGCTACTGTGATCTTCAGGCTGGCTAGTGGAGTTTGCTGCGGTCATAGTGAGGTGCGATACCCTTCTAAACAACAATGTTAGGAGGTACAAGAAAACGTTGATGGCTGACAAAGTTTATTGCTTCTTTAGCTAATGACGTCGCAGTAAAACAGGCACACGCCCAGCCCTCAAATATACCTTTGCAAGGTGGACCCTCAAACAAAACCTATGAAAAGCTACCACTAAAGAAAACTAACCAATGTAGTCAACATGTACAAGCGGTCTTCTTATGCAGAAGTTGTATAATTTGTATAATTTCCTTCAAGGTTCATTGGACTCAGGATCACATCCCTTGTTCCAAGTAGTTGTCCTCTGGGACGGGTCATCACCTTTTCAGAGCGGTTGTTTTGACTGCTTTTTCTGTTTGTTGTATGTTTATGCACCCTAACGCACCTCATTCGACAAAGTATTCCTAAATCACCCACAGTTTTGTATACTGCAAAAGGTTCCTAGACGATCCACGGTATTAAATACTTCAAAATTCGTTCCTCCACATCACAACATTCTTGCACGAGTAAAGTTGTATCTTCTCACTTTGGGATGTCAAGCATGGAGAACTCACGAATATCGCACCCTCTGTACGGTAGCCGTTGATGGATAATGCACGAAAAATCGGCAGATTCTGCTCGAAATGCAATGAATTTGGCAATCTTTGTGCTCCGCCCGTACTACACATCACACAACAACAGAGTTGAAAAGCCAGTGGCTGGCAATGGCAAAGTAAGCATACAAACGCTATCGCAAGTAATCCCTTTAAATTCCGCACACACATGTACATTATACCAAACATGCACGAAACATACCAGAAAAAGTAACATCTTCAATTGTTCTGCCGGCTTCAATTCCCAAAGCCTCTTACTGCATAGGGTCCGGAGGATTCTGCCGGCAGAGAAAAATTGGCAGAATTCGGTACTTTTTCTGGTAAGTTTCATGCATGTTTGGTATGTGGATAAAAAAATGGAGCAGAATTCGAGGAATTGCCCGCCATAAGGTTTGTATGGTTCTGCCAATTTCACTGCTTTTCGAGCAGAATCTGCCACCTTGTGGAGCAGAATCCGCCGGTCCCTACTACTGCACGGTGATACAGCAGAATGAGGGGACGGTGACTTCTAAGCTGTGATGCACAGTAATATTCTAGTATTCGGAATATTCTAGAATACCGACACCAGAAAGAATATTCGAACGGAGGAAGAATATTCGAATACCCGAGGATTCGTGCTGCATTGCAGCTCCAACCATAATATCCCCTTTGGTGACTGTGTTGAGCATGAGAAGGAAAAAAATATGTTCTGAGAACTGTGAAGCTTGTTCTTCGGTCAAATTTCCTCTTTCACCATTGGATATTTACTATCCACGTGATATGCTTTAAATATGGCTGTTGGGTCTGATTGAGTGAAGTGATGGAGCCAGAACAGATGCATATAGAATATCCGTTCGTTCGCCAAAGCAACATTCGAGGTAATAATTATCCGTTCGAAGAAAACACCATTTGGAGCATCACTGCTTCTAAGCAAGATTTGAACTTCTCGTCGTGGAGGTGTCCTCAACTATGGTCAGTGGTCATAAGCGATTGTGACGGTGATGTAAACTGGGTATACATGCATGTAGGTAGAAAGTTTTGAGCGCAAGCTGTGTACGCAGTGTTTCATGGAGCAGTTCTACTCGCGCGCCCTTCCAACACAGTCTCCGTGGCTGTCAATCTCAAATTGGTTCCACGAAATGATTAGACAATCTAGTACGTACAAGAGTGTAGCTACGAGCATTCCTAGCATTATCCCGCGGCAGAAACGCAGACCCTGACACCCCCGACATCCCGACAAGTGATCTTCATACAAGGCTGTTCTGCGTTGGTAAAATGTTAATCGCCTCACTCATAGACTGTGTAGTAGGCACCTGGAGACGAAGGGGGATATAGTACAAGTAGTGCATACCTTTACCAGCTGATTCTGATGCCCACAACTCTTCATAGCCACGGGCACTTGGCATAAATGCGCCAGAGCATGCATTCATACCAAATACCGAATAAGATCGGGTCCCAAAGCTGCGAGAGTGTATATTTTATATGTCGTGGCAAAGGATTGCGCTCTGTTTGAGCGTCTGATGGCTACCCATAATTATACATGTAGTACAATAAGTATGTGTTGTGGATCCTGGTTAGTGGTAGATGCCACAATCCCTTATGTATTTTGTTACTTCGTGGGAAAAGAATAATATGAATGCGGCTCTCTTGCAGGCAAGTATTCGTGTCACGTGAATAGAAGATAACGAATGCGAATGACCCGCAGAAATCTTGGTGCCAGACGAAGAAGTGCCCTAGGTCTCACGAGTGTGCACTGCGTATTTGAGGAATTTGGTGACGCCATCCATTGTTCTCACTCCGACAAAGTTCTGCCCCATTCAGTGAGAGGAACGCTTTATGTACATGTATGCAGTACTATGAAGTGAAGACAATTTGTCAAGTAATACTTGTAAGGTGAATGGACACAACTAGAGGGGTTAGCCACTCTAGATGCTAATTTGCACACTTAACAATTAGCATGTAGAGTGACTACATGCACCGCTTCAACGATAGAGTAGTATTGTGGTATTGGTGCAATCCCCCCCCCCCTCCCTTGTACGCGACAGCTTGGAATTGTCGACAGTTACAGATGGGTCGGAATGACCCGCACTGACTCGCTATAATTTCCCGCAATATGCAATGTGCTGGGCACCACAACACCACCACCGACAGCAGAGATCTCCTTGACTTTTACAGGTTGATGATTCCGTGCAGTCACAGCCCTGTGTGCTTGCCAACACAATATCTTTATCATTGCAACAGCTGGATTTGCTCTCACATGTTCAGAGAAGCATATGTATAAGCAGGTCCAGTTGAAAGTAGTGTCATTTTTTAGCATTCATCTCATGACAGCATTGCTGGTAGAGATGGCAAAAGCCATGGTCCTCCAAGGCCTGCTTCCAGCTCTCTTTCTTCTGGCGTTCTCAACACTGAGCTCAGCAGTGCCAGTTAGAACGGCAAGACAGGTGCCAAGTAACCTTGGAATCGAGGACACCAACCTGGGCGACTTGCTCAACGCGGCCTCGTCAACCACAGGTTAGTCTGATTGTGACGTGGAGTCACTAGTTGCTAGTGGAGTCACTAGTTGCTAGTGGAGTCACTAGTTGCTAGTGGAGTCACTAGTTGCTAGTGGAGTCACTAGTTGCTAGTGGAGTCACTAGTTGCTAGTGGAGTCACTAGTTGCTAGAGGAGTCACTAGTTGCTAGTGGAGTCACTAGTTGCTAGTGGAGTCACTAGTTGCTAGTGGAGTCACTAGTTGCTAGTGGAGTCACTAGTTGCTAGTGGAGTCACTAGTTGCTAGTGGAGTCACTAGTTGCTAGTGGAGTCACTAGTTGCTAGTGGAGTCACTAGTTGCTAGTGGAGTCACTAGTTGCTAGTGGAGTCACTAGTTGCTAGTGGAGTCACTAGTTGCTAGTGGAGTCACTAGTTGCTAGTGGAGTCACTAGTTGCTAGTGGAGTCACTAGTTGCTAGTGGAGTCACTAGTTGCTAGTGGAGTCACTAGTTGCTAGTGGAGTCACTAGTTGCTATCTTGCATACTGGTACTGGTACATGTATGTTGCATCTGTAGCGAAAATTGACGAATATTCCATTCCAAATCAAACCTACAATTGATAAGGCCATGGCTCCTTAGTAAAGAGGATAACGTTCGAAAAATAATTATCACCATGTGGAAAGTTTACAACTACACTGTATGCAGAAAAGACTTATAGTACAGGCATGTAGAATCATGTATTCTGTGAAAACACAACCTGGCTGGACAGGCACATAATCATTGGTTAGGGCATAGAGTCACGTGACATTGTACCCCTCCGAAGAAGTGTGTCCGGTTGTGAATAACTACCTATTTCAGAAATAGGACACTGAGGAGACTGACACTTTGATGATACCTCTATACGTAATAAGCAGTATACTTTAGAGGTAGTTTAAGTGTGGCTTATTGTTCATCAGGAAACCCCAGCTATGACATCATCACGACTCTCTTCTTCTTAGCAACAGTCCAATGAACAGAAACTCCACAGTCCCTGTACAGGCTGCCATAATAATCGTTGACATTGATTCAGATTCCAGCAGGCGGATAATAATATTGGGCAGCCATGCTCGTTTCATATCGATATAAAATGAATACAGATACAACAGATAAATAAATAGGATAAAATCTGCCATCATCATTGAACATCAACGAAGTAAGAAAGGTTTCCTAAAATCAATTTTCACGTCACACTCAACAGTGGAATATCGTGCGTGACCGAAGGTTTACCCTGCAAAACAGTTTTTTTAATTTTTTAATTTTTTACAAGGACCACTTAAATGCCAAACATGAGATGCAGCTAGGGGAAGCACGCACAACCTGAATCGTGACAGTGGTGGTGAGGATTAGGGAGCTCCGCCGACCTAGGGTGTCGATTTCATGGCCACCTAGACGCACCAAGAGTGGATGGGGGAGGGAGAGCGAGAGAGAGAGAGAGAGCGAGAGAGCGAGAGAGAGAAAGAGACCGAGAGAGAGAGAGCGAGAGAGAGAGCGAGAGAGAGAGAGAGAGAGCGAGAGAGCGAGAGAGAGAGAGCGAGAGAGCAAGAGAGAGAAAGAGAGAGAGAGCGAGAGAGAGAGAGAATGTGATCAAAAGTATACCTTATAATAGTGCGTGCCCAGAACGAAATAAAATGCTATATAGAAGGCAAAGATGTGAGAAAATAAAATGTGACACGAAAGCTGAGTGTAAAGGGGTGAGACAAAAAGTAAAGCCTATCTTTAGCACTTTATTTACTTTTTGGCTCACACTATAGAATGTATACTTTGAGTGTTCGACCTCATTTTCTCTTTGTTGCGCTGATGAGTCCAAAAAGGACGAAGCAGATTCAGTATTTCTCTCACCCTCTTACAGTAGTTGAGCACTCTCGTGTGGGGTAGTTCCTTTTCTGTTTGCGTAACGCGCAGTTGACTTGTCAGTTGGAGCACTCTGGCAAGGTAGGTTTGGGCCTGGCTTTGGAGAGATTTGTTTTTCATTGCTACAACGTTCGGCCTCATTTTCTCTAGGATGCGCCTCATGAGTCCAAGAGGACGAAACAGTTCTGTCCACAGATGGAGTAATAATTGTTCGTCATGGTAAACTTTCAGTGACAAAATTACACTCATCACTGTGACATGAAAATCGATTTTGGAAAACATTCTTGTTGTTCGTCAATATGTATTTCTGATCGCAGAACGTACCTTATTATTGCTTCTTGTCTCCATATACGGCATAAAAATGACGTAGCAAGTTATCTGTACGAATTATGAATTTTAGCACATTCGTTTGCTGTTGCGAGTTCATCTCTTCCTCTATGCCTCTCTCGCTCTGTCTATCTATTGCTCTCTCTCTCTCCCTCTCTCTCTCTCCATCTACCAGTCTTTTTCTCTTTCTCTCTCTCTCTCCGTCTCTCTGTGTCTGTCTCTCTTTCTCTCTATCTCTCTTTCTCTGTCTTTCTCTCCCTTTCTCTCTCCCTCTCTCTCTCTCTCTCTCTCTCTCTCTCTCTCTCTCCTCTCTCTCTCTTTCTCTCTCTTTCTCTCTCTAAGTCTCTGTCTCTCCCTGTCTCTCTCTCTCTCGCCTTCTATTTGCTATGTGGTTTGCTAACTATGATTGCAGTACATGTACTCTTGTAACGAAAAAGAGACAAATGGTGTATAATAGTCTGTGATTGTTTGGTTGAATCCAGATGCAGATCCGTTGCATGCAGTTGATTAGCAATTTTCCATCAGTCGAATCCGGATACAATAATATAGATTAGATTTTCATCTGATGAACCCTGCGAAAGGAGCAGTGTGATGGCTGGCTCCCACAGGTGTTTGGGCGTCCTCACGGGTATGTGTATAGAGGGTAACACTCACTGTGGTAACCATGCAGATGAGTGCGACGCGTAGCAACCTTGAAGACATTTTTCGCAATGTTTTCTACCTAGGTGAGGTCACGACATGATGTATTTGGGCCTCTAGATCCGAAAAGGGAGCTTATGTCGTTTTGCGCAGTATTGAGAAAAATGCATTTGGATTTTGAAAGTTGAGTTTTGCGTATTCAGCGATGTATAAATCACTTATTGAAACGCCCATAGCTCTGTGAAAGATAAAGATTTTGGACCTAGTTTTTTTAAAGAGAGATTTGCTTGTATACAGCAATGCCATGGTATAGATAACCCCCAAAGGGATAAAACCTTCATAAATGACGTAAAGCCCCCTCTTTTATGGATCCAGAGGCTCAGTTAGTAGTCATCTCTATTGCTCAATGCACAAAAAGCGATACAGAATGTGAGCAACCATCCGAGGTTAATAGCCACTGCAAAAATGAAAAAATGTTATTATGCCATGCCAGCCGGCTTTTATTATCATGTATGAACCTACAAAGGTGCAGGCAAACATTTTGTTACTGTACTTCCTCCGCGTCATTAAAATTGTCGCTTCGCACATCGCAATATTTGTGACTTGGCTCGTCTTAGTCAGACTGTCGGAATCGCTGTTTTCTGTGTTCGAACACTGGTTTGACCCTTCCTGCGCAATGTCTACTTGTCACTGAAGCCGTGGTGGTCTCGAACTTTGTCAGCTCTCTTCCGCACCAAGTGAATTCATCGCGCTCCGCACTATTCCGCCCCAGAGCGCATTTCGTTTTCTGGAGTTCATGCCGTCCCACATCGTTCGCGTGGGCATTTGTCGAGACTGCAAGCTCGGGTATAAGAATCCTGGTATCTCTCCTGAATACGAACTGCTGAAGTTGACGATGGCAAGAACAAACAAATTGAAAGTGATCTCGAATTCCTAAAATGCGCTACTTGTGGCGCATGTTGCTGCGAAGGTAGCAGGTCTGAAAACACCAACAAAACCAGCGAAGCGCTTGCCAAGGAAAGAAGGCGCGGAACTGCTTACCCTATCCCACTGGAAGGTCGTTACAGTGTACTTGAAAAATGCTAGCTTGCCTTCATCGCCTGCCAACTGGGGGCATGGATCGCCTGAAAACGGAATTTCTTGACCTGAATTTGAACGCGCGTCTTGTTCAGCGTATTGTGGAGTGCTGAAGGGTCTGCCTCAAAGTCTGATGAAGACGTCGACCTTAGGTGCAAGTGCAGCGAAACGGGGGGCCACAAACTAAAGCTTGGTCCGTCGACAATGCTCTGCCTCAATTATTAGCTGATTTCTTTGCCCTTCGAGTGGACAAATAATTTTCGAAAAATCGCTCGGGAAGCGACAATTTTAATGACGCGGAGGAAGTACATACCCACAGTATGCATGCACCTACAGCAGGAATGTATTGAATTTACCAGCAGGCCTCCACAGCACATGAAGGGCCTATCTATTTCCACTCACAACTGCAGCAAACGACATTGCTGCAGAAATGAAACTGCTACACGCTTTCGGCAGTATGAAACTCTGAACCCACGAAAGCAAGTTATCCGGCCAGTTCAGTAAAATAAATGAAATCTTGCAGCGCAAATGCGACATTACTATTGAATTATTAATCTCTGACTGCTTCTCGACAATCAGCTGAACAATGTTTTTTTTGAGAGCACGGGAACATTCTGAAACGCACATACCGTTGGTCGCGAAAACCAAAGATGTGAAGAGGCCTCGCTTAGAAGATCATACGAGGAGGACACAAGAGCAAGGAACTCCTAGATATACAACCCATATTACGAAATAGGAGCGAAAGCCGAACTCATCGTCGATACTTCTCCTCTATTTTTCCTTGTGTATCCTCCCTGTCTGATTTTTAAGTAGCAAGCCGGCTTCCATCTGTTTAAATATAACTTTCACTGTCGAGTAATGGATTAGATGCCACTCTGCTATCCTCCCATTGTTCTTCTGTCTTTGATTTATTATGCTTTGTGTGCCTTACATTATCCTATTGCTTACTCCAATCTAGTTTTTTGTTTGCTTCTTCGTTTTCCTTTCTTACTCTTCTTTTTTTCTTCCTCCTCTCTTACCAGTTTTCCATTCCACGGATCTCATTACTCAAGAGAAAACAGGAAACCCTTCGACAGGTGAACAGCCTTTGGGAATCCTTTAAATAAACGAGAGAGCTTGGAAGCTCAGGGCCCTACGCTATGCTTTTTTTGCCTTGATGACCTAGACAAAAAAAAAGCATAGGGATGTTATAAATTCTTTTAAAAAATCCATTTTTTTTTAAGACATAACCTGGGATTCGAACCCGCACTATCGCGCGCCCTGCATGCATCCCCCGATACACTTCGCATACATTTGTTTGTTTGTGTCACGCCTGGCGCTATCCGTATCTACCGGCAAAAAAAGCATAGGATGGTATAAATTTTTCAATTCTCCTATTTTTTTCAGGCATATCCTGGGATTCGAACCCGCACTATCGCCCTACGTGCATTCTCCCATACACTTCGCATTCATACCCATTCTTCCAAGTTGTTTCACATTGTGATCTTGCATTTGAAAGCCCTATTTGAATATGCATTGTGGCCAGCCGTCTTTGATGGCACGGTACGGTAGGGGATAGGTACGGGACAGGTACGATCGAGGGTAATACGACACCGTCTCCCGTACCGTACCGTACCATCAAACACAGCTGGCCACATACAGCTGCCCGCAATATTCAAATAGGGCTTTCAAACGCAAGATAATTGTATTGTATTTTGGATTGTATTTTATTATTTTACTTGGGCATTCCCAACAGACCCTAAGGTCTTCTTACAGGGTGCCCAAGATGAATGAAATTGTTAAGTTCCTGGCGAAATGAATTGGGGATATGATTTGTGCGAAGGGATTCGGGAAGCGCATTAAAGCGGTCAGCACCAAGGAATGAAATAGATCTGTATCCAGCTTGAGCTTGCACAATGGGTAAGGAAAGGGAATAATTGACTTGGCCGCGGGTTACTCTGTCTGTGTGAGCGCAGTCACGGCGAAGGGAGAACGTGAAGCAACTTGGAAGAATGGGTATGAATGCGAAGTGTATGGGGGAATGCATGTAGGGCGATAGTGCGGGTTCGAATCCCAGGATATGCCTTAAAAAAAAAATAGGAGAATTGAAAAAATTATAACATCCTATGCTTTTTTGCCGTCAGATACGGATAGCGCCATGCGTGACACAAACACACAAACAAATACCAAATTAAAGCTGTGTGGACCCTGGTTAGCGCCAGACGTTACTGAAGTAACGTCTTCTGCATAGCTACGGGAATAAATACAAATGGCCAAACATGGACTGCTTCTGGCTGGATTCAATCGTGTTATCAATGGTGCTAGTGAAGCTTATACAGATCCGCTCTGATTTAGCCAGCAAGTATTTCTTTCACTGGGAGTTGGATCCCGGGATGGATACTCTAATGTCCTCTAATCATTTTTCTGCGCCTTGTACTTCACCACTTACTACGGCATGGTGAGACCATAAGAATAGTGATATTTTATTGTTCACCTGTAGGTTCCGGTTTCAGGCCTGGCCGTGGCACTGCCTATGTGGTGTGGACACAGCGCTGGATTTCAGCTAAAACAACCCACTTTGTGTGGGATTGCCACGTCCTTGGCCTCGACATGTCGAAAGCATTCGACGCCATTAGTCGCACAAAGCTCCTTGGTATGTCAGCGATTACTGGACCTGACGAGACATGCCTGATTCACCACTTGTTTGCATTGTACGACACTCTCTATAAAAGTGGGTGCCACTTAAGCGGAGGCGTTTGTTAGCACGCTAGGTACACCACAGGGTGATGTGCTGAGTCCAATTCTGTTCGTTTGCTATCTGGAAGCAGCACTGCGGGAGACACGAAGCAAGCTACCACCACGCCCAGACACTGATGCAGCAGTACCACAGGAAACGGGATATGCCGATGACATTTCCTTCTATTCGACTGAGCGACAGTGGCTGGACAACTCCTTACCCGTGATAGCTGACGGCCTGGGTGACTGGTCACTCAACGTTAATTAACAGCACCAGGACAGAGTGGCTTCACATCTAGGTTCCCTCTTGGGGGAGGAATTGAGCTGACGAATGGACCAAGCATCAACACCGTATGGCCGCATGTATCCGCTCTGGATACGAAGTCAACTTGTATCCGAGGAAACCAGCATTCTTCTCTACAATGACACCGTCCTACTGTTATACAACTACAAAACTTGGGACGGACGGGGCTGCACTGGAGAAGCTGAACGCCTTCCATAGACGTCAATTACGGAACTTGTTCGGAATTAGGTATCCCGCCATCATCTCCAGCAAAGACCTATATTCCCGAACACACACACACAGCCACTCTCGCACACCGCTGCTGTCCGCCGTTTCCGGGTGCTAGGTCATGTTCTGAGGATGCCCTCAGACGCCCCGTCACAGTAGGAAATGGATAACTACTTCCGTCGCGATTTCACTATTGTGCGTGTACGCCCGAAATCGAACCTCGCCATGACAGTCAAGGCAAGTGTTGCTGCCAGAGACATGCCGCTGAAGACCATGACCGATCTGAGTGGGCTCAGAATACGCGCCTTGGACAAGCAATCACGGGGGGAACTCTCAGCCTGAGCTGGTTTTGCTCGCCGCTGCAATGCACAGGGTAGTGGCCCCAGGACAGAAGCGGACGAGGCATCATGACTTTGTACATCTATATTTATGCTGCCTCATTACGCGACCTGCTTTATTACTATTATCCATCAGCACTAGGCCGAATCCCGTAGAGAGGTACCCACCGGGCTAGCATCCAGCAGCCAAAAGTGGGACCATGCATCTATGGATATTAACTATGCTGGTAGGTAAAGAACAGAGAGAAACACCCAACACTTTTTTAAATATTGATCATTGGAAACACGAGAGGATCTGGAGGAAAATAGGACCAAAAGAACTCCGCCACCCACTCCAGAGTATTACAAATCAAGGACCTCACGCAGGATAGCTGTCGAGCCAAGGAGAGCATTATTTTGCAATTTAGACACAGAGCATTAGTAGCTGGTGATATCGATGGTGTCAAGGCATCCTGGCAACTATTTGTAAACAGTGCCCAAAGTCCCAACTACAACAGGAACAATCTGAGTCTCAACTTGCCATAGCCGATGGATTTCGCGGGCAAGAAGTTGATACTTGGCACGTTTCCCAACTTCCTTTTCAGCAACGCGTGGATCACAAGGTGCAGCAATGTCATTGATCAGGGCCTTCTTGGCAGGTCCATCAACGAGAACAATATCAGGCCGTCTGTGCTCAATGAAGCGATCGCACTGGATGATGAAATCGCACAGAATATTGATCTTCTGGTCCTGCGGAGCGATGTTGGTGTGTGAAGTATCTCTAGCTCCAGGCACGTCATCCTTACTGACCTTAGGTGCAGGATGCTCTTGTACCGTTGCATTGGTTTTGGTATGCTCAAGCATCGGATCACAGTGGTGCTTACAGTACTTGTCTTCACGTGGTATGTGGCATGTAGACGAGAGAGCAAGCAGTAGACCAGATAGGCCAGCTGATTATGGCGCACCAAGTAATCACGTCCAGCGAGCTTCTAACACTCGCATAGGATATGGGCAACCGACTCGCATGCATTCCCACACATTCGACACGGGGAGCTTCCGCCCTGATGGAAGGGTTGGGCTTAGTTGCCAAGGCCTGGTCTTGTGCCGCGATGATCAGGCTCTGTGTGGGTTCGATTCCCGAAGATTATGGTCACACACGTCCTTCTTCTCTTTCTGAGACTCCTTCTAAAAAAATGTCATTCTCCTGGTGATTACCAACTGGCCGTGCATACCGGAGCACCATATTATGGTGTGATGTGTGGTTGGGAAATTAAAAAAACACACACACCAAAAAGTAGGGATTTACTGGTCAGAAAAGCCACTTCTTAGCCGTGTGGTGTAGACCAGGCTGAATACTGGCGATCAATTCTTGAGCCTTGCAAGCTGTTGAATAGTGCAATCCCAGCACAAGTTGCTATAGTTTCTGCTGATCATCGCCTCTGGTGATTGGCGTCAAATGGTCAGATTGTGTGTGCGTTTTTAAATGAATTTTGTTGGTTGGGGAAGGATGGGGAAAGGGACAATTGAACAACAGACTGTCTATTCTAACGCCGGTCATACATGTACTCCATTTTTTTCTATTTTTGGTACTGTCCATTTAGATGAAGCAAGCCTGGTTAATACCTTGGTTGATAGCCTTGCCGGGAACCAAAACCCCGTTTCAGCCGTAGATGATATATCCAAGTTGATTCAGATGTCAGCCACAACTCCGGGTAAGTCAGTATATGTCATGATGGAGTCAGCTGTTTCTCCGGAAGACAAGAGGAGTCTGGAACGTTGAAGTTTTCGAGCATTGAACGTTGCATTTGTTGGGCGCAGCAAGATTGTGACGGGAATGGTCTTAGAGACTGCTTCTCCCATTCCCGTTGGCCTTCCAATCACATAACTACTTACACTTACATTTACGCCCCTCGAGTGACCCAGCGATTGCTGCGCCAGCCATATCGAGAACTCCAGCACTGGAAGCGTACGGACGAGGCAGCACTTGACTTGAAGGCGGCCAGTTTGGTGATATCCGAGGCATCACCAAACCGGCCGCCTTCAAGTCAAGCGTTTTGCAAAACATTCTTGCTTGCTTATAGCTTTACGCCCATGTTTCTGTAGCTGTGCTGGAACTGCTCTATTTCGTCGCCGCTATTTACCATTAGCCATATCTCCCCCCCCCCCTCCACCACCCTACACAGTGGGTCCACTGTTATTAGGCGTGTGCCTGTTTTGGTTTCTCCACTATAAATAAAAGAATACTACTACTACTACTAGCCCAAATGCAGCAGTCTTCCCGCTTCCAAGCACACCAATCGCTCCCGCAAATGGCACCACTGCGCGATGTGTCAGTTGGTGCCCCTAGTTTGTCGACTCCAGCTGGGTGTGAAGGCGTTGACCCCACGGACCAAGTGTCTCTGCTAACCCAACTGGTCACCCAGCTACACCTTTGCCTAGGGCGACAGGCTTTGGGAGTAAGGGCCCAGGATCCGGCTCTTTCCATGGGGCACTGGCACCACCGACGCCAATGGACCCTCCTGGCAAGGGCCCGGTCCTGGTACATTTAAAACCAGGCCACCACTCCCGCCCAAGTGAGCGCCCGGTTCAATACCGCCGCGGTGCTACCACTGCCACGAACGTGGGCACATTGCTTTGAAATGTCGAAAGCGCAACGAGTCAGTCGCATTGCTCGTTGACCCAACTGGTGCGCCCCCGCAGGATCCTGTGCCCCATACTCCGACATCAGGTCATGTCGACCTGTCCGAGGACGACTTGCTGGGAGAGGCCTACTATTGGTGCCGTGTTGACCCAGACGGTGGGGGAGCAGGAACATCCCATCGCCTATGCCAGCCGGAAACTACTTCCCCGTGAGCGATGCTATGCTACCATTGAGAAGGAAGGCTTGGCCATCAAGTGGGCGCTGCAAAAGTTTGCGCCCTACCTTCTCGGTCGGCACTTCACCCTCATCACGGACCATCGCCTTCTGCAATGGATCATCCAAGATAGCAGCGGGAATGCTCGTGTGGCCCGTTGGTTCATTGCCCTCCGGCTGTTTGCATTCGACGTTCTCTATCGCGCGGGTGCCAGTAATGGAAATGCTGATGCTTTATCCAGGCAGTGAGGCGGCTCAGTCTCTGTCGTCGCAAGCTGGCTGCTTGCGACTTGTGAAGACTTGTGTATTCTACCTCCTACACCTATGTTTGACAAGAATAGCTTATCATAATTGCCTAAAAAGTATGTTCAGTTGGCCACAGCACAATATAACCTTCCCCACCTAATGTTAATAAAATAGAACTTAGAGCCTTCCAAGTTGGAAGGCTGTTGGAGTGCGCGTCCGGGATGTGCTAGAGCTGGTAGTGGTCAGTGTCGTGAAATGTTATCGCATGAGCTTATTGTTTAGTCACTATCCTGATTAGTGGGCATTATAGAGTAACTTTGTAGTTCTTTTTCGAAAGAAAAGGTGTCAGCACCGACGTGATCCACACAGTCAAGTAAGCCAATTTGGTAACGGAACGTTTTCGTTCCCTTCTCATCATATGACTTGTAAGTATAGGGAATAATGGAAAAATGTCAGCGTGAGGATCTCGATCTATGCTTTTGCTGTAGCTCCATAAATTGCTGTATTTTGATATGTTTCCATTATCCTCTGTACTTACCCATGATGAGAAGGGAACGAAAACGTTTGGTTACCTAATTGGCTTCCTTCAGTTACTTGACTGCGTGGATTACGTTGGTGCTGACACCTTTTCTTTCGAAATTGGATACGCCTCAAAAATTGTGCTTACATTATTGTAGTTCTCTAGTCCTTTTCATTTTCTAGAAATGTATCCTTGGCTCTTCATCCGAGTGTATTTCGTATCCGATCTCACTAAATGGCTGCCTTTCTCTCTACTGTACATCATTTTAGTTGCGGCAAGCTTGTTAAAGGCGCTAACCGTTGATACGATTCCTGAAGAAGAACTTCCGAAAGCAAACACCGGCCAGTATACTTTGAATTTAAACAACATTCCGGGTAAGTCGGTATCCATCATAAATTATGAATGGGGCAAGATGACTTTACCTGAAGAAAGGAGCAGTGTGTAACACTGCAGTGTCCTATTTCAACAATGCAGTTTTCGCCAAACACTGTTGCTTGAGCGGTGCAAAGCATGCAAGGGAGGGTCAATAAAATATTGATAATAAGTCCTACATCCGGTATGTATTCATTGAAGTCTATTTCACTGAAAATGACTGAACGGTCTTTTTCATGGTAGCGTGTCCATTACCGCCGGCATCGCTTGCCAAGACGGATTTGAATATGTACATAATAATATTATTATGCAGAGCTCACTGACTTGTCAGTTTGAGCACTCTGGCAAGGTACGTTCGGGCCTGATTGGAAATTTTTATTTCCATTGCTATCAGGTTCGGCCTCATTTCCTCTGTGCTGCGCTGACGAGTCCACAAAGGACGAAACAGTTCTGTCCGCAGATTGAGTATTAATATTATTATGTAAAAGAGCCAGACCTGATAGGCAGTTAGCTGCAGAACGTCAGTACCTTCGGTCAGTATCATGCAATGTTATCACACGATCTGATTTTGTGATAACTGGTGGTGTTAGTGGACATTATAGCGTAACTTGTAGTTCCTTGGTCCTTTTTGTTCTCTATAAATATATCCTTGGCTCTCCATTCGGGTCCATTATTGCACACCTGATGAGCCGTCCTTATCCATGTATATATTAAAGTATAGTTGAGGAGTAAAGGACTGAACGGTCTTGTTCATGGAACCGTGTCCATTACTGCAGGCATCGTTTGCCAAGACGGATTTGAAATATAACTACATGTAATTACATGTACACACACTTGAGAGGGACGAAAAGCGTTTCTTCTGTAACTCTGAGTTGCACGGTTTTAACCGATCATCAGACAGCAACTGTGTAATTACATGTACACAAAGGCACACAATGAAAACCTTGGCAAATTAATTACGTTGTCAATTTGCCAAGGTTTTCATTGTGTGCCTTTGTGTACGCCGCTCTGCCTGAATCAGGCATTGAGCACTCTTGCAGAACCAAAGCAAATTGCCTCTGTAATTACATGTACATAATATTAGGTGTAGTAGATGAAATCACGGCGAAGCTGCTAAATATGTGATTGTATTTGTTACATGTATGCACGACTACTGAGCCTTCTTTCTGTCTTCTTCTAATTTCCGAAGATGCTGGCGAGGGCGAGACACAGGCCGAAGAGACTGAAGCCCAAGAACAAAGTATGTGCAATATGTCCAATGCATTTGATGGAGGACCATACTAGCGTGTTAGGTGCCCCGGGGGCCACTGTGTTTTTCAATGTCCATCACAGATGGACACTAAATATTCAATAGAGGGCAATATTCAAGGGATAATAATAATGATTAGGAGGGTGGGTATGCAGCAGCTCGTGGTTATGCATAACGTCGGTAGTGTGAACGTATGCAGTGGATCTGAGAATGGTAGCAGTAGATGAATGTTGCAGTTGTGGGTGCCTGCGGACAGAAATGGTGAGTACATACTATTTGAAGAGTGTGGGTAGTACAACATGTTCCTTTTGCTTGCATAAGACAGGGTCACGTGTACGAAAATAAACAGCTTCCAACACCTGCAGCTGCTTAAAGAAACTTGCTCAACATCCTTGTTCATGTTGTCATCAGATTGGGTCTCCCCGAGTACTAGTTTGTGCTTGGTCCGACTTGTTATAATGTGGGCTTCGCCTCAAAACTCAAGCATATGTAAAAAGGGAGCACCTGTACTAAAAAATCAACCAAGAGACGGTAGATAGTTAACTACTGTGTCGTTTCTTGGCCTGGCCTTCTAGTTTTCATCTCTGCTGGTGCCTCAGGGCGCATCTGCAAGTGCGTCAACCTGCAAAACGTCGACAGTTTTTTCATCTCTTCCAAGCTACACTGCGCTTCCTTGATTTGTTCACTCCATAGGCACGATTTAGACGTTCGACTTCGCCTCCTCCTCGTGCAGTACGACTGCTAGAATGGTGGCTGTAGGTGTTTTCGCTTATCTTTCCCTTCAAATGAGGCAAACCAGTACACCACCGGTCACCACCACCACGCATAAAAAATCACTTCTCACCACCATGTGCCGCGCGCGTACTGAGTCTGATATATCTGCAGTGCTGCCAAATAATTTTCCCGCAAAATCGGACACCCTTCACCGCCAAGGCTGGCCACACGGTGCGAATTTTTCTCCTCGGTAATTCTTTTTACAGAGAATTCAAAATATCGCCTGAAACACCATGAAAATTCGCTTCGTTGCCATGGTAACCCCAGAATTGTCATGAATTTTGTAATGATGAGTGTGGTCGCACACTGACTCTGTACAGACTGTCAGCGTACATGCCATCCAGCCTGATCCAGGCATGTTACTTTGCACTTCCACAGCCAAGCGCTTGCCTTTTTAGAAGCAAATGTACAGTGATTTGTAATTGTGCCTTCAGTTGCGCTGAAAAGTGAAAGTACAGGACTTCTGCATAGGAAAGTAATGATCTCCGACATTTTGGCTGCTTTCGGACGTTTCCCTTTTCGGACCGGTTTTCGGAAGACCCTTCAAAAATCGGACACTGTCTTAAAAATCGGACGGTTTGGCAGCACTGCATCTGCGTCCACGCAACATGACTGTCATGCAGTCAGACCACATTGTGTGCTCTTCCCTGCCTGTTTCACGAATCCACTCGCCCCAAAGACTGGCGATCTTGTGACGCATATCGATCGCGGCTCCGAGGACTCCGCACCATTCACGCACCGTATCCGCAGGATATCTCGATAATTCACCCTTTCTGCGCTTCAGTTTTCCTTGCAGGTTGTCGCTTGAAAGTCGACCTCAAGGGCGGTTATTTATTTCGATCCACTTCTCGATCTTGATTCGTCCGCCGCCACATCGTGAACGACTGCGAGAGAGATCAGCACACTGGATGGAGCGATGCTGGTGCTTTCTGCACGAGTTTGTGGATGACGCGTTTGCTGAAATTCTGCCAAGAAAACAGCGACTGCAGCGATTTCAATCCGCCAGGAGGCACTCGAGAATGATCGCCCAGGAGTTTCTGGTACTCCGTGACAATTTCCCATCACAGTGGGGTGTTGATTTCAGCACCAGGCCTTCTCTGTGTTGCGCGAGAAGCAACAGGAGTCCTCTGACGACAAAATTTGGACGCAAAATGCTGGAATCGACTAGGGTCCTGAGGCGCTGCCTCCGTTGGAGTTGGAGGCATTTCTTCTTCAACATCACAAATTGACAACTGAAGGACAGTGTTGGGTCGCTGGATAGTTAATTCCGTCCTGAGATTTTTTGAATTTGTTTGGTTGACGTTCGAAACGGAACGCGCATTTTATTAAGTCGGACCAAGTACGTGAAGTATGTGCGTACAGCGAATGGCGTCCCACCGTTGTCCTTGAATAATTAAAATACATAATTATTGCACTCGAAAAATTATTAATACAGGTAGACTCCCTCTAGTTCGAATACGGGGCACTTCCATAGCCCCATCTGCTTACGCTCGGTACTTAGGAATACTGGTTGACGAACATCTGTCTTTCTCAACCCAAGTGGATGCAGTATGTGCAACTGTCAATAGGAAGGTCGGAGCATTTGTCCATGCAAAGCAGAATATCAGCATTTTTGGCAAACGACTTTTCTATTTATCGATCATTCAGTCCACATTTGAGTTTGGCAGCACTGCATATATTCATTGCTTATCACAAACCCTATATGACAAGCTTCTTACTGCCAGCCGCGTAGCATTAAAGAGAATATTTTCGTTGGATAGAATGACTCCCACCACTCTTCTATACAGTCATACTAACTTGTACGCCCTTGAGAAACGCCTCAACTTCAAAACCTATGTATTTGTTTACCGCTGCCTGAATGGACTTGCTAGTCCTCTTCTGCGAGACCGCTTTACCTTGCGCGCCCATGGTGCTCGCACTGCAGCCACCACCCGTGGCCAAGTCTCTGCTGCTCTTGTTCTGCCCCCCGCTAACACCCGATATGGCTTTAGTGCAATTTCTTATTTGGGCGCTGCCAGGTGGAATACACTTCCACCGGCTTGCCGCATGTCTAGTTCACCAGCTGAATTTCGCTCATCCATCAAATTATACCTAGGGTTCCCTGTAAAAAGGCGCTGACGCCTGTTGGGAATTCCCTAGTAAAAGAAGAATAAATAATAATAATAATAATAATAATACTAATACGGTATAATTCGAACATTCCGTGTAATTGGAACTTTTTCGTCGTACCTATCTTCTGCAAGTCACTTCAAGTCAAATTCGAATGCATAATTCGAAGTACGAAAAGTGCGCAAAAATATTATCGAAACCCAGAATCGATTTTCTCGATCCTATCATCAGTGGGAAAAAATACTGAGCTAAAGGATACAACCAAAGAAACTGAAGTTAGAGGGGAAGTTAAGGCAAAATTCAAAATTTCACCAGTTGTAGTCTTCGGGGTGCTGAGTCGAATGGTCTTGGTCCGAGAAAGCTGAGACGCTCCCTTCTTACTTGAATACCAATCGAACTCGCGCACTTCCACCGAAACTGGGTGACTGTGCCCTACTAGATGGGGATTTGTATGCAAAATGTCACTAAAAGCGCCATTTCGTTCTGATGAAAGCACGGATGACCACGATTGGCCCATATTTTGTAGTCTTTTGGACGCTGAGAGGACTGGCTTTGGTCCGAAAAGGCTGCGATGCAGCATTCCTCCTTTATTCCGAATCGAACATGGTTGAACAAGCGGTCAGGTGCTCCTGGGTGCCCAAATCACCTGGTCAACACGCCAGCAGGCGACAACTTTCACACCAAGGTTCAACTCGAGTTCAACTCGAGTGACAGGACTGCACCCAAAAAAGGTCAAACAGGCTAGTAAGTTGTACCCTGCAGGCACGGTGACCAGGTGACTGGTGAACGCAGGAGCATGTGACCGCTTGTTCAACCATGTTCGATTGGGAATAAAGGAGGAACGCTGCATCGCAGCCTTTTCGGACCAAAACCAGTCGACTCAGCGTCCAAAAGACTACAACATATGGGCCAATCGCGGTCATCCGTTCTTTTATAAGAACGAAATGGCGCTTTTGGTGACATTTTGCATACAAATCCCCATCTAGTAGGGTGCAGTCACCCAGTTTCGGCGGAAGTGCGCGAGTTCGATTGGGATTCAAGTAGGAAGGGAGCGTCTCAGCTTTCTCGGACCAAGACCATTCGACTCAGCACCCCGAAGACTACAACTGGTGAAATTTTAATTTTTGCCTTAACTTCCCCTTTAAGTACTGTAATAGAAAGGTGTTAGAAATAACATCATGATAGAAGTGCAATAAAAAAATAAAATAGAAAATTCGACGGGTTTGCGTACCGGGCACGTCAAGAACAAGGAGTCGTACAACTCCCTGGTCAAGAACCACCTTTCCGCTTCCGTGGGACGCCACCACCCCATGATAAGGCGTCAGATGCGGATCCTAAACGGTGGGGGAGGATAGATCAGATCCACCAACCAGAGGCCAAAGGCATAAATCCCATTTGCCACATCCATGTTTTACTCATGCCAGGCAACGAGTTCCCAATTAACTGTGGGTCGCAGCACGGTTGGAAAAAATCCTTCCGCTTCCAAGCAGGACTTGAACCTGGTACCTCTCGTTTCTCAATCATGGTCTTAGACCAACTCACTGTGCCTGCCTGGCTACAAGTGCAATTAACCACTAGTAAAAATAATACA
Source organism: Sycon ciliatum (assembly GCF_964019385.1). Lineage (NCBI taxonomy): Eukaryota > Metazoa > Porifera > Calcarea > Leucosolenida > Sycettidae > Sycon > Sycon ciliatum. Next base: position 19,408,707 of record NC_088648.1, read on the forward strand.
GCACGTATATAGCTCACATCAACCCGTTATGGACTGAACTCAATGTATGTGGAGAATTGTGCCCTCAAAATCTTTACCTGAAATTCCACGTAACTTTAGTTTCCCTGGGACAATTGTCATCATCTTGGGCATCCCGAAAGGCCCGGACGAGAGGTAGACAATGAGCCCAAACTCGAGTCCACTAGATGCGCTGGACCAGCGCTGCAAGCCAGCGAAGGCGTTTTAGCGCGGGGCTCGCGCTCCACATCGATCTTCATCCTCTATTTCACTTTCCTTGCTCGTTAAAAAAATTACGGTCATACATGTATATCTGTCGACAACGTCAAACCAGTGCATTATGTTTGGGGCAAGTTGCCCCGCTGTCAAAAGAGCCATGTACACTGTAGACAAAAAAAACAGTTAATCCTAATGTTGTCTTCCCATCTGCTGGCATCTGGTCACTGGGCGACCTCTGGGCCTATTCGTGTAACGACATTATTTTGTCTTTATTGCCATCTGAAAAGCTCTTCAAAAGTCGGAGCTATATTCGATTAGTATTATTGAAGCACAATCCTTGCCATCACTAATGCCTTGCAGGATGGATCTCATTACTCTCAGGCACCTAAGATATAATTTGAAACTGCTTGATCGTTGGTACTGTTATGCTTATTTGTTGGTAAATCTTTGTCTTTGTCATCTTGGAATAGGCAAATTGGCGGCGAAAGTAAAAGCGGCACAAGGTACGTTTCCCAACTACATGTACGTGCACATGTGTTTGAAATATTTGCATCCTTATTTTCTCTATATCGCTAAGAAAAGTCACAAAGTCACCCACCGGTTTGTCACGGAATCCACTTCGAAATAATTATAACGACTGAACTGAACGCATTCACGGGATCAACAAAGATAAGGGGTTTTCTTTCCGACTTCAGCAGGAATGATTTTGATCAACTCTCGATCTTCGCGTAGTCAAAAATAGTGAAATACACTCTTGTGTGTAGTAGGTTAGGCACCTGCCATTTCGATGTGTTCAATTTGGCGAATGACATTTAGCGACTGCGCTGCTTCACAGGTTGATTTTTACGCTGCATAACATATTCGGCGAGTACACTTCGACGAAGTAATATGTAGGCCTCAGACAGCAGTCACGTTCCACGTAGCAGTTACCGTCCCCAAAGTCAGTCATACAGTCAAAATCACTCACACACCAGTCACAGTTTGCGTCTTTTGAGAAACCAGTTGTGGTGCCCACAAACCAATCACAGAATGCCGCGACTTGCCCTTTTTTCGATCACGCGTGCACGGAGTCAGAATACATGCATTTATCACTCTCTTAGTATTGACTCCCATTGATTTTTGCTATACCTAAGCAGCCTAATATTCCTGCATATTTCACTCCTTAGGGCCATATTGACTGCTTATATTTGACTGCTTAGGGGTTGCGCAGTTGAACGGTGCGCACCCTAGTGCAGCATTGTCACTGCATGAGTAGGTGGTGGTGCAACGGTTGTGCAATCATAAAACCGGGATTCATGAGGTTATCGTTCTGGAATTTGAAATACGGACTGTTTGGCGTGATAAATCTAATATTGACTTCGTACTTGGTCAGTATAGGAAATAAAAACCTCGTAAAAGACCTCGGCTTCGCCTTGGTCTTTTACTCGGCTTTTATTTCCTATATTGACCTCGTACTTAGTCAATATTAGATACATAATTATGGTGTGCAAGTAGTACTGCTTTATGTGTCCAATAATTATTGTGTCCCGGCGATTCGATATCAATATTTTTCTTCATCCACTCCCATCCAGCGTAATGTAAGTGAAAGAGAAGACAAGAAGCAGTCGCTGGCTGGTGAATTACGCTTGCCATGACGATTTAAGGCCATCGCTGCCCTCCCTCTCGCTCCTGTTTGGAGAGCGAATACTGCGATGGGATCAGCGATACAAATTTGCAATTTCGAGTCGCATTCCGTGCCGACATCGCCACAGCTGATCTCTCCAAGCGTCCACCGCATCTAGAAAACGTCGACATTACCGGGAACAAGCTACATCTTCCCTACAAGGAGCGAAACTGAGCAAGAACACGATCGAAATAGGGAAAAATTGTTTGCGCTGAAAAGCATACTTTTAAACGCGTTCGTTCTCCATACTTTCAAATGGCAACCTACCCATGTCATACATCAGCGGTGAAAAGCATACTTTTGAACGCGTTCGTTCTCCATACTTTCAAATGGCAACCTACCTATGTCATACATCAAAGCTGGTGACTTGTTTTTGGCTCTCTGTGACTTGTTGTTGGCTCTCTGTGACTTGTTTGGGACTGGTGACGGGTATTAGCGGGTTTTTTTTTTATTTATTATTATTTTTTTTTTACTATGACTGTATGACTGGTGATAGGGGCAGTGACTGCTGTGAGAGCCCTGACTGCTGTGAGAGCCCTGACTGCTGTGAGAGCCCTGACTGCTGTGAGAGCCCTGACTGCTGTCTGAGTCCTACCTATAATTTCACCATCGACCCTGTCGCCGAATTTCACTGAAAAAACTGTAAGCCGTGGGTATGAAATCCTTTTAAATCTTGGTGAATCTATCATGGACGCTTATCCCGATTTTACTGGCCAAACGTTGCGAGGCAAACCCCAACTAGTCAAGGTTGGATATGCAAAATGAGAGGGGAAGAAACGAGACTTTTTCCGGGAGATGCGAAACTGAGCGATTGGAGCTGTCCTGCAGAGGCCGCATGAAGACAAAAAAACCCGCGACGAGTCAGGACTGCAGACCTTTACTTAGCGAGCTTGCCATCTTCCACAGCTCTGACGTGAGCAGGGCGCAGAGCCCGAAATGCAGCTGACAATGTTCCGCCTACACCAGCTAACGTGGTGGTACTGGTGGTACTGGACATGTACATGAACACGCACAGCGGGGAGGCATTTCTAATGTTTCAAGGTACAAGTATTTTCGTTATTCTGAAGGCCAGTTTAACAATCCTTTTCACTCTGTATTTTGGTACCAGGTGTGTAAGACTGCGGCGAAATGCTGTGTAGTCGAAAAAACCCTCTCCTACGAGCTGTTAGGCAGTTAGTTGTAGAACGTCAGTATCGTTGGTCAGTGTCGTGCAATGTTATGGCATGAGCTGATTGTTTAGTAACTGGTGGTGTTAGCGGGTATTATAGCGTGACTTGTAGAACCGTGGGTCCTTATCTTTTCTATAAAGTTATCCTTGGCTCTCCATCCGAGTCCTAATATTGGTAATGGCTTAAACAGAAAATCGACGAAGTGTGCCTGTCGAGATTTGTCCAACTATCGACGTGGTTTTTGACCCGCCCACGGTAATGAAATGTCACTCGCCGAAGTTGTTTTCGGCAAACTGACCTAGAACCTTTGTGTGTGGGTCAAGTGGGGGCTCTATCTCACCCGAATGTGTGGAATCGCAGAAAGTGTAAGTTACGAAGTCTGAAGAGAGTGTCGATCGGTCGCTGCTGGGTTGATAGGCACACCTTAGCTGAGTGTAAAGCATCGCTGGCCTCAAGCGAACGTCCTTGGTTCGAGTCCTGGTGGTGAAAATCCATGCTTTCTTCAGAATTTCCCTTACACGTTTTGGATTTCTTTGCCTGATGAATGCACACAGTTCGTGAAACGTCATTCAGATATGTTTCGCTTTGCCTCTCGCCCTGTGTAGGTTATCAACTCTTGTAATTTGTTATTTTGCATTGCTTTTACTTACTGCCATGGCTGGTTATCGCCTCCCTCCTTCCACATTGGCCTATGTCTCCTGGTGATGGGAAGGTGAACAAAAGTAAACTCAGAGTAGCAAAGCACTACGAGTGATCCATTGTTTATGGACATGAACGAACATTGCGTCTATCCCGGTAATGTATTCTATTCCGATATCTTTGTGTGTTAGCAATCATACAGGCCGTGGAAATCCTTGGGAAGAACAAGGTTGCTGGAGAAGAGCCTTCGGTTGGGAGGACGAATGGGTTTTCTTTCGATTTATCGAAAACGAAGAGTAAGTCTGATTATTCAAATCTGGTAGTATTTATTTGGTCGGCACACAAGAGCACTGTGCAGCATTTCAATATTTACCATTGGCCGCGGGATGTGTGGTGAAGATATGATTTCTCGTTACAAATTTCAAACTTTCTTACGAGAGTGTCGTACACACGATTTAAAATATTTATCAAGAAATCATGACTCTTGCGGCCGAAGTCGCTACCACTCTTTTTTTTAATTTGTGGAAGCAAGGTCGACGGTATTATGATTATAGGAAAGTTGTTTGCTCTCTACACCTTATTTATTTATTTCTGCACGTCGTGGCATGTCAAGACAGCCAATTGAATTGAGGAGAGGGTGAGACCAACCACGGAAGAAGAGAAAAAAAGAAAATGAAGAGCACGTACACAAAGTGGGAAGGGATTAGCAACTTACAAAGCAATGGGATGTTCAGCGAGCTATGCAGCGGAAGTGGTGACTGTGACTTTGTTTAATAGGAGATACTGAAGTGCTGTCTGACGAGGGTGCGGAATTTGGGCACATCTGGAGCTTGTCTAGCACTGGGAGGCAGTTGGAGCCACGTGGAGTAGGAGGAAAAGAAAGGGGAATTTACGAATAGGGTAGACCTAGCTAAGGGAGACGAACGCAGCTTCGGGTGGTGCCACCTGACTTGAACCAATTAAGGGACTGTAAATAAGCGGGGTGCTGGTCAAGAAAAATTGAATGTGCCAGGGTGCACTAGGAAGCATCAAAGTAATGTTGCAGATTGGTAGTGGATGCAGCAGCATACAAGTCTAGATTTGAGATATTATAACGATCTGTACGAAATATGATGCGCAGTATACGGCGATGGAGAACTTCTTGGAGAGGTCGAAGAAACAAATGCAGGAGACCTGCCGCTGGTCTTTGAGGGAGCAGAGGTCTTGGATTATGCGGGACAATTGCAGGGATGTGTTGTCCTTACGACGAAGCAGTTTGGAGACGCAGGACTTAGTTCGCGCCTTTTCTAAAAGACTTGAATTTTCCCCTCATTGAGTTACGACTGCCATCCAGAGAACATCGAATTTTCCACTGAGCAAACCTGCAAGAAAGTACGACTTCCTGATCAATAAACAGCACGAGGGTCACGCTGCACTTTGGTGTTCACAAGGTGATTGTCGCGCTGGAAACGGAGCGTCTCTCTACGTTTGCAACACTGCCTATGGTTTGGTCTTGAGTGCACTACATGTATTTATGTGGAGCTCTTAAAGGCTTTACAGAAGTGCAAAAACATTTGATCACGCGGTGGTCAGCGCACGGCCAGTTTCAGGACGAAAAAATCGTCCTTCGATCGCACAAATCAAGATTTGTTCAATATTTGTTGCACTTTTGCAGAGCGTTGCTGCTACTGAAATTCGAGTCGTTTAAAGAAGGAAATGGTTGTTGTTTGGAGTGACAAGGGTTATCAGTTCAAATTCCTTGTCAGAATCGGTAGAGTTGACCACGCTGCATTGTTTGGCGTGCTGGCGTCAGGAGCGGTGCTTGGTGTTGGAGCTTGTGGAGGCGCTTTCCGTCGTGGGGTAGGAAATTGGCAATGTTGCAATGTGGTGAAGTGAAAATATTCAAATTTGTCTATTTCCAGAAAACGTTGAACGCTTTTACGAGACATGTCCCGAGTGGTAGCGGAGATAGTCCACTGTCCTGCAGTGCATGGTTCAGAAAAATAGACGCCGTAAATGGGTCCCTCTATGGCCCTTGCAATTTGGCTAATTTAGCCATGCAATTTATTGATACTTGGAGATGATGGCCATTGCTTTCCTGGGTGTAGCCATGACTTAATGCGGTGGTGGTGTGAAGACTACTGAGATGAGGTAATGTTGGCATGGTGGTTGTTGGTTCTTAGCTCCAATGTGTACGCTGTACAAGCGCTAGTGTTTAGACCCAATATTCAGTCGTAGTTGGGGCCCATTTCGAGGTGGTCCCCAGTTCCACGGTGTCCGTAAGTTATGCAACGAACCCTTTCGCATGGATGTTGTAGACCCCAAAAGAAACCTACTTGCAAAATTTGAGCGAAATCGGAGACATGGCCTAGCCCAGCTTTTCTGGTTTTCTCAGACATTCTCTCTGAAGACACACTCATTTTCAGCCGACTCAAGATCAGCGGGTAAAGGGTGGATTCCCCCGAAACCCTGTGTAATGCGATGGAAGTGATGATTTCATGCCAGTTTGCCGTGTAGAAGTTTCAGTGGACTTCCCGTGTGCTCTGCATGACAGTCGTGAATCAATCAAGTGAGAATTCAAGTCAGCGAAAAAGCACAAGCTCCGTAGTGGAGAGCCACCAACGGTGCTATAAAGTGAATGAGTTAGCATTAAAAAAGGATCACAGTTCGCGTGCGACACGGCTGCAAGCCTAGTTTTCCGCATCTGCAGTGCCGCCACCACCCTCTAGGATCAAGGCGCAGATGTAGCCCCTAAGTGGATGGAGGTGAGTACAACTATGTAGATCAGACCCACCACAAAATGGTCAAAGACCGAAAATCCCATTCACTGCTTCCATGTTTCCCTCGTGCCAGGCCACGAGTTTTCAATTAACTTTGGGTTGCAGCACGGCTAGGAAATCCTTCAGCTTCCAGGCACGGACTTGAACCTGGTACCCTCTGCTTCTCAATGATGGGCTCAGACCATACTACTATGTCTGACTAGTATTAATAGTAATTGACAAGCAAAATCCGACTGCCTGGATAGATTTCAACTACATTACAATATTTGTACTTTGTACTGTTGAGGCAACGAACTGAAATCATAAAAACCAACCATCCAAACCAACCATGATAGCGGAAAAATGGTTAACTAACACAAAAGTAAAAATAATGTGAAGGATTTTAGTCTTCAAATCATTCATGATGTATGAGATTAGTACATTTAAATACAGCTAAACTAGAATTTGTGACATTTATGCATGGCAACGTCTGTCTGTCTTCTTCTAATGGCTCCAGATACGGTTTTGGGAGAGAAAAAGATGGATGGCCAAGAGCTAGGTACATGTAAGTCAAAGGCTTTTCTCTTTGCCATCTAACTCTCCTCCCTAAGGCTACCTATATATCTTACGGGACCTTGCTCTCACCGTCACTCTCCCCTTAGTAACCCTTTCCCAAAGATGCTCGCCACTTTTTTCGCAACTTTTGGTTGTTGTGGAAGAGAGCGCAACTTTCTTCATTTTCACGAACTACTTCGCAACTTTCCGCAACCCTGAGCAGAGAAGCGCCTTGGAGGAGACCATTGAAGTGTCCGCGATGCTCCGCTTCAACAACAACCGCTGAAAAATTGCATCAATTCATCATAACAAGTGTACTTCTAGAAGAACATGGTGTACATGATGTATGTACTAAATGCAACAAAAGTCATACACATACACATACACGTACATGTACATGTACATGTACATGTACATTGTTGGTTAACAGCATCCGTCATCTTTCTGTGAGAACCGGAACTATGGGACGGTAAGGAGGCAATCATGCCTGTGCCATTGGTGAAGTAAAAGAAGTCAACAACAACAACAACAACAACAACAACAACAACAACAACAACAACAACAACAACAACAACAACAACAACAACAACAACAACAACAACAACAACAACAACAACAACAACAGCAACAACAACAACAACAACAACAACAACAACAACAACAACAACAACAACAACAACAACAACAACAACAACAACAACAACAACAACAACAACAACAACAACAACAACAACAACAACAACAACAACAACAACAACAACAACAACAACAACAGCAACAGCAACAGCAGCAGCAGCAGCAGCAGCAGCAGCAGCAGCAACAGCAGCAGCAGCAGCAGCAGCAGCAGCAGCAGCAACAACAACAACAACAACAACAACAACAACAACAACAACAACAACAACAACAACAACAACAACAACAACAACAACAACAACAACAACAACAACAACAACAACAACAACAACAACAACAACAACAACATGTTACAAGCCGGAGGACCACTGTGTTTGGAAACAGTGACCTTACTACAACCATCCACGGTTGGCAGAGCCCCAGTCTTGCGACCATTTGAACCGGCTCTGCCAACCATGGATGGTTGTAGTAAGCACTGAACAATGTTGCTATGATATCATGCACAAGGAGTCGCTCATTTTGAGTTGCGATATCAGCAACTTTCGAGATTTTTCTGAAAATATGGATGCTTTTTCATCAACCTTCCCTTGTTTTGGCATGGTGAAGAAAACCATAAGTTGCGAAATATTTTGGCATCTTTGGGAAATTGCTACCTACCACTTAGCCCCAGGTTCGCTAGAATCACCTTTACGCAACCGTCACCTACTTCCCATCACTTTTGGCCTTTCTGTCTCTCACTCTTTTTTTACTCCTCTTCCACGTCCAAACATGAACTGCCAAGTAAAATCGCCCAATCAAGAATATTCCGGTTTTACTGTATGGATTTGATTCTATGCATGTGTAGCACTACTCCTAAATTCCATCTCACATCTCGCTTAAACAAAAAAAACTTGTCTGTATTGATGTGCGCATGAGGGGTGCATTAGGGGGAGGGGAGGGGGGGGGGGATAGATTGAGCAGTGTGTCAATAGTTTTGTATCGATTCAATATTGTTGTATTTTGGGTTCTTCAACGTGTACAATTTAGTTGCACTTCCGGTCGGGTCAGATTTGGTTTCCTACAACCAACTCCCCAAGTTATCAACTATAAAGACCACTGCGACAAATATCTACAGTCGTAAGTCAGTATCAATCGTAGTATTCTTTACAATTGCAATAACAACCATGATTTTACCAATGCTAGTGTTCTAAAGCATTACTATGATAATAGGAGCTTGAGAGAGCGATTGGAATAATGGATAACAGGGAGGACTAAGTGTAAGTTTGATGTGGCGATGACGCATCGTGATTGTGGCCCAGAGGACTCCGCACCATTCACGCACCGTAACCGCAGAATACTTCAACCTTTCTGCGCTTCAGTTTTCCAGCCAGGTTGTCGCCTGAAAGTCGCCCTCAGGTGTGGTTATCTATTTCGATCAACTTCTCGGCAATCTCTTCTGTGATCTTGTTTCGTCGCCCGCCACATCGTGAGCGACTGCGAGAGAGAGATCAGCAAACTGGACGAAGCGATGCTGGTGCTTTCTGCATGAGTTTCTGGATGACGCATTTGCTGAAATTCTGCCAAGGAAACAGCTACTGCAGCGATTTCAATCCGCCAGGAGGCACTCGAGAACGATCACCCAGGAATAGATGGTACTCCGTGACAATTCCACATCGCATTGGGGTGTTGATTTCACCAACAGGCCTTCTCTGTGTTGCGTGAGAAGCAACAGGAGTCCTCTGATGATAAAGTGTCTTCGTCACTCATTTTAGTCTTCAAATCATTCGTGATGTATGAGATAGTACATTTAAACACTGCTGTCTGCAGATTGAGTATTTTCGCTCCTGCTCTTGTACTGTAGTAGTTGAGCACTGTCATGTGGAGTAGTGCCTTTGCTGTTTGCTTTACGCAGAGCTCACTGACTTGTCAGTTTGAGCACTCTGGCAAGGTACGTTCGGGCCTGGTTTAAATCTGGCTTTGGAAAATTTATTTTCATTGCTATCAGGCTCGGCCTCATTTTTTCTGTGCTGCGCTGTAGAGTTCGCAAATAACGAAACAGCATGCTGTCTCCAGATTTAGTAAATACAGCTTAAATAGAATTTGTGACATGTACATGTATGCCAGGCAACGTCTGTCTTTCTTCTTCTTCTAATGGCTCCAGACCCGGTTTCGGGAGAGACAAAGTTGGATGGCCCAGACCTAGGTAAGTCCAAGGCTTTCCTCTTTGCCATTTAACCCTCTCCTCTCCAAGGCTACCTATATCTCTTACGGGGACCTTGCTCTCACCATCACTCTCCCCATAGCCCCAGGTTCGCTAGAATCACCTTTACCCAACGGTCACCTACTTACTTCCCATCACTTTTGGCCTTTCCGTCTCTCACTCTTTTTCCTCCTCTTCCAATGAACAGCCAAGTAAAATCGCCCAATCAAGAATATTCCGGTCTGCCTGTATGGATTTGATTTCATGCATGTGTAACGCTACTCCTAAGTTCCATCTCACGCTTCCGCTGAAACAAAAACAAAAAAACTTGTCTACATTGATGTGCGCATGAGGGCTGGATTAGGGGTGGGTGTGGGGGGGGGGGGGGGGGGAGGAGTGGAATAGATTGAGCAGTGTGTTAATAGTTTTGTATCCATTTAATATCGATTCAATATTATTGTAGCCGAACGTTTTCGTTCCCTTTTCATCATGGTTAAGTAGAGGGAATAATGTAAAAATGTCAAAATACAGCAACTTATAGAGCTACAGCAAAAGCATAGATCGAAAACCCAACGCTATACGTGTGGGAAAAAATAAAATTCAGAACTTGTCAAAAACAGGGTGAATGTTATGTCATGTTTTAGTCATGTTTTAGTCATTTCCTCATCTTCACCCTGTTTTTGACAAGTTCTGCTGAATTTTATTTTTCTCCCACACGTATAGCGTGAGGTTATCGATCTATGCTTTTGTTGTCGGCTTGTAGCTCTATAAGTTGCTGTATTTTGACATTTTTCCATTATTCTATGTACTTACCCATGATGAGGAGTAGGCATCAGCGGGTAATGCTAGTAAATTCAGCCGATTGTGCTTTTCAGAATGCCAGCAAAAACAGGATATTATGCTCGTTTTAATGCTTTTGATGCTAGTTTAGGGCGTTTTATGCTAGCAATATTATTACCAAATACAGCAAACAAATCGCAGAAGAGTACGCGAAAAAGTCTGTTTCCAAAGTAGGTATAAAGATATGCGCGCAAAAATTGATTGATCGGTGGTAGACTACTTCTACTCGTACAAAGGCAACATCGTTGTACGCAATGATATAGTTAACGTTTGGATGGTCATGTGGCACGTATAGGCACTTGATCAGGGAGTACTGTATTCTACGACTCTCTGGCCATGAGATGCTGAAAATCGCGAATTAAGCTAGTTTCTCCAAAAGAAATGCCTCATTATGCCGGGGCAATGACCCTTCTGCAAACACCCCCATTATGCTAGTTTTAATGCTAGCATTACATGTTGAGGCCTAATGAGAAGGGAACGAAAACGTTCGGTTACAAAATTGGCTTACTTGACTGTGTGAATTGCGTCGGTGCTGACACCTTTTCTTTCGAAATTGGATACGCCTCCAATTTTTCCTTATAATATTTTATTGTATTTTTGATTTTCCAATGTGTACATTGTAGAAGCATTACCAGACGTGTCAGATTTGGTTTCCATTCAAGATATCCCCAAGTTGGTAACTACAGAGACCATTGGGACAAATGCCTACCAGAGTAAGTCGGTATCAATTGTAATGTGCTATACTTGAGGACAATTGCAATGCTATCCATGATTTGACCAATGCTGGTATTGTGAATTCCAAGGCATGAATATATATACTGTCGTGGACATGGAAATCCGGTCACACGTCTAGCGGCCCCAGGGCGCTGGCCATGCAGCTGTGGGCAAGTCGTACACACACGTGCTGCGGAGCGCTGGTCGCATCGGATCAAGCTCTGTTCTGTACACGCTGAGGGCGCCTGCCCCAGTCAATCGCAGTACTACTTGAAAACGGAGCTCGAAAGAGCGATTGAAATAATGGATAAAAGGGAGGACTACAAGTTATGACTAACTGCTCACCAATGTAAACAGATTATACGAGAGAGCTTGGAAGCTGAGGGCCCTACACTATGCTTTTTTGCCTTGATGACGTAGACAAAAAAAAAGGGATGTTATAAATTTATACAAAAGAGAAAGACCAAGAAACTATAAGTTCCGCTATACTGTCCACTAACACCACCAGTTACTAAAAAATAAGCTCAAGCGATAACATTGCACGACACTGACCGACGGTACTGACGTTCTACAACTAACTGGCTAACAGCTCTAGCACATCTTGCATGCGCACTCCAACAGCCTTCCAACTTGGAAGGTTCTAAGTTATAGAAATAACATAAGGAGGGGTAGCTGATTGCTTGGTAACTGGTGGTGTTAGTGGACAGTATAGCGTAACTTGTAGTTCCTAGGTCTTTCCCTTTTGTATAAATTAAACCTTGGCTCTCCATCTGAGTCCATTCCTGCACACCTGATGTTATAAATTTTCTTATAAATTTCTCCTATTTTTTGCTCAGACCTAACCTGGGATTCGAACCCGCACTATTGCCCTGCATGCATCCCCCGATACACTACGGATACATACCAATTCTTCCAAGTTGCTTCACGTTATGATCTTGCATTTCAAAGCCCTATTTGAATATTGTGGCCAGCCGTCTTTGATGCTACGGTACAGTACGGGACATGTACGGTCGAGGGTAATACGACACTGTCCACCGCCTTGATGACCTAGGCAAAAAAAACCGTGAGGATTATTATTATTATTATTATTATTATTAGACACAATCTCATAGCATGTGAGAAGCATAGCTAATGCAGGGACAGAATCCCCTGAGACAAGGGCGTTGAGCCAGCCACGGCAATAGTAAGCTAGGAAAACAAAGCAAATATGAATTAAAGCAGAAAATGAATGGAAAATTACAAAGAAAAACGATGTTATAAATTTTTCAATTCTCCTAATTTTTTCAAGGCATAACCTGGGATTCGAACCCGCACTATCGCCCTACAGGCATTCCCTATACACTTCGCATTCATACTCATTCTTCCAAGTTGCCTCACGTTATGATCTTGTGTTTGAAAGCCCTATTTGAATGTTGTGGCCAGCTGTTTGTGGCCAGCTGTCTTTGATGGTACGGTACGGTACGAGACAGATACGGGATAGCGCCAGGCGTGACACAAACAAACAAACAAATAAACACCAAATTAAAGCTGTGTGGACCCTGGCTAGCGCCAGACGTTACTGAATTAACGTCTTCTGCATAGCTACGGGAATAAAGTTATATAGTGGGACAACATGGCACAAAACTGACGAGGAGTATTGAGACATTCAGCCACTTGAAACCTAGCTCCATAACATCGACAAGGCGCAAACCAACAACCTTCCAACTTGGAATGTTCAGGCAAGGAAAAGTCCAAAGACGATAAGGACAACGCAACGAAGAATGCCGAACGTTACTGGACGATGACGAGACTAGTTCGCCGATGGAACATATAATTATGCATTACTGAAACTCGGCGACGCAAAGCGACAAAAAGCAACATATCACCCAAATTGGGAGGCTCAAGTTCAGGTAATAATCATATCAGGGAACGCTGGAGGTCACCTATTGTATAATATACTTCAAAATGTATCGAACCTTTTCCAGCTTTCCCTCAGACTATGGTATATTTATGTATAAGAGCTCTCCGTGTGATAGATTGTTTTCTGCAGCAGAGTTGCAGGTCGATTGCAGGGTTAGAGGAGCAGTTAGGGCTGTGTCCCACGAGTCTGAGTTGATTCACAGGAAGAGTGTGTTTCGAAGGCTGGAGAAAATGTTGAACAGTCCCTGCTTGGATACGAGCTACAGAATAGCTTAGCAGTTGAGCATCGCTGACCATAACCGAAGGTTCCTGATCCGAGTTGCGTTGTATGTTGCGTGTTTTTTTACCTTTTTGAATTCGCTATACTTCATTTGTTTATTAAGTTAAGTTTTTATTTCACCCCAATGGGAGAAGCCAATGCAAAGGAGGGGGCGTTAGCCAGCCATGGCAAGTAAAGGAAAAAGTAAGAAAAATGGAAGGAACATAATAATCGGAAGAAAAGAACGCTTCAGCGGGGTGAAGTTTATCACTATGTTCACAATGGTGAATAGTGGCGAGATAAGCTAGCAAAAAAAGCGAGTGAGTACTTGTTGCTCTAGTCGCGCCAAAATCTTCTTCACATTGTTCCTTTAGGTCTAAGAACTCCCTAAATACATGAATCGTCGGTGTTCCGTGTTTTATCCAGTCGTGATGTTTGTAGCACATCGACTGCATACTGGGGTCCAGTTGCTTGGTAGACGCCTAGGATCACAGTAACGGTCCCATGACTGGATTTAATGTATTCTGGACTCCCGATTGCCTACTGAGTCCAATATAGCTTGTCAAGGCGAATTGGAATATTCCCACACGCGTTGCATTGTAGGTGCAAGTAACATGTCACTTATTTGGTACATGTATGCATGACAACGTCTGTCTTTCTTCTCCTAATTTTCGTAGATGACGTTGCCGTCGGGACAGATGATGAAGCCCAGACACCAAATAAAAGTATGTAATTTATTGTTAAGATTAGATGTTGTGCCACTCTACCCTCCGTTCTCCTTTCTCCAAGGCTGCCTCTTCCTCTTGCCGACCCTCACTATCTCCCTCAACCGAGGGTTTACTTCATGCTCCTCAAAGTTTTGAATAATTCCCTGTTGTTATTTTTTTATCTGCCTGTATTTCTCTCTCTCTTTCTCTCTTTCTCTCTCTCTCTCCCTCTCTCTCTTTTCTCTCTCTCTATCTCACTAACTCTCTCTCTCTCTCTCTCTCTCTCTCACTGTCTTCCCATTTTTTCACTCTCTCTATCTTCCTCTCTATCTTTCTTTATCTTTCTCTCTCACTCTCTCTCTCTCTCTCACATCTCTCTGTCTGTCTCTCAGTGCCTACTTGACTGTATAACAGATGAAAATACGGCTGACTTGTTGTCCGTCAGTAACAAAAATGTACCTTATGCCGTTTTGCATGAAGTCAACAAAATTTCTTTCGAAAATCTGCAGTCTATATAATTGGCAAGAGATGAGACGGATGATTGTCTCCGTGAGTCTGTGTTGAAATTAGGGTTTCGGACCAGATGTTTTCATAGTGTTCTCTAAGATAATTGTAATCTCACTTGGCCAAACATGTGATAACTTTCCTTTTTTTTCTGACAATTCTTAGTAATACATGTATGTATGGTCTTGTTTTATTCCTTTTATTCACGACTGTTCACACTGTGTTCCCAAAAACAAGCAGTACGAAAAAAAGTCATGGACAATAGGTGGCAAAAATGAATACAAACACGAACTCGATCAGCAACAAACGCACAGGAGAAAAGAAGAAAGCTTAAATTGGTAACTAATCTCGCAAGATGTGGCCTTCCGACAATGCATGCATTATTTTTATGTACAAGTAATATTTGTATTAGGATGACCCAAAGGCAAATCGCCTATCGAGGGGTTCACCGTGTTAAATGGTCGTGATATGACAAAGCAAAGAGGCAACCATTGTGCGTGTGTGTGTGGGGGGGGGGGGGGAGTTTCGAACTATGCACAGTGAAGGGATAATTGTATGTACATGTACATGACCAAGGATAGGGTATACCGGACAAAGTTGCCATTGTTGGGAGCAACGGATTGGGAAGTATAACAGAATTGTGATAATGAGTGCAAAATCATCAGAATTAGTTAACCCTTTGCGGTGCATCAGTCATTAATATTTAATATGTCGTCGATGTACTCAGTAAAACTATGCCTGCAACTGCAGAAAAAGTGCTCAACATCCAATTTCGTGGGGGGAGCAATGACACGTGTCAACAAACAATGGATCACTCGTAGTGCTTTGCTACTCTGAGTTTCATGCTGAGTATTTTCTTGAACCCACTTGATATACATTGAAACCCATCGCAATCAGTAGATTACAATCTAATTGGGGTATCGAACGTTTTCTGCCCTCGCACTAATCCCTGTGCAGTTCAGTTGATGGGTTCGCCAGCGCAGATAAAGATAACGCCATCAGAATTGGAACATCTTCGTCGTTCTGCTAGTCCGTTGCATGGTGTGCTACGTTTGCTTCAACAGCGCCTCAATGACCAGCAAAGCAAGCAACAACAACAGATACAGCAACGACGCCATGCTAGTCGAGCCAGGCTGCAACACCTGTTCCAGCAACGACGGTCTGCAGTTCAAGCTAAGTTGAAGCAAAAGCAGCAGCAGCGTCGACATGCCGCATTGAAACTATTGGCTGCTGCTGCCTTGCTTCACAGTAGAGCTCGCTCAAACGAATAATGATAATACACTAGACAGGCTCTGGCAGACCACTGTTGCACTGTACTCCACTGGAACGTATAAGCACTATCTAAAGTCAACTTTCCTAGATTTCACCATGTATGTTTTCTGCTAGCAGAAGTCACTGTTCCTGTCTAACTCTTCCCCCTCTCTATCTCTATCTATCTATCTATCTCTCTTTCTCCCTCTCTCTCTCTCTCTCTCTCTCTCTCTCTCTCTCTCTCTCTCTCTCTCTCTCTCTCTCTCTCTCTCTCTCTCTCTCTCTCTCTCTCTCTCTCTCTCTCTCTCTCTCTCTCTCTCTCTCTCTCTCTCTCTCTCTCTGCCTCTCTATTTCTCTCGTTCTCTCTCTCTCTCGTAATTAAGTGCTTAGCGATAATGTTCTGAGTAAACATGTGCTGTGTAAAACTTTCTTTCTTTCCCTTACTTCCTTTATCACTCTCAATTAAGCGCTTAGCTGTACTGTTCTGAGGACAGACAGTTAGTTCATGGATATGCTGCGCAATCATCAGGTGCCTAATGTCATAGTATTAGTAGCATTGGCTGACACTCATTGTACGAATCGCAAGAACAGAGACCAAACATTAACAGTTACATGCTTGCAATTTCTGCTGCACTTACTCGCTCAGGCTACTGCACTTACTCTTTTTCCTACTGCCGTCAGGTCGATCTCTATAACCCCTCAGTGCCTGCCACACTGTTACAGTCCCGTACTGATTTCCCGCAGCTGTGCCAGATTGTTATAGGTCTTTGTGGTCCACTTCACAACAATAACACACACAGAAGTCTCTGCTGTGAGCACGGTGGCTCGGCAATGGGTAGGGCGCGGCACGCAGCATTCCCTGCTCTCAGACCCGACACTCTAGTACCAGTTCACCCGTTTGGCTTCATATGGTCAAGAACACCAAAGTGCACCTACCCGATCTCTGTGTAGTCATAAACTGGAGGTGCATTTTGCAATCCAGTTACTGCTACATGTACATGTACATGTAGCTGGATTCAGTCCACATGGTGTTTGAGTCTCCGCAGTTCGTGTTGGCCGGCTGTATACATCTAGTGATTGCGACGCGTCATGCAGCAAACCCACAGAAAAAAATGATCACAGCTCCATGCGCATACATGTAGCTATGGACTCTTAGACCAGCCAATGATTGAATATCTACCATATCACGGCAGCGCGCACTTTACTTATGACTGAACAATAATATAGAGGCTCGGAGGCGACAATAGGTTGCTTCCAGTTCTGAACGATTATTGTGGTAGAATTCGGTAGACGACCACAAGATACCATCAGGGCTGATTTATGTAGGTACAGTCGTGTCGCTAAGAATTCACTACCTAGCATCAGCGATAATCCTAACGTACATTACATTATTGAGCAGTCCCGAAGCTCACTTTCACACTGTATGATGTCTCACCACTAGTACTCGTTGTGGGTTTTGTAGCTAGATTGTGTCCACGTCTGCCATTTCAATATCTGGCCTGGGTGAAGAACTCCCACGAAGAACTTGTGCCGCACTGATCTATGGTGATGTATAGGTTGTGGGCTCTGGTCGGCTGACAATACAAGCAAGGCAAATCAAATTATTCCCATAGCAATGCAAAAGACGCTACTTCAGTAACGTCTGGCGCTAGCCTGCATCCACACAGCTTTAATTCGGGAAATGTATTTTGTGTCGTCGGGCATGCCTGGCGCTATCCCGTACATGTCCCGGACCGTTCCATCGAAGACAGCGGTCACCTTATTCAAGTAGGGATTTCAACTGCAAAAACACATCTTAAAAACATCATTGTGTTTTTTGCCTACATGTACGTCATCACAGTTATGCGGTGTCGCATTATCGCATTATCGTTCCAATGCTTTTGGGGTGCTGCAATTGCCATGGCGACCACGTAAGTCCACCTAACTGGCAAGGCAGGGTATGGCCTTTTTTTCTTTTATTTGAAATTTGACCTGCCATACATGTATACAGTAGATCTACCAGGTACTTTTTTTTAGTGTGCTTCGAATGGGCCGGGAATGTAAGGTTCGGGTAGATTGCAGAGCTTTGATGGGAGCGGTTGTTGTATAAATACCATTACTGTGATCTGTGTCTAAGGCCCATAGCGCAGCCCTGCGTGACCATGGGAGCATTTTGACATACATATTGTGTTATAGGTTCATGTTTGGTTAATTAGAATGTCCGGATAATTAGAAGTTTTTTCTGGCATTTGGAGGTTCGAATTATCAGGATTCCACCTGAATGCTGAGATCGCTACAAGAGGACTATGAGGAAGACCAAAATAACAGGGGTGACAGGGTTGAAGCTCTGAGCAGACGGCGTCGGCAGGAGTGCCTACACAGAGAGTAAAAGATGGGAGAAGAGAGGTCCCGCCGCCTGGAGAGTCGCCGTGCTCGCTAAAGGCTACGCCAACAGCAAGAAACGACGGAGCAAATATACAGTCTGGAGACTCGCCGGCTTTGTGACAAGATGTGTCGACAGCAAGAGACCGATGAACAAGCATCCAGTCGGCAGGAGAGAATACATGATCATGCCCGAACCTGTTCGGTGTGCAGTCTGTAGGCATAGGACCGTCATCATGTGACGCACCATGGCTGGCCTTATCCCGTACATGTTCGTTATGGTGCTGGCAAAGACTGCTGGCCACATGTTGAGAAAGATTGTGTATGTATGCTAAGTGTATAGAGGGAATGCATTCAGCGCAGGGAGATAGTGCGAGTTCGAAAACCATAGAACAATTTAATTGTCGCTCCACATAATACTGGCACACACAGAGACATAGACAGCAATAGCGACAGTGAAGGGTAGTTGGCAGCAGCCAGATCATTCGCACATTTTCGATGCCTGATGTCATGCAAAAGCCCAGACCCCGTTGGACTTGCTCCTACTACTACTAGATCTGCTCGCCGTTCATACATCGCATGGTTCTCGCTTATGTTGCTTTCAACATAGCAGAAAGGCAACTCATAATACACAATTTGTATAATAGTGAGTAGGGGAGGGGGTGGGGCAGAGAAGAAGCAAATGAGGGGACTACTGGGTATGGTGTGCTTGTCGCCATTGTCAGCCACTACCTATGCTTCTCTGTTCCGTGAGATGCTAAGCAGGTCACTGGTGGACTTCAAAGACATGACTTTTGTTTTCTCTTGGGTTAACAATACAACGACCCAGGGACCCTAGGTCAACTCGTAATATTATTATGGGTGTTAGTGTGAGGGGGGGGGGAGCGGGAGTGAATGAGGAGACCGCTTTAACAGCCATAGTTAATTACATAATTAGGTACACATGTTTGTGACCCGCTAACATTGACAATGTCCCCAGGTTAGATAAAGGAGCATGGCATGGAACGGAATCTTCAGACCTACTGTACATGTCATGCACTTCCAAGTATAGTACAATCATGTACATCTATTTCGCCACCTACATCATGTGTCTTTGGTGCTAAAATCCCTAGGCAGACATACACCAGGTCGTGTAACGCTCATTACCAAGGCGGCTTTCATCTCAAGCACGCTGAGAGTTTTCCGCTTGCTTCTCGAATGGCACCTATGCATAATTTTCCCGCGGTTTTTTGTGCGGGGCAACTTCACAACCTCGACACTGTACTTGCACCACGCAGCGCAGCATGCAGTCTCATGCATGCACGCGTGGAAACTCTGATGATCGTAGAGCCCTACGTACCTGCTTCGCGTTTGCTGAGGCTGAAGTACAATGTACAAATTTTTTTCCTTTGTGTTGGTGAAGAATCAAACTCAAAGCAAGACATTTATTTCCTTCTTGGAAGGCAAGGGTTGTCACAGTTTGCTGTTGTGTATAAGTAGCAAGTTAGTTAGAGATCAGTAAGCAGCTGACACAATCATGCCAAGCAACGCTCATTGTATCGTCCCTGGCTGCTCAAATCGTAAAAGCAGCTGCAAGTTTGGTTTGTTTGAAACTGATGATGCGAACTCGCAAGGACGAAAAGTGTTTGTGAAGCGTCGTCTATGTGGATCAGATCTGGCTCGTGTTGGCTGCGGAGGAACAGCAGAGGTCTGTAAAGCTGTATCTTTTCATCGTTTGCCTAAAGATTCGGATCGACGCCGGCATATCAGGGCCGAGTGGCTTGCCAAAATACCAAGAGTCAACACTCCTCTTTCTGGAAACTCGTATGTCTGTGGGGTGCACTTTCCTGGTGGTCGACCTGTGACGGAGGACGAGCCACCTTCCCGTTTCTTGGACAAAGCCGTCGTAGTGAAGAGGAAGAGCCGTGTTTCGACAGGCGAAGTCAGTCGACCCGTTGAAGCGATTGATATTGATGACGATGTTGATTTACCAGTCACAGATGAATCGGTGCCTGAGGCTGCAACACTTTTAGCTGACCATGATTATGGTGAAGTTCCCGTTCTCCAAGAGAACAAAATAAAGACTTTGGAAGCACAAGTGGCTAAGTTGCGGTCCCAGTTGGAGCAGGCCTTGTACAATTTGGATGAATCGGAAGAAGCTTTGCGGAAATGCCAACTCCATTACTCGAACATCCGACATGACAACAAGATTGTACTGTTTTACACGGGCCTGAGTTCTCTGGCGTTTGACTTGTTGCTGGATCAGTTGCGGTGTGGATGTCAAGACATGTGCTTTGCTACTAAAGTGCCAGCTGATTTCCTTGGCCAGGACAGCCGTGGCAGACGAAGAGCATTGGTGTATGAAGACGAGTTGCTATTGACCCTTGTCAAACTTCGGCATGCTTTCCCTGAGTCAGATTTAGCACTGCGATTCGGAATAGATCAATCCACGGTGTCCCGAATATTTTCAACGTACATTCGTTGCATGTACTTCTCTATGAAAGAAGTGGACATTTGGCCGAGCCGGGCTCTGATTGATCGCTACATGCCCGACGTCTTCAAAGACAAGTACCCACGCACCCGGGTAATTATTGACGCAACAGAGTTTCCCATTGAGAAGCCAGCCAACCCAACTGTACAAGCAGCCACCTGGTCGAATTACAAAAACAGGAACACTTTCAAACTGTTAGTTGGTGTGACACCTACCGGTGCAATATCGTTTCTGTCTCCTCTTTATGGCGGGCGCATTTCTGATAAGAAACTGACAAAGCGAAGTGGGCTAATGAAGTTGATGGAGAAGGGTGATGCCATCATGGCCGACCGTGGTTTCGACATTGCCGATCTGCTACCGGAGGGTGTCGATCTCAACATACCCCCGTTTCTTGGTTCTCGAGATCAGCTTGATGAAGAAGAGGTGATCGAAACTCGGCGTATTGCTAGCGTGCGTATTCATGTGGAGAGAGCAATGGAAAGGATCAAGAACTTCAGGATAACTCACTTCTTATCTTCCGTGTTGTGCCCTTTGGCTGAGCAGATCATATTTGTGTGTGCATTCCTCACTAACTACATGGAGCCCCTGGTACCTCCGCCTGTTAGTAAGCCATCGACACAGTCTGCACACTTTTCCTCTGCTGCAGAAGTTGCCCAGATATCACCAGATGCAAACATTTCTGCAGTGGCTGTTTCAGCTGGCACATTTCTTTCACCTGCCATTACTGCTTCTGCTGCTGCTTCCGCTGCTACCAAGTTGTCATCTGCTGTAGCTGCTACTTCTGCTGCTACGAACGTGCCATCTCCTGTAGCTGCTACTGCTGCTGCTATCAGCGTGCCATCTTCTTCTGTAGCCGCTGCTGCCTATGTGACCACTCCCGTATGTTTGTTTTGCAAGCGCTCAGATGGCCCACTTCTTAGAGTTTGTAGGTCTTGTAACTCACGCTACCACCATATGTGTCAGAATGATGATGAAGATGGGCGTCTATGTAATTCTTGCTTTATGACCAGGCCGCTCTGTTGAAAGCTTTTTGCGCATGCCGATATTCCTACGTGGCCTCGGTATTTTCTTCCCCTCTTTTCTTTGTGTTATGTTGTGAGTAATGGTGCCCCTACACAATGATGCTTATTTCACTCAGGACTTCGTACTTCGAAGTAGAAGTAGTGATGCTCCTATTTGTCTGTTTGTGCTGTTCACCAGGTAGGAAATGTGGCCTGTGACTGCTGCAAGTGCCGCTTACTTTGAAGTAAATACGAATACTCATGTAACGTTCATGCCTTTTTGAACTCCGTTGTAACACGGAATGGCGAGCTATTGTAAACCAGTTGTACGTGCCGTTTTTGTAGTGGTTACCAGTAATGGCAGTATAATTTACTATAACGCACTGTTTACAGCAGAGTTCCACCGTCTTGGGTACATGTATACAACACTACCTAATCATGTACAAATGCAGGAAGCCGGTAGCTGATGGAACTATCCACCATCTAATCACGGCGTTTATATCAAGAAGGAGCTACAGAACAGGGCAGAACAGAAAAAGCTATAATAAAGAACATAGAGTGCAGCGTATAGAACAGTTCAGACGCACTTACAGAAGAAAAGATTGCCACAAATCAGGGAAGAATGTAAACAGTCAAGACTACAGGAACTGGAGCAAAGTGAGCAATGGTCATCTCAGATGACGAGGAATATATCTATTACCAAGAAACTTGATCACAGAGCCAGTTTCGGGAGAACATGATCAAAATAAAATGTTCGGCAAGCTGCGAGAGTTTTCTTGACATGCACTTCACAAAATGAAATGCGCTCAACAAAAAGATCATTGCAGGGAGACCACACTACAAAGTCACAAAATTGAAGGCCTGCAGCAAAGAGCTGCATTTGCACTTGTGTATAGTAGGCATGTGTTGTTTTGAGAGAAAGCACACCATCCTTGTTGGACAAACAAAATGATGCAGTAGACCCAGCTACCTCTGCTAGACTTTGGTCTCTAGCAACAAACGGGCATTTAATCTCGAGCAAAAGTGATGTATCACCATCCCTAACAATGCCATCGGGACTGGCACCAAACCAGCATTCATCAGCATGCACAAATAAGCCACATGCAACAACATCTATCAGCTTGCCAGACTTGGCTTGGTGGGCTACGTAGGCACATCGTGCCTCTTCTTCATGATCAATCCCCCATCTGGTTGCAGGAGTGGTGAACGCCGGCCGATCAATGATAGTTTTTATGAGGGATGACGGGTCAGTCTGAGGTCGTCGATGAGCTACAGTATGGGCAATGGAAGCTGTAATACGCTTCTTTCGTTCATTCCTCCAGAGTTCACTTGTTGTTTGGGATGCAGTGGCTTCTTGCAGGGCATTGGCTTCTTCACAAGTAAGTATGACATTGGACTCGTACCACAGCATCTGCTTGTCCTCAGTTAGCCACTCGCAGTCAGATGGCACAGGTGTCACATCACCTGATCTGCTGTGCTCAACCTGCCACTTGTCCTTCTGTTCCCCTGCCCTAGCCAGTCTCTCCTTTTTCTGCGCTTGGGCTCTGTGCAACCTGTCCTCCTTCTGCTTAGCAGCAAATCCTGAGCTACCAGCAACAAGAGGCAATGCTAGGTGGATGGAGTTGGAGTGAATGGTTGAGTTGGCGTATTCCTCCACACGCCGGGCAAAGTCCATCCGCTTTGCAACAGCACGAGGGTCAAGTACTTCTGCAGCAGAATGCTTACGTTTCTTTGGCGCAGATTTGTCAGTGGTACTGCCACCTCTACGCCACTCCATGTCTTGAACCAGCATGGGCTCACTCTTTTTACCTGCACCTGCAGGAGGCTGGTTCCACTTTTGCAGCATGTCCGTGCACGTCGGAGCGTCACTAAACCCAAGCAGAGTGAACTCGGACAAGCCATACATCAGTGCAGCTATATGCTTGCAACTGGCAGTAACACCCTTGCCAGCAGGACAAGTGCACTGAGCACCAACAACACTGGTGGCAGATCCTGAGTCACACTGAGCAACGAGCCGAAGTTTGTAGTCAGCTTTGGTCTTCATTTCAGGCTGACAGCGGGCACGGTAGTACACACGGCTGTGGGCCTTCATCAGTTCGATTTTCTGGACATAACCTGCTCGATACAGACGAATTGACTTGCTATCAGTGGCAGCAAGCGCTTTGAAATTCTTGGCAGGTCCATCGCTGGTCATAGTGTCCACGAAATAAGAAACCATAGTTTGCATGGAGAACGACAGGGAGAGTAGCCTTCCACTCGCAGATTTAATCGGCTGCCACCCAGTAACAGGAAAATCCAGAGGGTCGTGGGGAATAACAGCAAGCGCTGCAGCTGGCGGAGGTGGCCCTTCCTTGCCATCACCGTCGCCTTCAGAGAAATGCTGAGCAAGTCTGTAAACGACACGAGCAGATAAATAACAAACTCAGATTCACAAATAATTTCAAAAAAATAAGATTTTGTTGTGGGAAGAAAACAACTCACCTCGCAACTAGATCGGCTTTCTTTCCCGACTTCTTGAGACCATACTCTCCACACTTCACCTTCAGAAGGTTCAAGGTGAGCTGGGAAAAATCCTGACTGACTGCCATCTTCCTGTCAACTAATATCGAAACTGTCTTCCACTGCAACGACTGAAAACAAAGGAGAGCCTCGCGTCGAGCAAGTTGCCCCGCACAAAGGTGCGAAGTCGCGATGGCGACCTGGCCGCCATGTTTTATGCATAGGTGCCATTGATTTTCTATCTATAGAAGGCATACATGTACATTGTAGCTGTGCCGTGTGACTAAACATCCCTTGGAAATAGTCCGTGAAAGTTCGACGTAATTGGCGTGTATCCGAGCTGTTCTAAGTTTAAGATAATCATCGTTCATTGACCGTCCCTGTTCATACATGTAATTACGCATATAGGCCGCTTGCCCTTACGCAATGGAGGACACTAAACGGAGCCCTAAAAGCCTGGCTTGCGCCCAGTAGGGTAGCCTTAGCATCACTTCGCCGCCCAGTGTGACGTTGAACGTATTCGTGTACAAGTAGAATGTATAAGTAGGTTCTTTCTGAACAGTTCTGTGGACATGCATGTGAGTGTGTGTGCGAGCGAGTGTGTGTTCCTGTGTTTAATTGTTATGTGCATTTTGAGCGAAATCAAACTATAATAATTATTATTGTTTAATTGATAATGGCCGACTCTGAATTTGGACTTTCGCAAAGCTCGCACGAGAATCATGCAAATAAAACTTAGGATACCACCTTGAAGTGCCGTTCCGTTATTTCTGCGGGCTGGTGATGATCAAACCACCAATACACGAAATGTGAAGTAGTCGGGGGCCACTCAGTCTAAGTGGACATTGTTTTCAGGCTGCCTTCTAGCACAACATACATGTAGATTCATGTATGGCTTTTCACACTTGCATTATGATACACCATGATCCGGTCCTGATGATGGTGAAGAACCGAAAAATTGAAAATACATACAGTCATACACACAATCATACATGTATAGCCGAAACAGCTTGCTGTCTGCGGCACTCTTGGAAGGCTGCGTTAGTTCGGGTGCATCACACATCGCCTGCTACCTTTCGTAGTTTGGGCACTCTGGCGCTAGAGCAACGAGTTGCCTTTTAAAATTAATGTCGGTGGTGCCACCTTTGCACCATGGTTGGCAACGTGTCTAGCTTGTAGCTGCACTGATGAGGTCTTTATGGCCGAAACAACTTGCTGTCTACAGCATTGTGTAGAGTCATATTGCGTGTACGTTGGTGCATCAAATTTACAAGATACCAAACTAAAAACGCAACCCATTTACAACGGGCATGTTGGCTGCATATCAAGTTTAGGTGTCAGAAACTAGGCACCTGCTTGACAAAATTAATGTAAATTACTATCACCATCCTTACGTTTCCCTTGCCTTGGCGACAGGGATGATAATGGTGGATTGGGGTGATGGCACCAAGTGAAGTAAGACGATACTAAGTATTGCCTCTACACCTTACCCCCCAGTGTCCACTGACACAAACTTCTTTGGCTAAAATTGAAGTAGTGATTATATCTCAAGACTTGGTGAAGTTTTAGACTTCACCAACTCTTGAGATATTAGTGTTTTTGGACGCTTTGGCATTCCTTTGTGGTCAGTTCTTTAAAAAATGTCGTAACTGAACATTCATGACAGCAGATACATGCGCATGTATGTGACCTGCGAAGTTGTACTAAGAGGGAATTGGCACCAGAGGCAAGCCGGTGGACTCCTTTCGGACGTTTCCCGCACGTTCAAGGTCACGATCGCTGTGTTTGCTATTTGAGCTACTCACTCCATGGCCACAGAAAGCATTATACACTTATGTATTCTTTGTCTACGCTTCTCAGGGGTGGAGGTATTCATAGTGGCCATTGTCTCCACAATTGTACACGTACCTGAGTCCAATTTTCATAATAATAGAAGAAAGGAGGAACTGCATAACATTGGAACCGTTACCAAATGGACCCTGTCACACATGTCACCTCGGGGGACAGGCTGAATGGGGCATTTCACAAGCAAATGCACACACTCAACATCTAAACTGAAATAAAGATACTGGGTTTGAGCAGACATGATCAGCATGTGGGTGGGATATTGTGGTGTCACCCAGAGCGAGAGTCTGTAATTACCCAAAGAGTAAACTGATATTTTTCTTCTCCCAAGAATCAATGGCAAGAATCACGTGCAAGCTCATTATTATTCGGCTTAGTTAAACGCGTCACGATCCTGACACCATCGGGTATGTATCGCACCGACTATCCCAGACCCGAGTCGTTGTAGATCTCAGTTAGTTCAACTGTCTTGGATGGATCAAACATTCTTTGTACCGCAGATAGTCAAGTTTTGTTTTCCAATCTTTCGCTTATCGCACGAAACTGAACTGCAAACATCAAAGCATACAGCACACAGTTACATGTACACACGTACATGAACGTGCACATTGCACCAATAACGTTATTTTCAAAACCCACTCCCTGTAACTCGATGGAGAGCATGCCTGGGGCGGCTTTCACTTTACTATGAAATGAAACTCTCGAATAAAACCGATCAAATTTACTTGTCCACATGTATCTGCAACTGCTGTTGCTATCTTCTGTAGTGCTTCACTAATGCCAGTATTTTTATACACTCAGCCCGGTGCAATTCCTGAAGTAAAATGTCATGTCATGTCATTCTATTGTAAACTTCAAGCAATGCGTTGGCGCTTGCCAGATTGACTATTCTATGCCATTATCCCAGTATCCCGTCGTGTCCAACGCCTTGCAACACTGTCGCGGCGGGGTAATGTTGGGCGATGTCGCAATGTTGTACCTTGAGAGTTTACCATTCAAATTACATTAGATTTGCTTCAACTCGAGAGTTTTGCTGACTAATTTGCATTCACCATCCTGTCACCAATCAAAGGCGAACTGCGCGGCGGCGAGGTCATGGTGGAGCGCATTTAGGCAACATCAATCGGGGTTCGCTCCAACTGATGATATAATTGATAGAATGGTCCTATCGCGCTTGGGATGCACAAGTACGGTTGTTCGCATCGCCATTGTAGAACTGCAATCTTGTACAGTAGAAAATTGATACTTTTTATAAATACATCTACGCGATCCGGCACACTAAGTCTTCATACAATTAAAAGGAATATTTCAAGCTTTTTATGATAGCCCCTAAGATACAGTACTTATTTTCTGGCTTCTAACTTTCATTGATCAAGTAAAACTAGTGATAGAAATAGGTGAGCGAGAATACGAACAGACGGGCAACCATTGCTGTAGCAGATTGGTCTTTTTCAATATCAGCGTTCTCGAGCGCTTTGCCAGCCGTGCAGTTTGTAGTGTTGCACGGCCTGAAACAAGATGCTTTCGTGGTCTGCGATTATGCACTGTCGCGGCTCCCGTACTTGTCATAACTGAGCCTAATGTCGCGATGAGAGCGGGGTAGATTCGTGGACCTTTCCACCTCAAGTGGCGTTGATTGGCAAAAACACACTGTGGAGCGCGTTGCCCGGCATTTGAATTCGGGCTCTGGCACCCCCATGCATGCACGGCACACTAGCTGGCGAGTCATCACTGATCAAGTTATCGTAGTAGAGTGATGGGTTCGGGAATGATGCAGTTGCGAGAGTTTCCAGACAAACTAACTTGAACCGAGCTAGGATCAGTGCGATTGAAGAAACCCTGATAGCAGGCGGGCGTAGCAGGGATCGGGTTCGCCAATGGGTGTAAGTTATAAAGGTTGGCGTCAACGAGTTACATCAAAGTTTGTCAACCTGCCTGTTCCGTGTCACTTTTACTGTGCATTGCCAGTGGGTCACTTTTGGCGAGTAGAAGAAGTAACAGATAGTACGTACCTTGAAATATTGGGGTCAGAAACACGCACGTCGTTTTGTCTTCCCCCTCGAAAGGATATCACTCTAGGTGTCAGGTTCAGCAAGGACGAAAGATGGCGTGGTGTCTTCAATTCAAGTCGGCAGCAATCATACAAGTCATGCTGCTTTTTGCAGGTAGGGATGAAACTGTGTGACAGACCATGGGGCTTTTAAGGCTTGTTTGGTTAGCTGGTATTATTATTATTATACGCATTCCCGCGTTGAAGTGTAGCAGCATTATGCTGCGTCCACAGCTTCGCTTATGCAGAATGGCTTGGGATTGTATCTTAATTCGCCAGCAGAAACAGGCATTGCTGTTTTCTTGCCTGGGCAAGTGAATTGTCCAACCTTTCATAGAATGACAGTTTATAGAGCTCTTTAGTCAGCATTTTAGTACTCCAGCGAAAAATATTCACCGCCAAACCTACCACACCCTGACTTACGAACGGTTTACAAAGAAATTCACCTGGTAATGATAATAGAAACAACGGCCCTATCCCGGAGAAGCTGTCAGCGTAGATCGAGCATGCGAATCGGAAAATATGGTGGCCTGCTGTTTAACTTCAGCCCATCATGGCGAGCACGTAATGTTGATGAAAAGAAAGGGGGAATGCGGCTCGGCCAATCCCTCTCTCGCACTTTGCGTGCCAATTGGTCATGAACCACGAGTTGAGTGAAGTAAATAAATAAATAAAATCATTTTAGACACATCATGAACAAGGCAGGTTTTGTCAGTCGAGCTCCTCTTGGATAGATGGATTTCACAGTAGGCCTAATTCACAGCGGATTGGCGTCCCAGTTCAAATCCTAAATTTCATGAAAAAGTGAGTGGAGTAAAAGAGTGTGCTTGTACGACGCCAGAGACGTTGACTGTTTTCGAAACCACATGGACGACAAACACTGTTGCCAGTCATCAATGCGTCCTGTTGTGGTGCATGAGTAACGCCGTTGTGGTTTGTTGAAAGAGCAACTGGAATTCTTGGCTTCGTCGTCGAAAATTTCCGGAGTGCTCCTTTCCCGTTCCTCTAATTGAGATCGGGTTTTCGCCAGAGGCGATTTTCATTGTCCGTCAGAGTTCATCCACCACTCTCTGAGATCTGGGCGTTGTACAGTTTGCCCATCTCTCAGCGGGGAGCGCATGTTATGTGGTGTCCAGGGCTTGACTATGGTACAGCATCAAAGGCTCTAGAGCGCCGAGGCCGAAGAGTCTCTTTGGAGCATGTTTGTTTAGAGAGGGCATGACTGTGTACAGATGCCCTTCTGTGCACACTTGGGTACTTGCTGCACCTGAGGAATCCACGTCAGGCTCAAGTGCTTATTGAGTTAGGAGAAGAAACAATGTTTTATGTGAATAGTCCCATAAATATCTGCATAGAGTTCTCCCCTACGCCGCCGATATGCGGTCATATTGCACTTGCACGGTGACCAATACAGTGCTCTGTAGTTTATTAAACGGCTATTACGCCAGTAATTTATTATGTATAATCAGACAGAAAGTCTCAGAGAATCGAATGCTCTCACGAAGTTTGAAATAAATGAAATCCCTGACTGGTGAATGCTGTTCAGCGTGAAAGAGCGCGACAGACTGGCAGATTCCCAGCCAATGAAATTACGTTTGCATAGCAGATCGCTGCAAAGCCGAAGAGGGTCACTGAGTGATGAAATCAGTAGGTGCTGATATAATCAAGTCCTCGTCACACTTATCACCTCGTTCAGCTTACCCTACGTCAACTCCACATGGCTAGGGCCCCTGCGGTGGCTAGGGCCAGTAACGTAATTCCATCAACTGGACTGTGTCGTGGCAGAAGCGCCCAGCTGGAGGCGAGCACGACGAAATGAAACGCTACACGCCAGACTAATCCACTCCGTAAACCCGCCGTTCCCCCTCTGTCTGGAACAACTCTGGCCTAGCTGATCAAGCTAAAAAGTGCCGTGATTGAATGCTTGCTAACATGGTGATTAAGTGATCTCTATTTCCTGTTCTTGCATCACTCGATCAATGGCTTTGCTGCTGCTGCTGCCTTGACCCAGGGCGTCTAACAAATCACTATTAGCCTTTACACTGTACATGTACTGTGCGTCAGACTTAAACGCAGCCACAACAGCGGGCGCGGACAAAAACTATTTTTAGGTAAGGTCGTGGAAAGCCTAAGCGATTCGTCCGCTTCGAGATGCAACGGAATAAATGTCTTGTCTGACTCGTCACTGCACAACGGAGCAACAGACAGTGTTCGAGGCGAAAAATAGGCTTTTTTAGGAGCATATTGCTTTGGACATTAGTCAACCTGACTTTCGAAACGTACGCACCACACCTTGTCTGGTCTGTGAATGTGTCTCCGGAGCGCATAATGACATGGATGTGAAGTGCTCAGTCCAACGTGTCTCGGCGGAAGAGTAATAATTATGTTGTGGATACCGATATATATATATATACCTATGGAGGTCATTGGAGAACAAAAACCAGTTATTCATTTCAAGATCTTGATCTTAGTTAGACAACAACGATTGGTATATTAGTAAGCATTGCACTAGTGTGCATCACGTGTCCCCCTTGTCAAGAGGAACTGTGAGAGTTAACAATGAATAGCGACAGACATGTACACTCATGTGCATGTATAACACCAGACTTATACTGTCAATTCGCTATCATTAGACATGACAACATTCAATACAGCACGGGTGCATTCCAGGTGAACCCAGAACAGGCAAGCACAGGGTTCCATATTATCGTATTGTGTCCTCTAATCACCGGCATACTCCCCGATTCTTGACTGACCTGGAACAAGCATGCGTTTGTAGAGGTGCGGTACGAACGCTGGCAGATGTGCCGCCACTGGGAAATTGTCTGGCGGATAATTGCTGATTGTGAAGTCACACTCTGGAAGTCACAAGTTTATACACGACAATGGTGCTCTGTAATTACTATGCAAATAGGGCCCTTTGGTCCTTTCCTGTCACTAACAAAATCATTGAATTCCCATCGCTCCGGGCAGTGTGGCAATCACTGGCAACAACGAACCACTTGCTATCCCAATGACCAATATTGTAATTCCGAACTGACACACTCACAGGCGCTTCATTGTAAATTGACCAGAGCAGTGAAGAAAAATCTTTTTGGAGCCTTTCAGGGAACACGTCTCATGCTCATTGGAGGCGTACGTTCATCGCACGATTTGGAGACTACACGAAGCAATTGGCAACACCAGACAGAATAATGAACACGACCGAAGAATGTTTCGAGTCATAAAAGAAACTAAGCATTGCCTGTATGTTTCAGCTGATGCCGATTTAGCAGTACGTCTCAGTATGTCTAAATACAAAGGCCCTGCGCTTTGGTTTCACAGGCATTGAAAGCAACCCATTACGTGTCCAGTGTGTTTTCAGAGGGTTAGACATCAAAAACCCCGGTTGGCGACCAAAGACACTTTCCAACATAAAGAAGGTCGCATAGACTGATTGTGTACCGTTCCCTCCTTGAAATCTAAGT
Organism: Sycon ciliatum; assembly: GCF_964019385.1. Taxonomy (NCBI): domain Eukaryota; kingdom Metazoa; phylum Porifera; class Calcarea; order Leucosolenida; family Sycettidae; genus Sycon; species Sycon ciliatum. Next base: position 19,440,366 of record NC_088648.1, read on the forward strand.
CAGCCCACTCAGATCCATTGGTCATGCTAGGTTTTTTCAACACAATCGCTATTCTATCTCTGGCACTTGGTTCTCCGGAGTTTACCACAGAAGAATGTGACAACGACAAGACGAACAGAGGCCATTTCCATAGTTGTAGATAAAATGAGCAAAACCTGATGATCTGCGGAAGCATTGGCTCCAGAACTGATATGGAGTCAGAAGAGGCGTGTTTGCATCTTTACAAATATGCAGGACCCTCAAGAAAATACCACAGCCTTTTGTGTCTTTTGTTAGACAATACATGGCATTTTCAAGTGCCCAGACGACCCTTTACTGTCAAATGTAATGTGGAAGCTTCTAAAAGCTTATTCCATAATATACAATTTTGACAGCATGCACACTTTCTGGGTGGTGAGCTTTGGGCCATGACGAGGGCGGGTCTGTGGCAGCTCCGCAAAGAGCACCCTCCCTGGGAGGTGTGCCAAGTCCACACACACACACACACACACACACACACACACACACACACACACACACACACACACACACACACACACACATACACACACACAAAAACACCCACCCACACACACATACACACACACATACACACACATACACACACATGCGAATGCTAATGTACATACATACAGGCACACATACACACATATACACACAGACAAACATATACACACTCACACACACACACGCACCCATGCTCATACACACACAGACACACCGTAAAGTGGCGTAGAAAATGAGGTGCTCATGGCCATGTCAGCTGTGGTTCCAACCATTCTCCGAATCAAGTTATGCTTCTAATCAAAACATGTTTCTATGTCAACATCATTAGTCTAAGCTGTGCAGTACATGCTGCCACGCATGTACTGTGCAAGTACAGTGTACTTGTAAGTGTACTTGGCAGAGAGCAGCAAATCGAGCTACTGTGTCAAGGTGCCCTTTGAAAAATCAGCATCTAATAGTATTACGGTCATGCTTTTTTCCAAGTCATGCTGTTATACGGTTCGCTAAAGTACACACACACACACACACACACACACACACACACACACACACACACACACAAACACACACAAACATACATCACATGCATATTTTCGCAAATTTCAAATACTTACCGCAACCTCTAACACCCACTCGACCCATGCCCCAATATTATGCTTGCACACGCACATTTATACAATAGCCATAATAGCGTAAGCTTTACTTACCTATGCCCAGTAGTTGCTCTTGTGGCTCTCATGTCCCAGATGTACCTGTATAGCATCGATTTGTCTTCGTTATATCCATTCCTTTTCAACATACACTAGTAGAAGGGAAATATTGAAACGGGAAAAAGCTAACGAAAAAATTGATTTTCACCACAAAGACTTGAATCAGCGACCTTCGCTTGAGGCCAGCATGTCAACAAATTTTGAATTTCTATTTTAATTGTAGTAGTTTCATTTATACTGATTTGCATCAATTTAAAGAAGGGGTAGTTGCAGTTTGTGATATCGTCTTCAAGTGAAATGCAAGACGAACCACAACGTGAACACCATGGTGACCCTGACGATCACCACTAGAGACTGCCGAAGTGACAAAAATAAAAACACTAAACGTAACAAGTGCAAACGAACACACAGTAGAACTATCCGGATGATCGATTATCGGTCGGGCTCAACAAAATCCAAATTGGGTGGGTTCTCGTCGTTTTTGCTGATTTTCGCCGCTCTGAGCACCATTCACGTGATGTACAAGATGTACTACAACAAGTTGGATCCACCATGTAAAACGATAGTGTCATTTTGAGGAGCTGGAGTGCTTCTAGTTCCTGTTGTGCTGCCGAAAAGAATGTAATGAATGTTTAGATAAATGTTTGACTGCTCCCTTATCCGAACTTTCTTTTCATCTGAACCCCCTGGAGACAGCTCCTTCTCCGAGGGTTGCGAATAATTGTAACTCTACTGTATCTGAAATGCGAAACTGTCAGGGATCACGGATTGGGATCACAGATTTTTTCCATACACATATACTTCAGAGGAAGTACACGGATCTCATCACGCAGCACATCTCGGTCATAAATGCCTACGTCCTGTACCAATTCCGTCAATTAGTAATGAGTAATTGCATTCTTGCTCAGCATATACTGGCACACACGGAGATATAGACAGCGGTATCGACAACACACAAACTGAAAGGAATTTGGCCTTTGCCAGATGTGAACCGGACAATGAGTGAGACATGAAAGCAAGAACTAAAAACAGAGTCTCGCAAATGACAAAAGTGTGCATTCGACTAACAGAAATAGTCCATGATGCAGAACCGATTGCAATCGTCAGATTAATTTTCCTGAATCGAGCCAGCCACGAAAAAACTCATCGTCCCACGCAGTAGTGAGGAAAAAACTGTGTGTATATCCAAATTGGCGATTTGGCAAAATGTAGACATGACAAGCACATCACGGTGAAAAGTAAAAAAAGCAGTACGTTTTAAGATGCACAATAATGAACGGTGGAAGGGCAGGAACATTGGTGAGACTCAAAACTGAGTGAAAAGTCAGGAAAAGAAATGCCGATAAAGAACACGCCAGTTATCATATTTTCTCGCCTATATTGCTGCGCACAGTCGACGAGAAATGCAACATCATTTTTTAATCTAGCGTGAGGTACAGCTCCCACAGAGAAAGGAAAAGATTCCCTGTAAAATGTAGTTAGAAATGGACGGGTTGGTGCTCCTGACCTGGTTTGGCTGTGGTTGTGAACACATGCACAGTTGGCACTCCGAAAGGGAACCGAATTCTAAAGTGAAGTATTTGCTTTTATGTACAGTTTTCCTGCAGGAAGCATTCCCTACAGCGGCTAGTTGTGGCAGTGGTGTGCAAGCTACGGCCAATGATGAGGGACTCAGTGGAGATGGGGACTGTGCAGAGCAAGCGGATCCTCAAACAGCGCAAACACCCACCACTGGTCTTCGGAACAGCTCAGCAACAATTGAATTGTGAGTTTTTTTTAATTATTCATGCCCCAGGACTTGCTTCCACAACAAGGCACATTTATTTGAATGAATCTGCTCAGCATTTGCAGGAAAAGGACTTGACAATCTTCGCAGTAACAGTACTGTACATAGTAAATGCCTGATTTGGGTGTTGGTCTGATTTGGGTGTTGTCGGCTGTAGTTCATAGAACTGATAATAATAATAATAATTCGCGGGATTCCCGTTGGCATCGCTTGAATGTTCAGAAACACACAAACTAGCCTTCGCTTCCGCAGGCCACCACTATGCCTATGCCTTGCACACCTTAGTGGCGAATGCAGACCTCACAAGTGAGTAAGGGGAGAGTAGGTGAGTCTCTCAACCAATCGGGCGTGTAACGGCCCATAACCCTGTAAACTGCATCCTTGTTACCCTCACTCCGAGCTGTGAGTACCCAGTTGACCGTGGGTGTCGGCGCAGTTCACCACGCATAAAAAGTCTTTACTCACGTAAAAAGTCTTTACGCGCTCCCTGCTACCAGCGCGGGTCTCGAACTCGGGACCTCATGATTCGCAGGCAGGCCTGCAAACCAATCGGCCATATGCGTTGGTCATAAAATTTAAAACACTCGAGCCTTCAATTCGAGGAGTTCGTTCTGAGAAAAACATATTGTCGCGATCTAGCTATTCTCCTGTTTTATTTTGTGGGATTTGGGAAACAAATTTGGAGTTCGCCAGCCCGCAGTAAACTCCTTATCCTTGCTTTATGCATCAGGTCACGAACGAGCTGGAGTGTTGCTTAGTTGAGTCTCAAACACAACTTGGTTCGTTGCATAACGATTTCCAGTGTACACCAGGACCCCCCCCCAAAAAGTACTTTTGAAATCATGGTCCAATCGCCCAGAATGCACACCATTGGGAACACAAAGCAATGTCCAGGTTTGTGATGGCCACTTGTCGTGTGCTAACAATGCACACGCACCATAAGTCCAGGGATGGAACACAGGGAGTATGATTATTAGTTATTGCAATGTTTCTTGCGTTCAGCACACCATCACTCTCGCCGTGGGTACTATGAAACACAGCAGAAACACTCTCACCTGGTAATGACATGATTGGGCCTATGTCGTCTCTCCGCCAAAGTCTTGCTTTAGTTACTTGCTTTAGTTACTTGTCCTGTCATTTTTTTCTCCGCTCAGCGAAACCAGAGTCAAGTAAAGTTGCTTTCCATCAAAGGGCTATAAAGGGCAAGCTTGTAATAGATGACCTACTGTACTACACTTACCTAGTTGCTGCTGTCTGGATCTTTGCTGAAGATCTGACACGGTGACAGATCGTCGTGCAAGCAAACTGCATGCAGTGCCCTAAAACACTGAAAATTCTGTTTAGGTTCAATAGTTCAATGGTTCAGCGCAGAGTTCAAACACTTCATAAGGCATGTAAGCATCCAGCCTAGCCCTGCTCCAAAACAACGCGATAAGATAGGAACTGAGACTAATCACGTGGAGCAAAAGGCCGCATATGTTGAACAAAGTTTATCTTCAAAGCTTTTTTTGAACTGGTTGTGCCCGACCTGCTGACTTCTTTCAACTGCAGCATTTGGCTGAAAGGTACGTGGACGTTGTGCAACGCAACATGTGATGGAGGTGAAATGTTTCGTCCAGTCATTTGCTACGGGCGAAGATCTCACGTTCGCGATCGTTATTGCCAAGCGCCCAAGCCCAGGGTGAAGGACCAGTGTGCTATGCAGCCATGCCCCGGGAAGTGGAAAATCAGCGTGTGGTCACAGGTGAGAATACTCGTGGACATGGTGATCTACGAAACATATCACCATGCTTGTGTTTTCACAAAGTGACTGGCATATCGGGTGATTCATAATAATTATTATGACTGCACTGGTTTGAGCACATCGGAAACCCGTAACGTTGCTAACTTCATGCCAAGGCAGTGTGCAATTTTAGATAGGATTCTTTGGTTCGTAAAGTACGCAACATTTGGTGCTAATTCTGCATTTCAGATGCCGGTATATGGCAGTCCACACTGCATGCATATTTGTACGAGATACCTGTAGAAGCCATCTAGTCATAATTATGACGAGGCAAATGATTAGTACTTTCTAGAGAATATTTCTCAGTCGCCTCAGTCTTAGTGATACGTCCATCATAATACAGTCAACTTCGCCTATAACGACACTCGGCGGTGCATCAAAAAAGTGTCCTTATTCGCGAAGTGTCGTTATACCCGAAGTCTCATTATATGTATTACAGTTGGAAGGGACTTTGCTCTGGGCATGGAAATGCTGTCGTTATTCGCGAATTGTCGTTATATCCGCAGTCTTTATTAGCGAAGTTGACTGTAATTATTATTATGTGTATGCGTGGTTCACTCCCTTTCTTGTTTGGTCAGCATGTACATGTACATGCATGAGGAGTTCACAAGGAAGTGACTGGTGAACAATGGTTCCGCTCTGGGTATCTTGTTCTTTAGCATAATGGTTCTGCGTCTTTCTGTTTCTTGTTCGGTAGTGTACTGCCAGCTGTGGTGTAGGCATACAGTGGCGACACATAGGTTGCCACCTGCGTCACTCTCATAGCGATAGCCACGAGGATGCCCAAGACGGCGATCGCAACGTCCGAGATACTCGCTCCACCACCAGCCTGGCACTGTGCAATCCCAGTGTACGACCTCAGAAAGTGAGGTTTTGCGAAGGCACAGCCAATAACTGTCCACTTCCAGAGCGTAAGCTTCCAAAATACACTGAGCATTTAACGTCTTTGATCATTTATCAAGAGAGGAGAGAATTTTGCAATACGGATATCTAGTGTGTAGAAATGCACCAAAAAGAGTGAACGGATCCAGTGGTGTAAGGCGCTTGACTTTCCTCCACGGGTGTCTGTTATGGCGAAATCTATAGGTTCCACCATAGTTGGTGCAGATACGGGGGGGGGGGGGGGGAGGAGTGGTGTATTGTCCTCTACTGAGCCGCGGCTGCGCATTAGGAGACCTTCTTGCATCCCGCTTGTACGCAATACAAGACCAAGATAATGTACTCCCGGAGTTTTACCATTGCAGCAACGCATTGATTCAAGCGGCACACTCCTGGCGTTCTGTACACTTCATAGCAACCATCCTAGTTTTCGTGTCGTTAATTGTGTGGCTAGCGCATTGGACTAGGACATTGGACTCTAATCGCCAGTGGATTGGACGCTCATCACTGTCTTGAAGTATTCACACCAAGAGAAACACAATGCTATTTATACAAAAGAAAAAGGACCAAGGAACTACAAGTTACGCTATAATGTCCAGTAACACCAACAGTTACGAAACGATCAGCTCATGCTTATAGCGTTACTTGTACTTCCTTGGCCGCTGTTCTTTTGTGTAAATTAATCCTTGGCTCTCCATCCTAGTCCATTCTTACAATGCTATTTGCTGGACAATATTAGCTACACGTAAAAGAAGAGCGAGTTGATTTTTTTGTGAGCCTCATACTAACTGCCTTCTGGTTTCAAACCAGGTACTTTGGTTCAAACAAAACCATGTCGTCATACGAGCAGTGTAGTGCATGAGGGCTCTGAGAGATGCTTCATGTGTTACTCCACACACGATTTCTTTATTCTGCTTCTTATATCTCTAGTAAGCAGAAAATAGTAGCATGGATGTGTGACAACACTATTGGCTTTCACAGCGTATCTGATCTTTTTTTGCATTCTGTCTCTGTCTAGGAATGCACACAAATAATAGAGACCGCCTTCAGCGTGAACGAAATCCTGACATAACACCAACACGCTCCACTAGATCAGAAGACGAAAATCGACCAAACCACCAAGGGCTCATTGCAAAGAGAAGTGTGCAGCAGGATGCAAACCACGAGCAAAGTTTGATCGAAGTGGAGCACGAGGAATTCTTCCACATTGGCGATGAGATAGTTGGCAGCTGGCGAGTTGTTACTGGGCCGTGTTCTGTTTCGTGTGGAGGAGGTAAGTGCACACTTTCTGTTTGTTAGGATATCTTTTTGAACTGTGAAATCGCGGCCTTTGTCCTCATCTCTCTTCGCTTTGTTTTCATTGCCTGGGCTCTCATTTGTCTTTGCCTACTTGTATTGCTGATGGAATATATGCTGGTTTGTATTCGTGGGTCCCCCATGGTGCATGGGCCACGTGTACTCATCTGGCCAATATGTGTGAATAATATTAATTTTATAATTGTGTGTGTGTACTTTGAATTTGACCTGTGTGGATACGGATGATCTGTCTGTTGTGTCTATTATTGGAATCTTTCCCCCGAATCTGTCCCTGTTACCTGTTCTTGCCACCTGTGCCTTGTAATAATTGTCCTTTGCATATTCCATCTGTATTAACCCATGTGACTGTCCCTTTTGTGTCTGTTCTTCCAGGAGTGAGGAAGCACAGTGCAGTTTGCCAGGCGTCCGACCACGGTAGGCATCAGATCTACAATGACGTCGTTTGCAGCCGCAGTCCCAAGCCCCGGACGCGATACACACAATGCCACAATCGTGCATGTCCTATCCTATTACACCAGTAAGCTGTGATCCAGTACATGGTATGACCCCTCTGTCACCAATAATCCATAGCTCAATGGTTAGACTTAGAGCATTGCTGGCCTCAAGGCAAGATCCCTAGTTTGAGTCTTAGTGGTGACACTCAATTTATTTTTCAGCCTTTTGCAATACAGTCAACTTCGCTTATAACGACACTCGGCAGGGCATCAGAAAAGTGTCCTTATTCGCGGAGCGTCGTTATACCCGAAGTCTCATTATCTGTGTCACAGTTGGATGGGACTTTGCTCTGGGCATGACAATTATGTCGTTGTTCGCGAATTGTCGTAATATCCGCAGTCTTTTTTAGCGAAGTTGACTGTACCTATCAGCTTGCAGTGGTAATCATAAATTTCCTGTAAACTCTGACTTGGTCTAACTTGGCCTATCAGTTGCCACATTAATTTAGCACAGGAACCATGTTTTAAATATACACACTCGTCCCCGGTTATACGAATCCCGAAGTTACCCGCTCTTCGGTCTACCGCAGGCACCTTTTGGGCGAGTTTCACTGGAGATATATCTACTCTCTCGTCGCTTTCAGTTGAAACAGTGACGTCATATGCCATAATTATATATTATGGCTTTTCCCCATCAGAAGTTACGTGAATCGGAGTTACAGACATTTTGAAGTTACGGGCAATGCCCCGTCCGGGACTGCCCAAATAAACGAGGTTTGAGTGAATAAACATCCGCGGGATAAGCATCTGCATCGCCTGAATGTTTAGAAACACAAGCCAGCCTTGGCACACAGAGACCATGTTCGAAGTTTCGTAAATTGCGTGCTTGTGCCAATTTCCACCAACTATATGGAGACGGTTAAGACGTCTGATTTAAATATAAGTAGGAAAGTACTCTCTACAACGATAACTGGTTTTCATTGGGTAAAAATATTGCTTTTTTGACGACCTTTGTAACCTTTCACAGTCCTTAGACCTTCGAAGAATTGAATGTTACACTGAACTTGTACCATAATATTATACTGCTTTTCATTTTTCCTGTGATTACTAGGTGGCTAGAGGCTGACTGGTTACTCTGTAGCGCTAGGTGTGGCAATGGCACAAGGCACAGGCGGCAGATTTGCGTGAAGATGACGATTAACGTGACCGACAACGGCTATCAAAACCCGACCGTTGAACGCGAGGCAAGCCGGGATCTCTGTGGACCGAGGTCACCGGCACGCAAAGAACCGTGCCAAGCAGCTCCGTGTGGGATTTGGATTACAGGCAAATGGTCCGAGGTATGAACCAGAATTTAGCCTAGGGAGGGCATCATAATATTAATAGGATTTACCCCTTCTGGGAGATGTGGGAGATTTTTGTTACATGAGAGACCAACCAGGTTTTAAAGAAAGGAAAGGCCAACCGTGACAAAATGTGTGGAGAAGCAAATCCCAAGCCCAGATTTTCAAGCTTAAAGCGGGTTTTGGGCCTCATTTTGGCCTAAATCGAGCTTCCAAGGCAACGGGACCAGTTTTAATGAAGGGACTGCTTGCCACTCCATTTTCACCAATTTAGATGTTAAATCTGTATCAGTTCAGTCATTTAGAATTTCAGTCATTTACACTGCATTGTTACCTTTTCTTCATTCCAAGTCCTAACACATACATGAGTGTACCTTTTCCATACTGTACTCAGTGTTCTGCTCAGTGCGGTGCAACGGTAGGACGCCAGTGGAGAACGGTGGAGTGCCGCGCACCAGACAGTGGACGCCCCTCTGCCAACTGTGCAGTCCGCCACAGGCCGATGCAGAGTCGAACTTGTTCATCCGCACGCAATTGCAGTAAGGACCGTTGAAAGCATGGAACAAGGTTGTAATGCAATGTTATGCTTTACCCCCCCCCCCCCCCCCCCACCCAGCACACACACAGTCTCCCACACAGCCAACTGCTTGCGCACATACATTCATGAATAATTCCTTTGTCCGTAAACAGGAGTTATGCTTGTGTGCCGGCCTCTTTTTCTCCCCCCTGAAACACAGCGCAATATTTTCCCCCATAGTGTATCACCGATTGGAGTAATCAGCACAGTTGTGTTATCGTCCTAAAAGTATAAGTTGGCGGTCGTCATGTATCATGTTGAGTACTCCAAAGGAGACAAACAAATTAAATCTTTACAGTTCATGTGAGACTTGGATGGAGGCTGGAGGCCCAGTTTTCCACATAATGATATTAATAGGAATACATGTACCACCCACTATCGATCAATGATGTCAATGAATGACATTAATGTGAGCCTAGCATTGTGTGTTGCCACCTCGAATTGAGTGAAAAATCTGCATAATTATCCATATTGCTTGAATAAATTTAGACGATATGGAGCCAGTCTTGATGAATCGTTGTAAGGTATTTGATGGCTGCCAGTATAGTCTGTCACCGGCGCATGTTTCATGAAATTGGATCTCACTCAGGCTGTATACTGTCTACATTCTAGTATTGTTCGCCTTGGCATACACCACTTGACTATACTTCTCCTCTGAGAGAAAACTTAGTTTTTTGATTGCTTTTCATTCCATGGGATACCTCTCACAGGAAATGCGTTTGAGATTTGTCAGTGTAATTTCAGGAATGTCCCTGAGTTTGCATTCTAAAAAGAAACAAAAACATCAAAACCACTCAAATATCTTGAAGCATGTATTGCGGTACAATTAGGGGTCACAATCCCAAAGTGGTATCCATCTTGAGCGTAATCAATATTCCTCTCTACCACTTGTTATTAGGAATCTCTTCTCTTCAAGTGGTGTAAAAATTAACATTGTAAATGACCACAAAGACTAGTTTCAAATCTAGTATATCCTGCAATATTTTTTGTGTGTATGTGTGTGTGTGTGTGTGTGTGTGTGTGTGTGTGTGTGGTTGTGTGTGTGCGTATTTTTCTCTCTGATCTTTATGTTGGAAGGTTTTGGCTGGCAATTCGACCTAAGTAACTGTAGCAAAGAGTGTGGGGGAGGTAAGCAGGGTTAATTAACATGTGGTTTTTGTATGATGGTATTAGGCATTCGTAGGGTTACCATTCTATGGAATTTGGATCATGTTGTGGAATAATATCCAATCAATCATTTTATCACCATGTGTGTATAAAGGCAACCTTAGTTGATGATGTAAGCGAGGCATTGATTACTTACAGATTAGTTTCTGATGCATTGGTCGCTGCATGCAGCAACACACGCATTCAGAATGTATTGATGGTTGTAAAAGTCTGGCGGGACATTCATTTTTTAAAAGACTTGTTGGTTTGGACTTTGGGCAATAATGCAGCCTCCCCCCCCCCCCCCCCGTCCCCCACCGCCCAAAATGATTAATGATACAATCAGGTATTTTTGAGATGGATTTCACGGTCAGTACAGTTCCTGACCAGGGGCTAATGGCGAAATGCAGCATAGCCTACCACACTAACCACTACTAGTAATCTGTTTTAACTGTCAAGTATCAAAACCAGTGGCGTGCTACTCAGGTTGTTCTAGGTGCATATCTGATGGATACACAGAGCGGTACGCACATTTGGAATCAAGGATGTTTTAACTGATTCACTAAGTGGACCCAGTCCACACTTAGGACGTGCTTCTAGTTCAAGTGACATGCTCTTCCAAAGCCTTTGTGCCCTTTAAATAATAATATCTTTGGAATTGGTGAGAGGGATAGTGCACTGCAGCCCATAACACTTGTAGCATGGAGTACCCATGCGACAAAACATTCTCAACGGGTAGTGTAGGGCTGAGTAAGGTTTTTATTGTTGTTTCAAAAAATGGTTTTTAACAAGACCACTTTAAAAGTGCCAAACAGGAATTGTACCAGAGAATTAAATCTGGCTTTGGAAAATTTCATTTTCATTGCTATCCGGTTGGGCCTCATTTTCCCTGTGCTGCGCTGATTGGTCCACACAGGACGAAACAGTTCTGTCCACAGGTTGAGTATACATGTTCATGCATGAAGCATACCTGTTGTAATGTAGGAACCGTGGAGGTAGTGGAGTTCAACTTGGGATGGCAAGTTTAGCAATGGTCTTGAACGTTCAATTTCAATGCTTCAGGTTTTGGAAAGGAAGCCCTACCAAGCAACCAAACCATTCTTGCTTATATTCCTGCTGGGAAGTCATAGAAAGGCACTACTATTGGTACATCGTACTGTGTTATATGTATTACCCCAATGTAATATGGCGTAGAAGTAATGCATTAAAGTAAAAGCTCGTTCAAATGTGACCCCAACTATAGGTTAACAGTTTCATTGCTTCTGATCTTGTTACAGCTGTGGATAGTGGCTTCATAAATCGTTTCCATATTATTTCTTAAACTTTCTAGTTTCACTATCATCATGAATACCCCTAGCCATGGATTATGACGGAAATAGGCAGCAGAGATAGAGAGAGAGAGAGAGAGAGAGAAAGAGAGAGAGAGAGAGAGAGAGAGAGAGAGAGAGAGAGAGAGAGAGAGAGAAGGAGAAGGAGATAGAGAGAGCAATGAGAAATAATATTAGGCGCTGCCGTAACAAAGCCCTAAAAACGATGTCTGGGTAAATGGGGCAGAAGCGGCCTCAATTGACAGTTCATGTGCCGGAACCATTCGCTGATGCGGGAGTGTGAGAGAGAGACAAAAAGGCAGAGAAAGAAAGAGAGGGAATGATAGAAGGAGACAAAGAGAAGAGTAACTCACAATCAAACCATCTTTCTGTCAATTCTACAGCTAAGTGCAGACAACTTGAGGGACAAACACAACAACTGACTTACCGTGACAGCCGAAAGGTTTCTGTATAGGAATGCCACTCGCGGAACGTCCAGGAATGAGTACAAGGTCGCAGTAGAGCCATTCTGCACTTTTTCAGCTAGCTACCAGTAACTTGAGTGTGGTTTTGGAAATAGTGGTCATCTGGAGTAATACGGATCCTACATCCTCTTCCCTGTGATAATCGAGCAAGATTGGATGAGGTAGAAAAATGGGCTGATTTACAGGAGTCCCTAGTGCAATAAGCACCATCTGAGAGTTCACATGGTGTCAAACGCTCAACCATTTTATCATTTTTGCATGGCTGTGTCCAGAATGTTTCCCAACCACTATTCATGTCATGCTATTCATTTGTTTTTTTCCGCACGGCTTTGACCTATTAGCTTAGCACACATGTAGATCCCGATCTTGTCTTTCTGGCCGCCATAGGAGTTACGTGCATTGCAAACAGCACAGTATCTCAGAGAATGCCACCTGATTGGAATAGCTTTGCAGTGCACACGTTGCGCCGGTTGCGGCACATAAGCATACAAGGGGACAGGCGGCACATTCCTCTGATGCGGCTTTCACCTTTATTATGATGTGCTTCCTTCAAACTCCATGCAGAAGACCATGCTAGGTTTTTGTAGTCCACTATTGACAAATGCCCCGACCCCTGACCCATCCTACCTCAGTAGTCACTGGATAAACAGAAACTCAACGAGGCTAGATGAATGCGATTTCTGGGCGACATGTAAAGAAGAGTGGCAAATAGTGTCCATGACGTCACATTTCCTAATTGAATGATCCCCTGGATCACATGTTAGTACATGGAGTGGGGAGTGAAGGATTTCGGAACTGTTTGTGGGCAGGTCTAGTCAGGAGATGAGTACGACATTTGTCATTAGCATTTCTTTGTGGGAATTGCGCCGCCTTGTTAGTAATCAATGTACAATTCGGTGCCGCATGCACTTGGCGAAATTGTTTGAAGTCATGCCACGCTGAACAGTGTTTAAAATTTCAGTTGATCTTTCCAATAAACTCTGAGCACTATACAAAGCCTCCGAGCTTTTTTATCCCGCTGTGAAACAAACGAGGCCAGTTGGAGTGAAGAATTGCAGACTTGTCACAGGAAACGCAGGTACAAAGAGGCATCATGTATGTTAAGCAAGCAACGTGTCGATATAACTGCTGCCTATTTACAATGTTCACTTCCAAGTGTTTGTGTACATGTACTTGTATTACTGGATTACGCAATGATTTCGTTGATAATCATGTTTCAGCCACTTTGCCATAGCGGAGAGTTACAAAACCCTAACAAGCACTTGCCATTGTCGACTACAATCAGTTTCATGTTCGTTGGATTTAACTGCAGGCGTAACGTGTGGGGGAGGGGGCGAATGATTTACGCACGAGGCAGCGAGGTGCACTAATTCCAAGCAACACAATTCTTTAAGCTAGAGGCTCTTCCTTGTGGAAGCATTTCTGACCTATCTAGCCCAATTGGGACCCTGCAATAGCAGCAGTGTGTGCATGTACAAGCCTGATAGAGGGTAAGCTCAATCTTCATGCTTACTTCTAGGGCGTCAGCAGGATTTTCCATCCGCCTTTGTTCAATCTTCGCAACAGATGAAGTCCGATTTTAAGATGCAGCTGCCACGGAAACATTCCAGTGATCGAGGAGGAAAACAACATTTGAACTAACCTTCAACCACACATTATGTGTTCGGGCGGAGCTTCAAAAACTGTTTCGAAGGCTACAGCCCGATAGCAAGTTATGCATTGCCCACGATCTTTTAACGGAGTTCCTCACCTAAGGTTCTAGATGTACGAATCTGAATGGAGGAAAACGAGCACCGTCATGGCTCCAGCTAGATGAGCAAGCCATTTTTTTCTACTTTCAGATACCGTGGTGTGACAAAGTGCGTAATGGGTGCTCAGATGTACTCGCTGGAAAGCTTTGCCTACAGGTAGGAACCGTTTTCGGGTGTAGGTCTGTTGAAGCACCAGTTAAAGTAGCTAGCGACACACTGGAGACCGTCTCAAGTACAGCTATTGACCGTTCTCACACGCGTGAAGGGTGCGTGATGTACTAGAACAGAGCGGAAATATCACAATGGTGCTTTTTGAGTACATTGGTTGTGCGACGCTACATGCTTTCTAGTACTACTACCGTGTAAGAACCTGTTTCCTTTCGCTGACTACCTTTCTGGGTGTGTTAACGGCGAACAGGGTGGCCTAGAGAGGCAGCGCAAGGCGCGTCGAGAGGCAATTCAGCTCGAGTCCTGTCCATTTGGCGAACTCGTCTCCGATGTCCTCCAGGCATATTGAATGAAGATCAGGCCTCTTTGAATGCTGACGGGAAGAAAGAAAGAGGAGTGAAGGGCAAGATGAAGGCTTGGAGCGCACGTAGAATTTCAATCTAATTATTGATTTGTTCACTGGCATGTTGCTTCTTGAAAAGAGTTGTGTCCCCACCATCGAAATGAAAGTGATTGCCGAAGCGGATTATAATTTGCAGGCGAACGGTCTGATCAAACATGCTGAAGACCCGAGTCGACACCAAATCGAATTGATAGAAGAAGTCTTTTGAATCCCTACCAATCACGTAGGAGGGCATGAGTGACACAGCCACACTAAACCTCAAGAAACAGCTTCAAATATTGTATTGTGAAAGTTGGGAATGTTGTGCATAGCCTACAGGACACGATATTTATCGTAGTGTAGACGAGGTCTGTGTAGATAGGCTTGAGTATACCATGATGCATGCGTGATTATGTTTTGTACATGTCGCACAATATTCAAACGTCAAATAAATTATTATTACATGGTGCGACAGAGCTCTCGGCCATTGAATAAATTGTTAATGCTAAAACCAATACTTCTCTCTTGGCTGATAACACGATTTAACATACAATGTGTTGCAAAGTACCCATCAGACCGCATGAGTACGTAAAGCAACCACGTACATGTACAAGGCGATGTGGTGTAAGAATTATTAGTTACAGGTATATGTACATGTATATCACTTGAGTTCAGTGCTACACAGCACGTGGCGACGCAACTCAAACGGTCCCTGCTGGCTAGCCCTAACGAGGTCCCAATATCCAGGCTTGTCCTCTAGGTTTTTAATCAGACATGGTCTGTCTGGAATAGGTTCAGCGGTAAAAATTCGTTGCTGATCTATTAGACTACGCATGGCAACCTTGCACTGTATTCCTCGCTTTGCACACATATTGTCCCTGCATGGAACGGGTGGTATTAATGTGTGAGTCAAGGTGTTTGCCATCAACGACTTGTGTCTATGAGCTGACGCAGATGGAGAAGAAGTGGCAACCACGACAGTGATTAGGGACATAACCGACTGAACAAATGTCGTGTTTAATGAATGGCTTCTAAAAATACTTGAAATTGAATCAACTAGCGCCATTGCCCTGCCAAACGCACCTACCATAGGAGGTTTGGAGAAAGAAACCTGAAATGCTTTTTAGTGCGCCGGATGGCTCATACAATGCTATCCAAATATCACTACACCCACATTTCCCGTGCAAATGCACAAGATGAACATCGACAAAATCTGCCATTAACCATGTCGCACAGCAATTTCCAAACTGCCAGTGAGGTTCTCCTAACCGACGCAAAGAAGATTGGAATTCGCCTGTAAACCGTGTAGTCATTTGCAATGCTAAGAAGGGCTGCGAGCGCTGCTAAATTCCTCTGCCAACATGCCTTGCGGTACGGATTAGTCGACGACGCAGGGATATCGTAAGTCATTGCCGAAGTATTTTTAGCTCGCACACTTGCTCGCCTCTTTCTTTTGCATGATGAAACTGATCACTGAGAGAAGTGCAGCTACTTCCGCCGTTGGCGAAGCTCATTTAGCTGCAGCGTGACAAGAGATAAAGTGAGTGTAATTGAGAAAGGGCTTTGGAACGCGAGCACATGGGAGTCCAGAACCCGACAGGAGGTCTGGGCTATATGAGGTCAGGAAGGAATCCAGTGCTGGTGCTCGAAGGTAGAAGTTCTAAAGCTCACCCGACGACAGTCTTGCATCCGATAGGATGACACTAGCAGCGGAAGAAATAAACCCTTACCGATAACTCGCGAACAGTCATGGTTGTCGGTTAGGATGCAACCAACAGCTAAAAACCTGTGTATCGATTGCTGAAGTTTTCCGATTCGTTAGGCAGAAAGCTGAGAGTAC
Source organism: Sycon ciliatum (assembly GCF_964019385.1). NCBI lineage: Eukaryota > Metazoa > Porifera > Calcarea > Leucosolenida > Sycettidae > Sycon > Sycon ciliatum. The sequence continues at coordinate 19,456,781 of NC_088648.1, forward strand.
GGAAGCGGCCACGGCCAGCCTCCCTCGAGCAAGACAGTGCAGTAGCGGGCTGCTCACGGAAATTGATTAGAGCAAGCATCTCGACACAGGCTTGAGTTTACCAGCATTGTTTGCCTCCAGCTCCCCGGTGCCTGCAGTGCACGCATCTATTGTCGACTCGAACACAATGAGAAATCGCGTTAGTGGTACACGGACCAGCAAGACACCCTCTACCGCACGCACCATTGTAGAGCAATGACAATCAATGTACACACTAGTCTACATGATGTTTACTAAACATTACTACTATCTACTACTATCGATCATTTTACAACGCCATGCTACTACCGATGTTCTTACAAGTATGTTGAGCCCAACAAGACGGTAATGATCAGTTCAAGTGGGTATGCCACGTGTGGATAACACCAACATTGAATCCTAGCTTTAATACGCCGTACCTGTGAGTGTGTGCCCCTGAAACATAAATTGCAATGTGTCATTTTTGGACATACAGTCAACTTCGCTTATAACGAAACTCTGCGGGGCATCAAAAAGGTGTCCTTATTCGCGAAGTGTCGTTACACCCGAAGTCTCATTCTATGTATTCCAGTGGGATGGGACTTTGCTCGCGGCATGGAAATTCTGTTGTTATTCGCGAATTGTCGTTATATCCGCAGTCGTTATAAGCGAAGTTGACTGTAGTTTGGATTGTCCTGGCAGAGAAACCCTAAGACATGGACAGGGAGAGAAAGAGATTCATCAGTTTGAGACTGAGAGAGAGATGAGATCTATTGGATTGGATTGTCTGATCACATGCGTTGGACCATGCACAGAACATAAGAATCGTCGGCGCCTTTCTGGCAATCCAGTAGCACTATGCCTTCTAGTCCAGTTTCATGTTGCATGCCGACCCCGTCGGCTGCAGCTAAATGCATTACGCAAATGCAAGTCACCGAGACAAAGGACGGCCAGTGGTCTTGAGGGATCAGGTGTCTCAAATGCTAAACAAAAGGACGTGGTCTGACACGCTTCCAACCCTAGATGTTGCTTCGCTGAACTGAGAGAGATTGAGGCCCGAAGGAAGCCTCACTGGCAAGTATATCTCAGGGCAATGTGGCGTCATGGGGAGACTCAGCAAACGTCCCAGGGGGTCATCACAGCGGGAACAAATATCACGCACCCATCGTGCGGCACGTGACGCGCGGGAATGGTGAGGTTCAGGAATGCAAGGAACCTGGTGTTAAAGACCTTGTTCCCGCCGAAAACCTCGCGACACTTTCGAATACCCCGGCGTGAAACCACAGTCATCATCCAATACGCAACAAGCTCAACAGTAGTACCAGTTGCAGGCATGTACGCGCAAAAAGTAGGGAACTTAACGGTGCACTTTCGAGTTTTGACGGATGCGTCGCTCGCTTGGCTCCTGTTCTCCGTAGCTGCTGGCCCCCAAGGCATAACATCTACATCGCGCTGGCACGGCAGCTGCGTGTTTGTGTCTTATTCAACGACATCACAATATTTATCGTGTAGGCACTAGGTACTCGTCTTGCTCCAGCAACGGCAGCGACCTGTCCCGGCAGGCTGTTTTGCATACACTGCCAGCAGTATAAGAGCGACGAGCCTCTTTAGCAGCTTAGCCAGACTCCGGTCATCGAATCGACTGACAGGCCAGAAAGAAGGGTCTAGTGCTTGAAAGGGTCTGGCCACGGCGGCAACCTGGTCAGTTATAACCTTCCCCAAGAGTATCAATAGTTATATGTACGTGCGCATGGTGCTACCTCTAGGGTCCCAACACAGAGGCATACATGAAAGAGTCGTATGTGAAACTTTACTATTTTCTAAAGAATTGACACTGTGTGTACACATTAGTTGAGCGACCACACAGTCATGGGATCAGACGCTGAAACAGCAACAGAGGGAAAGTGCACCGGGTGCTGTCGTGTACCCACTGCAAGCGCTTCCAGATGCGGCAAGGGCAGCAATCGAAATTTCTGCCTGCTCATGACCGTGTCGTTCTGTCTGGGCCTCCTGGTAGGAACACTTGTGCTGACGGCAGTGTGCCGAGCGTCATTGGAGCGAGGCGGAACTATCCTTCCTGAATTTGTGTGCGGTCGGGACAAGAAGCCGAGGTCAAGGCGAGAGATTTGCAACCCGGAGCCGTGCCCTTTGAAGTAAGTCTTGTCTATGTTTTGATTAATAAAATTATATAATTATCTGCACGAGAATGCATACCGCTATGTCCGTTTAGCTAGATGTATAATAATATTATTATGGTCTCCAAAGAAAAATACATACATGTATTCATTAGACTTAGTCATGTAACGAGTTCACCAACATAATGGAAGGGGCTAAACTGTTTGCTAAGCGCGTGTAGCTTAGTTTTCCAGGCCCCAAACTCCCCATCGCGAGAGTGCCATCATGTCATCGGCCTGTCATTCTTGACTCTCCTTCGTGATGACGCCAAATTCACATTAGCTCACTCCATTTGCGTAAGGGTAGTAGTTGGCAGCCTAATCAGTAACTATCACACAACATGGACAACAAAGGGAGAGAAGTGGTCGATCGGCTGGGGGCCAACAGCGGGGTGCCTCTAAGTCGCTCTATTTCACAGCATGATAACCATAAGGACATGCAACCATCATCGAATTTGAATGCTGTATAAGTGTACGGCTTGATTGATGAAGCTAGCTGCGTGGCTGTGAGTGCGCAAAGAAGCTCGGTTTGTTAAGGCTTACAGATAACAGGCGTCCCCTTCGCGCACGAAGGCGCCTGTACTCCGTGCCAACATTACTGACTACGAACGTCTACCTCTCCTCACCATTGATTGACCCTCGAACTGACAAGGAAATACTCTACTCCTTGTCAGTGTTACCAATGTGGACATCGTTGTCTGACATCTTCACAGTCCAATAGAAGACGTTATGAGTGACAAAGATGATGATGGACATAACCTAGGCCACGAGAGTCTGACTTGAAATACATGAACATGGCGCCGATGTGCCTGGATTGAAGACACGTTAAGAATGTAACTTTGACATTCCGTTTTGCGTAAGATTGTTCAGGCACCCGTAGCTCGTTTTCCGCCTCCATAGCAGAAGTTTTGTAACGCACGAGGGTCCACAATAGACATGCTACGAACCAATGGCCCCCTTCGTTTCGGCGGACCTCTCTCCTCCGTGTCTGAGAGGTCACTTCACAGCGTTCGAGCTGTGCGGTGACTGGTCACACGCAATGCGCAGCAGCACAGGAGTTACTTGAGCTCGTAATGGGTCTGCATTACATAGCTGATTGATGACGCCGTGCCAAGATGACAACTCACTGTCTTTGAGAACAAGATCACCAATAAGGGCACTAGGAATCGCTTCCTCCATCACAACTTGAGTGTTCCTCTGACTAGATCCACAGTCATGTAGATACACGCAGGTAGGTTCCAGCCGACTTCCTGTGAAGGTGCACGCGCCAGAAAATGTATTTCTGTAGTACCGGTGTACAATGGTGTTGAGTAGGGGCAAGTGATATGCTGTGATCAATGGTTCGCCGTAGTCCCGACAACATTGCGGTAGATGACATGCTGAACAGGGTTAACTATCCGCGCGGAGATTGATTTTCGTGATCCTTTCCTGCACATAGAATTGCCTGTGACAACTGCTGAATTCAATCGTTAAAATTGGAATCGATATGGATGACCGTGGTGATGAGATTGGCTGCCTTACACGATCTTTAACGTGTTTCAGATTGTAACTTTGGAGTATTTCCATTCGCGCATAACAACATACGAACAAGTCGCGTTGTCTTGAATAGGTGGAGTGTTATCACGTCATGTAAAGAATCCACCTAGGTGGGGTTTTTCGTTGACTTTCGCTTTGAACTAATTACTTGGACCATGTTATTTTCAAGCCGTCGCGTGAGATCCATGCAATGAAGCCAGCGTGAAACTAACAAGCGTGCGTTTACTATTGTCCGTCATCACTCAATCTCTTCTCATCTATTAATATAATTATGTACGTGTTAGTGTCATCAGGGGAGCTAAACCCAGTGTACCATCTGAAGGAATTGTATCGCGCAACAAACATCATAAAGACGGCTCCGAGTACAAAACAAATGTTATTTGTACTTGGCGGATACAGAACAACTTATGCCATGGAAACCATGAAAGAATCATGAAAGACGATGACGTCAGGCAGGGGAACACTGGAACTTATACCCGCTACTCACCAGATCGACTGCTCTCGTGTCATGTGAGAATGTGTGTCTTTCCAGCTACGAGGTATTATGTGTGTGGAGTGCGGTCTGAGATTGCCCCGGACTACGACCTTCATGTTCATGCATGTATATTATTGTAGGTGTTGCATTGCTGGACGAAGGGTTGCATTGCTGGACAAAATGGTTGCATTCCTGGGCGAATGTTTGCATTGCTGGACAAAACAATGGTTGTAACCGTGAAGAACGCTAGTTCCTATACTCAGTTAGAGCACATCACTGCCCTGCACCCGAATAATGGCTTGTTCTGCAGCGAAGTGGCTTGAGTATAGGGTACTGTGATCGCTCGTTCATAGAATCATACCCACAGCGAATTGTTCTAGCTCTTAAGTTTCCTGTTTGCACGCTAGTGGCCATATTTCAGGCGTCGCTTGTCAAGCCCGCTCAAGGTCACCTCATCCTCATCACTCGCAGATCAGGGTCACAGTGATCGACGGAAACTCACGGCAGCCAGTAGGCAGATTTTTGCCTGCTCTTATGACTTGGGATTTGAAGTGCTGTGCGGTCTGGCGTGCTTGACCAGTACGAAGTGCTAGAGGAAAATCAATCCAGTGTCTCCGTCAGCAGCATCTGCTCTAGTGCGTTGTACCAAGATGGGCTGTGGATGGGAGCAGTGCATTGTGCGATACTCTCCTCCACTGCTGGCGGAGTGGCTGTCGAAGAATGCCGAGAGGCGCATTCTTGATTTCGTGCCAGGACCAGAGAGATCACTGGCGAAAACAGTTGCCAGAAGATGCTCTTCAAGCGTTCATTACAAGATTAGCTGTCCTGTAGTAATATCTAAGCGCGTTTCAACCACATGATTTTGAGAGGCAAGATCTTTCGAAGACGTACACAGCACACCGGATCATGCTGTAAAGCAGTGCTGCTGTCATGCCCATCAACATGTCCAAACTGTGAATCGTAATGGAATTGTGTTCGCCAACATCTGCTGGGACCATAACTTCATCAGTCCTAGTGACGGAGTGTGACCAGCTTGTTTTCTCGATATTGGCGACAAGCACCACTAACAAGGAGAGCTCCATGGAACAAAAGGGAGAGCTCCACGTTCATCAGGGCTGATATGTCGCCAGATGAACGTGCTTTAATCCTAACCTGATCACTACTGGCTACATACAGCACAATTACTGTTGTTGTACAATGTCATGCAGTGCTGAAACTCTGATAGCTAATGACTCTGCTATAAGCTGTAGACATGAGATCGCTCTTTTGATCCAGATAGTAACTATGGTCCGCTGGGTTAGGACAAATACATGCCTTGATTGCCTACAGGAACGCCTAGGATGTGAAAACGATACAATACGAGATTTGTCACAGCGTCCTTTGCAAAGAGGCGTGAATTACCATTGAGGGAATGACGGGATGTGTGACCTGATGGCAGCCTACTTCCCCCAGGACAATCAAACTTTGCCAGAGGGGATGGATTTTGCAGGTGACTATTTATCGACACCACGCCATCACTCAAGTGAAGAGAGCAGTTGTGTGTTAGAACAGATCCAGTGTACAAAGCTTGTTTTGATTAGGGCTGACTGTTTGTGCCCGAAGGGAGGACGTCTTACATCTGTTACGCCCTGGGCAAACGGATAATGGTTTTGTGACACGGCGTAATGTCAACCTGGGCGAAACTGCTGATCCCAGGTGCATCATCTCTTGCTCAAACGTCGTCACATTCAATTATCTTCCCTTTGTCTTCTCCGGCCAGGACATCCCGTGGTGGCACTATGCTTGAAATGGGAAAGAGCACAATTATTACAGAAACGAGTAGGCCGATACGTGGAAAATCATTGTTTTGAAGCCAAAATCAACCCACGTAGAATTCTATGGCCCGAATTTTATCATAGCACTCGCGTTAAATTGCTCAATTTCGCATTGGGGAAGATAAAGCCTCTAATAAAAGCAATGATGATACCATGGATACTGTAAGTTGCCCAACAGCGTGATTTAAAGCCCCCCCCCCCCCCCCCGCCTCGCACCTACTTTGATTATGATTGAGTTATTACGACTAGAATGGACTGGGGGTGGGGGGGGGGCAGCTTGATCCACGTATACATCCTGCGAGTGCTTTTGTGTGTGTGTGCGTGTGTGTGTGTCAGAGGTGTGGGTGGTATATTTGTAAATGTGCCTGTGTGTGTTCAGGGGGGGAGGGGGGGGAGGGGTATTCTTACTTTTCCCTGTCATGGTGATAATGAAGCGACTACGTTTAGCGGCCTACTGTGATAGCAAAGATGTATGGTACTTATTGTGTTTGGTAACGTGGACCCAGCCAATAATCTTCTCTCTATTTTGATATCCTTTTGCCTCCTTAGAGAAGTCATCGAGGACTGGGAGCCATGCCAGCGCTCTTGCGGCTCCGGGATCCGCGTCAAGCGTCGCTGCATCCGCTATGTTGACCCGGAAAGCAGAGAGCTGATAGGGGAACCACGCTGCACAGTCCTGGAGGAACAGATCTGCAATGCCATTGACTGCCCGTACACCATTCAATGGTCGCAGTGGAGTAATGTAAGCATACAGTCGTACCAATAGATCACCTACATTCGAATGACCTAGTACGAGTAGTGTACTTTGAAGGGACGTGGAAAACGGAGAATGTTGCAAATTTTATTCTGAAACTGGAGTCAAATGACTGAGCCGATAGTGCCTGCATCCAATGCGAAGGAAAATTCATGTTATCTCCAAGGCTCTCTAAACAGGCGTTTCACTCTAGTTAAGACCACTAGTGCGGAAACAAACACGATGAACACTTACAATGGTGCAAGGCGAAAGTTCCATGCACTAAACGGCATTTTCAACACTGCTAGATCTCTACCATGAACATACTCCCCCGCCCACTCTGGCACACGTATATACACATGTGGAAAGAAATCCGACCCACGTGCCAAAAGCAGCGCAATGGCTCATGCGACCCCTGCAGCCCTCAGATGGTTTCTTGGCCTGTGCATGCTAATTACATCTAAACGAATGGAAACGTTGCGATACTTTGGATTCATGGGCTGGATTTCTTTGGCCAGGACTGCAGGATGTGGACCACATCCCCCACCCACTTTGACTGGAAAACAGAATACATACTGCAGTAGTCCAACAAACTAAGAAACTGACAGCTTGTCCTTAAAGGATGTCAATTCTTTTAAAGCACCCTCCCTGTTGATTAGAGAGCAACAAAGACTTCATTCCAAGACCTCATCTACATCTAGGCGCAAACTGCCAGGAGGCATTTGAAGAGAAATGAAGCCAACGAATGCCAAAAGTGTACATCATGTGCTCTGCTAATCGTATATCGCAGCTATGCCACATACAGTGCAGCTCAACTTTAATTATGTTCATGATCATGCTTTTGAGTCCCTTTTTCTCTAGATTCCACTCACTCTGAAAGATTTCCATCAAAAGCACTTGACCAATGAGCTTATGCATACAGAGAATGACAGGTAGCTCACGATACTAAAGATTTTCTTTCACGCCCTGAGCATTGAGCGATCATGTACATGTACATATATGGATTAAGACTTCTCATTGTCTGACTGCTGCTTTTGCATACAGTGCAGCAGTGATTGTGGGGAAGGGCAGCAGTCACGCAGTCCAACCTGCCAGCGTATGATTGCAAATGGCACAGTGCTCACCTATGCCGATGGTGAAGAAGAATTGAATCCGGAGTGCGAGGCTGCGCTTCAGGAGGATGAGCTTGCCATCCGAACCTGTGTCGGTGAGAACTGTGTCTATAAATGGAGAACTGGAGACTGGGGCGAGGTGAGAGTCTACCCTTTCCTATCATTGCTATTGTATCTGTGCTTGTGGTCAAGCAACAGTATATGGCTGTACTTGCAATTGCATTGGTTCAATCTCCGGGCAGGCAGCCAGTTAGACCTTGCTAGGTCTTCGCATTGGATCAGATTGGTGTCCAGTGAGCTAGAACAAAATAATGTTTTACCATTCCGGGTTAATTAAAATGAAAACATATGTGTGTGGGGGTGCGTATTTTCCAAATTATGCTTGTTGGTTTTTACCTCCTTTTAACGTAATTGCTCAATGATTTGGCATTGTGTTCCATTCACAATTGTCATGTCGTTTATGACGCTGGTTTGCATTGTACGAAATGAAAATATCCACTGATAGACTGCGACAAGCTTGGTCACGTACCGGTGAACTTCCTTTATAAAAGTCTTGTGCTGTACTGATTCTTCTCACCCTGTCCCTTCCTGCTTGCTCTTTAGTGCTCCACAACCTGTGACACGGGTTATCTGAATCGCAACATCACGTGCTGCAGAGAGGAGACCCCAGGCGGCAGCGGTAGAACTCGTGAGCAGCTTGTCGACGATGGGTTCTGCCTTTCCCAGGCCCAGCCTTCCAGTTCAAAGCCATGCAATGCAAATAACCCATGTCCGCGATGGGTGGAGAGCAGCAGATGGGGAGAGGTAAGGCTGTGGGGGGACTGCGCATCATTCTCATGCTAAAATCATACTATAAATATCCATTTAGTAGGCTCTAGCTAAAATAGAAGCTTTTGATTGGAGTGTTCCCCTGATTATCACTCAGTACTTGACCCTCATTTGTAAAACCAGTCTAAATAAGTTTGATCTGGAAAGAAGCAGCTAGACACACCAACAATTACGGACATTATTTACTTTTGCCGAATGTTAATACCAAGGAATTATGTAAGCAATGCTTCTCTCTCTCCCTCTTTCTCTCTCTCTCTCTCTCTCTCTCTCTCTCTCTCTCTCTCTCTCTCTCTCTCTCTCTCTCCCTCTATCTATCTATCTATCTACATCTCTCTCCCTTTCTCGCTCTCCCTTTCTCGCTCATGAAACTCCTTTTACAGTGCAATGCTTCATGCAATGGCCGAGGTTGGTCCTACCGCCTTTGGGATTGTGTCGTGGGTGATCGACTAGCAACTGCTAGCGCCTGTCGACATGCAGTGCAGCACGAAATGCGAGCACGCCGGTGCCGCGGGGTGCCATGTCCGGTGTCGCCAAAGTTCGTGGTGAACGACGTCGAAGTCAGCATATTCCCGCCTGTGATAGCCGAGCGCGGGACGATGGTAACACTGAACTGTCCGGTCAGCGGATATCCTCCGCCGCAGGTCTCATGGTCGTGGTTGGACGCCGACAAACATCAATACTACGAGCGCGAGCGAGGACGCTCCCTAAAGCTGCTGCAACGCGGACAGGTGCTGCAGATTCCTGCGCGGGCCGTGGAGCATCTACTGGGACGGTTTACGTGTACTGCTCAGAACAGCCTGTTGCAGAAGACCAAGGCTGCTGGGGAAATGCTCATGGAGTCACCTCCGACCTTCAACAATGCTGGTAAGCGCTGGAAACCATCGAGACGGTATTGTTATGCTTCACATAAGGACAACACAATCAGACGGGGCAAGCCGCCTTGTTCGCTCAATTTCCATCAACCCCCTTTACAGAGTCACACAATGTCGGCCGTGTTTGTTCCGCTGTCCTCATGTCATTTATAGTATTATAGGTTTATTTTATGACATGGCAAACGTGTGCAACGGCTCGTATAGCTTACGGATTCAAAACTCAGAATGCACATCGGGTCACTTTCTAACTGGATCACCACTTGTCCTATTCAATGCTCCAACCCAACATCATTGAAGCAGCTCTACTGCAAACAAGCCATACCTTTCGTTCCTAACATTCAAAGCAGAATTTGAACTTTCCATTTGGCTTGGGGGTGTTAATAATCAGCATGGCAGGATATACAATAATTTGTGATTGCTTTGCCTAATGAATGAGGCATGCCATCATTATAGTAAGAACATAAGCTGGATTTTATTAACTTGTTGTTCAGGCGGTCAACTAGGCCAAGTGATGGAGAAGGCTACTGGAGACTATCTTCAGTTCCCGTGCCAAGTCAATGGGTATCCAAGACCGACGGTATCCTTTGAAAAGGATGGAGTGGCCATAGCTGAGGCGGAGAGAGGCTTGGTTAACGGTGGCAGCGTTTGCAATTGCATTGTGAACGACACCGCTCTGCTGATCCCGAACATGACGTTTGAGGATGCTGGAACGTACCGATGCATTGCTGAGAATCGCTTCCGGAGAGTCGTATCATCTCCCCTTATCCTCCGTGTGACAGGTAGGTTCATTCTAACGCCATGCATCAACATGCATTATCCACTTTTTTGCAAGGGATTTGATTAATTCTAAATGTAAAACCAAATTGGATGTTGAAAGAGTTCTGTTACCATACTGTAACCATTTCCCGACTTTGGCAGGTTAGTGTTGAAAAAACATCAGACACAATCCTCTCTATCCGTATTTGAGCTATGTAATATACATCCTACAACGCCAGAAACGGTGTACTGTATATTCCAAGCAGTTGCCATGCACGTCAGAGTCAATGCACGTACGTATGAATGTCATCGCCTTCACGAATCAAAAGTGATATCATGCATCCTCTAATCGTCGGGAGGCCATACCTTGGACAATTGTAGTCAAACACGGACTGAACCTCGGAAGCAACAACCCCGGATGATACAAGAAGCAAATACCGCCGAATAGCGATGCAAACTTCAGATCTAGTAACCATGTTGGCTGCACAATTAGAACCTCGCGAATTACAACAATTCTCGAGTAACAAAAATCCTCTCATGTCCACTCGATAGTCATTTTTCGCGACGTTTTACTGTATTTAAAGCCACTTTTACTCTTTGGATTGAAAATGTCACGATCCGTTCTCCTCTGTGTACACACTAACAGCTCGACGATACTGGAAAGCTATCCAGGGATCATGCTCCAAGTCATGTGGAACAGGTTAGTCGAATGCTTGAAAAGCGATTACAAAAATCCAAACAACCCAGCACACAAATTCATGCTCCAGTGGTCCAGTTTGGGGCATAGTGACTAGGCGGATTTGACCTGATAAGAACATGGATAATTTGTGTTCTCAATTTCACCTCAACTTTGTGGCAATTCTGTTTGAAATAGAACCAATAGATTTGGACTTCGAGTATTAAGATGAATGTTTGTCTGGATTGGAGTTAACGTCTGGCGTGCATGAGCAGTGTTGATCCCGAGACCCTTGGTCGCTTCAGCTGCTCTTGCCCCATATCCACTGCTTCGGCTGTCATCGATATGTGCATCTCTGTGCGTGTTTGCCGGCCTTTGCACCATGATGGCTTGTGGCTATCCTTTTAAAAAGTAATACAGATAAAGTAAAAAGAAGTGAAAATGTAGAACATTGTTACATTACCAAAATACACAATGTGCCGTTCAAACGAAGATTTTTGTCTTTACCATATTTTCCAATGCAGGCACAAGGACCTTTCATCAACAGTGCTTTGAAGAGGGTGCCGGTGTTGTCGATGATGATCACTGCGCCGGAATCAATCAAACCCGTCCGCAGCCTGTCTCATGTTATGAAGCCGACTGCCCACCAAAACTGAAGTGAGTTTGAAAGCTAGTAAAAAACAACAACACAGTACTTCCGCAAGCCCTATAATATGCTGATTCCTAGTCAATATTCAATTCCACCCTGTGCTTTGCAGACATTCCGCCCTATACCTGTTAAGGACTGTTATATGCAGAGAAGAGTAGCAATACACGCTTGACTTCTGCGCCACACACACCGAGAGGTCTGGACCCACTGACGACAGATGGCGAAAATCGAAATACATGTGTAGGTAGCACTCAGTAGTACATCAACTCTCTACAATTTTGTGTTCGCTCCTCTATATGTCATCACCTGTTTACTCCGTGCCTGTATGGCTTCACTGCAACTTTCTCTATATAACTCCAGATCATGCTCTATATAACTCCAGACCGACTTTCTCTATATGCCTCCACTACTGTTGAGGCTTTGTTTGTATGACTCCAACTCAGATTGCCAACTTCCCCATAGAAAACCGGAGTTGGAGTGACAGTCATACAGAGAAAGTCTCAACCTGAGTGGAGATACAGGGAAAGTCGCGTCTGGAGTTAGATACAGAGAATGACCTGGAGTTATTTATAGAGAATGTCGCAGTGAAGCCATATAGGCACGAAGTAAGCAGGTGATGACATAAGAGACTGTGACGACAAATAGAGTAGTGATGCCTTAATTAATAAGTGTAAAATATGCACCCCCCCCCCCCCCCTTTATGACAGAGTATACCTCTCTGTGCACTCAATACACCGCTGATATTGGCCTCTTTGTTTATAGAAATATGAAGTGCCTTGACAGGATTTGTCCCCTGTTTTGCTTTGCAGAGTGCGCTGGGGCCCATGGTCCAGTTGCAATGTAACGTGTGGACCGGGGACGCAAACACGTCGCAAGATCTGCCGCAGCAAGAGGGACCAGAACAACAGGACCGTGGAGTATCCGATGGAGCGCTGCTTCAGCGGTATGACACCGGACGCCGTGCGCGAAATCCTCTCCAACCAGGGCCAGACGCAGACCTGCCATGTGCCGTGCCCGGGTGTTTGGCGCTACATGAATAGAGGACCATGCAGTGTGACGTGTGGCCCCGGCGTGCAGCACCTGCGCGCGCAATGCATGCGGTACACCAGAAACCACGTGTGGCGCGAGACAAAGTCCGAGGGCCGGTGCCGAGATCAGCCCAAGCTGGCCAGCCGGCGCTGCTTCGGACTGCCGAGCAACAGCACAGAGTGCTTGCCCCGCCTCTGGCTGGCTATGCAGTGGGAATCCTGTGACAACTTCTACCGCATTCGCCAAGTCATATGCTATCATGGCGGCAAGAAGGTGAGGGACTCGGTGTGTGGCCAGCCCAAGCCAGTCACACGACAAGCGTGTGTACAGTGGAACATCAGCCGGTGGTCTCAGGTAAGAATGCCGACGCTAAGCACATTGTCGGCCGTACTGCACCAGCTGCGATACCACAGCCCTGTTCTGTGATGTTGTAGACCTACTTATGTACTGGTATTCACGAAATATGTATCAGACAAAGCATCATCGATACTCGCTGAAAATAGTGCTGTATACCACAAGGCAGAGCTCTACAAACATTTGGGATATACACTCTGTCTGTATATAGCTAATGTGTCCGGTTTTCAAGGGAAATTAATGTTGTGGCCCTAAGCATGTTTCTGTTCGTATCTCTTTGTCTGTGCTTGCAGTGTGTGGATTGTGTGAAGCGCCGCAATGTTTCATGCATCTACATATTGACACGTGTATCCGTGCCACATTCTTACTGTCGTGAGGTCGCCGAGGAGCCAGTTCGATTTCAAAGCTGTGGCACCTGTCCACAACATCACCTCTTGAGTGAGTTCGTACTGTTGTTTCTTGAGTGAATCTCTCAACCATGACAGGCGCAGTACACAAGCTACGACCAACACGACCATGGTCGTACCACTTATCGGCCAGGATGGTCAGCACTGAGCGCCTGTAGAGCGCTAAAAGTTGCCCTGGTGTGTCCGAAAAATCTGCACCCCCCCCCCCCCCCCCCATACCCGCGCGACACTCCCCGGACTCCTGTCGCATCACTCCTCCCCGCACTGTTATGCCACTGAGACTAGTCTTGTATGAATGGTTCCTACGTTTTAGGAAGCGATTGAATATGAGGCTGTGTGAGTCTTCACTCGGATGGAGAATGTGTGTGAGTCTGGCCTCGGATGGAGAGTGCGTGTGAGTCTGAACTCGGATGGAGAGTGTGTGTGAGTCTGGACTCGCATGGAGAAGTCTGGGCTCGGATGGAGAGTGCGTGTGAGTCTGAACTCGGATAGAGTGTGTGTGTGGCTCAGGACTCGCATGGAGAGAGTGTGCGAGTCTTTTTGACATATTCACCTGACCTTGACTTCATATACTATGTTGACGGAACACAGAACAAAAAATAAAGTCCCGAAAAACCAACTGTACCGGGTTGTCGCACCCACTGACTGTATACGATCTAGTTACGTTGGTGGAAAGTTGGTCCTAACTCGTAACATGTTTTCAACCCCTTCCCCTCTGTTCTCACTAGGTCAATCCCGGCCACCAAACACACGGCCAAACAGCAATCTCTTGTCTGGCGACCCGAGCCAATGCACCAAGCAAGGTCTCCACTACTGCTCCCGCGTCATGTCGTTGCGCCTCTGCAGCAAGCCGTACTACCAGGAGAACTGCTTCTGTGCTTGCAAGCGCATCATACACGCGGCAAGGGAAGCAGTCTAGTCACAACACCTCATAATGGCTGAAGATCTGCGGTGCGATGTATCGCACAGGATTTCCAATAATTCCAAATTCTTGTTGGATTTCCAAAATTATTGAAATAATTATACTACAGGAATTCCACCATAATATAATATTTATTGAGCCAATTCGGTAAAATTGTGCAATTTTTACTAAATCAGACTCGAAGAAGAATCCTAAATTTGAACTTGAGTAAGCCATTTTCTTGATGACTTCATTGGGGACAATTAAAATTTGTCCAATCTACTTTTGTTTTCAGCAAAGCCTGCTTTTCAACAACTTGAGACATCAAGGTATTCTTTCTGCTCTCTTAATTATCCTCTTGAGTCATTATGAGGATCGAGTTGATCACCTCTAATTTGTTGGGTTCATAAAATATTCCACCTCCCAAGGTGAAATGTTGAATACTGCCAATCGAAACTGCGGCATTGATTTGCAGCAGTCCTTGTTAAGTTTCAGACACCACATAGATATGGATCACAATGTACTTAAAAAAAACATATTGGCAACCACATTAACAGTAAAATATATGCAATAAACACACTGGATTTTCTACCGATTTTACCATTATGTTTACTATGTGTTATAAACCTGTCCTGTTGCTTGAAGAGTTTAGGATCTGCAGAAAGCACACACATAGAAATCCACAGCCCAAGTCAGAGGCGGAAGTCCCCAGTATAAACTTGTCAACATTATGGACCTTTGGACGACCACACAGGGATCTTTAGGTTATTTGTATTGCTACTGGTGCTTAAGACAATTTCGCAACTCTTAAAATGAAAGATAAGCACTGTCCAAGTACACGTTGATCAAATCAACAGTGCACATTATGAGATATTGAGTTACATACCCTCCATCACTGTCCTTCTTGGGACATGTTTAGAGCCATTGATGGCTAATGGTTTAGCACATGCAATACATGGCTGATCCTAAGCACAAGAACAAATTCTTCCCCGCCATTAATTCAGCTAGCAATGCACAGGTAAGTGGTGCCTCTGCTGTGCCGTGTGCGATGTACGTGTTCATCTTGCAAATGCTCAGCGGGGCACAAGTTATGCGTTAGAGTCCACCAACTAAACCAGGGTTTGAACAGTCAGACGTGCACAAGGTAGCACCAGACTTACAAGGAGTACTGAGACATTCCACGGCAAGGAAGTTGGGTGGTTGTTGCTTGGTGTAGTCGACTTATGGTTAGACCGTATTGTCCAATGGTCTTACCGTCCCGTTATCGTACCAAGCCATTATTCCACTGTTCCTTGGAGTGTAGCTTGTGTTCGGCTTCATGGCGCATACCTTCCCCTCTTTGGAATTATCACTAATATCAATGAACCTTCCATGTTGGAAGGCCATTGGTTAGCGCTATCGTGCAGTGCTCAAGCTCACTTCCTTGCCGTGGAATGTCTCAGTACTCCTTGTCAGTCTGGTGCTACCTTGTGCAAACCTGGTTCAATCGGTGGACTTTAACGCATAACTTGTGCCCCACTTTTTCCGGGTCTCCATTTAATATTTTCCTTGGCGCACCATGGATGCAGTGAATGGGATTTTCGGTCTTTGACCACTTGCTGGTGAGCTGGTCTACTCACCTCCCACCGCTTTAGGAGCTGCATCTGCGCCATGATCCTTGAAGGGTGGTGGCGTTCCTACGGATGCGGAAAACTCGGTTTCAAGCCGAGTCTCACGCGAACGTGATTTTTTAATTTGGCTGACCATCTCAGTGCTAACATACATGATACTGAAAATCCGCTAACAACCATATGAACAGGGGCCATGCTCCACCCTTGAATGGTCCTCGATATGGTGGTGGATTAGTATCACAAAACTAAACAAGAACCATGACCTTCAATCAAAGTTCCATGTGATCTTCAGACCTCGAAATAGAATGGTGTTGGTAACAAGGAACTGACCGATGATGCCCCGCATGCTTGACTCATTTCGGGGCCATGAACACATCACTAAGGGCCATGTTTGACAGTGAGTAGGCGGGGAGTAGGGATTAAGTCTGCATCGTTGCCTCCGCGGATCAAGATCATTCGGTTCATCGTCCTGATGAGTGATGACTGCATTTTTTTAGTATTACAATTTTGCCCGTAAACTCATACCTTGGTTATCCGGACGAACACTTCGGTCAACTGGGCACCCTTCGGGCGAGTGTGACTGGAGATATCACTAGTCTTTTGTACCTTGTGTGGAACCAGTGACGTCATACGTCATACCTATGACTTTTCCTCAAAAAGTATTGTGATTTGGGGTTACGGACATTTCAAAGTTACCGGGAGTGGCCGGTCCCGGACCGCCTGGATAAACGAGGTACAAGTTTACTTAAAAAGAAGCAAAGTGGCACTTTCACGGAGTTTCTATAAAAAACCTATCTACTAATTTCCTATCACGTATTTTCGGGGAAATAGACGTTATATTTCTCGCCGACCGAGCGGAGCGAGTGAGGCGATTAATGATTTCTCGCACAACAAAAAAATCTCTTGCGAATATGGCACCTGGTGTTTTCTCTTTTGTTGCTGTTCTTTTTGCTTGACTTCTTCAGTCAGGTGTTTTAGTCTCACCAGTGTCCCCACCCTCCCCACCCTTCATGTCTGCTCATCTTCTTCTCTTTCTTTCTTGGCTGTAGATACATGTATGTTGTGCCTGTTGTTATGCTGCCATGTTGCCACTTGAGGTTATACATGTACACCCGATTTTTCCCTTATTCATGCATTCGTAAGTGTGACGGGTTTTTTTTCGACTGGCTCGGTCCAGAGAGAATAATCTTACATTCCCAAGTGGTGGTTGTCCTCGCCCGTTTATGTTAGCCGCATGTACTCAATCTTTCTTCGTGGGGTCTGTCATCCTGTTCTTGCTCCTAGTTTTCTTCTGCATTCCGGTTTCACATGGCTGTGGCCTACTACCGTCACTCTATGTCCTCCTGCCTCTGTTGTCTGGGTCCATGTCGGTACGTCGGTGTACGTGGAGCGAGAAGCTTCTAGGTGGGACTTTTAGGATAGAGCGTCTTAGTTTCCTCATACAAAATCCATTCCATTCAGCGCCAAGAAGACGAGTGGCGACAACTTAAATCCAGGTTTTCTTGCCCCAAAATTAGAAAGAACATAGGGACTTACTCTTTTCTGGCCCTTTTGTCGAAAACAATTCGAGTCCGTGTCCTGAACGGTGGCAAGTTGACTTTCACATCAGAGTGGGTATGTTGTTCGTTTTCCCCAGGTGAGTCCGGTGGAGTCAGTATGACGACCAATGGGGAGCTCACTGGCGTAAGGACTTTTCCTGTGGGAAGATCCGTCATCTGGGGTGCGTCAAAGGCTTTGAAACTCCGCTGCCTCTCATAACGTGCTGCACTATCTGATTCAGGATAGACGGGCAGATCAGCGGACTTTGGAAAGAACACACCCGAAGTGTCCTTGTTGGCATTTGATGCTGCGTTCCCAGGGATAGTGCTTCGATCATAGTCGACTGCAAAGTCTTCGGCTTCACTCATGTCGCTCGTGTCCTGCGAGTGATGTTCGGCACACCACGGATTGTCGGTCGCTTTCGGTGAGAAGCTTTTCTTTTCAGATAAGTGAGAAAACATATTAGTGCAGTTTTCAGATGGTGGAGGCATTTCCATGAGACCAGTACTTATTGCCGATGTTGCAGTAGCAGCTTCCGACTCATCTTCTTCGGGGATGGATGACTGACTATGACTCTGCGATTTGGACGCACGAATCCAACTTTGCCGTCTCTGTCTTGTGGTTGAGCTGCACTGTTTAGTTGAGCTTGTCAGTGGGGTGCTCGGCTGAATCGTGATTTCTGGAATCGGTCGGCGACTTTCCAGCGTCGGAGGGTCTTGTCGACTAGTCCTTGAATTGTCTGCCTCACCTTCAGCATTGAATGGGTCATGGCTTGCAAAACCAGAATCATCCAAACTTCCTTCACTTTGCTCTTCGCTGCCTTGTCCAGGTCTGGGTTCTTCATCTGACGGGTCAGACATGTCAAAGATGGAGCCATCAACCGATGAGGAGAATGAGCCGTAAGGATCGGCCAGCTTTGCCGTACGGAACTTGTAGAACGAACTGTCGAAGGGGATGTTTGCAGCGGGGCCGGGAACCCTGTCCAAGTTCCTATCGACTTCGCGTGACAAGTCGGCCCAACTGGTGCGCGACGGCCAGCTGCTGGATGAAGATGAGCGCGAAGACCTAGACGACCGGGGAGATACGTCTTCCGCTTTATCCTGCCCAACACTTTCGGAAAAGACATTAGGACTGTGGAGAAGATTCTCTTGATCTTGGGCAAAAATGGCATTACTCTGGATCTCTGCAGGTGAGAAACTGACTCGCCGCTTTTGACTAGCAAACTCAAATCCACCACTCTCTATTGGCATGGGACACAGAAACAGTTAGAAATTCAAAGTACAATTAGACATCGGCGTAGAAACTTCTATTCTGAAATGATATGTGACTCCTCATTCTTGTATCTTTGTTTTAGTGTGTATTCAACTTGTTTTATTGACTTTATATGATAAATATACTGCAGATGGAGGGAGGGTCTCTGGTGGTAGTGAAAATCCGAAATAAACAGCTTTTTGACCACCATGTTACCAAACGTTGTGGGCACTAAGGAGACAGGTCAGCATGGATGCAAGCGATTGTAAAGGACATATTGCAGGGTCTTCAGGCAAATGTTTGTGCAACAGCGTTCAAAGCAGAACATCAAGATTGCTGCGGCATAACGTACCACTGTTTCTACGCTGCTTCAGAGATGATCGGCGCGGTTGGGGTACTGAGAAAACAGAGACAAAAAAAGTGACATCAATGCCATACTCTACAAAACCTGATACTCTATGCATATTCTTGGAAACAAAGTTTGCTAAAGTAAATAAGGAGAGGATCTCCGGCATGAGGAGGATCAGGACTTTCATAAGCAACAAAACAATTCCAGAACTTGCCGACTTTTTTGTATCAATCACATGCATATTTAACCTTAAAATCATTCCACACTGCCTACCCTGACTGTGGAAAATCACCAGCTACAGCTCAGTTCCACCAATACTGCAAGTCTACAACTTGCCGGCCCACTCAAATTTCGGCCTCCCAGGGCTAAAACCCATTTCGGCCGCATCAAATTTTCGGCCCGTGCTGCTTCCGCCTCTATACACTGTCACGCTGAACCTTGCAAAACAACATTTCAGCCACAACAACATTTCAGCCACAACAACATTTCGGCCACACATCACCACGTCAAAAATACCCGAAAACTCTCACTTGATAGCTTGTAGTTTTAATACTGGCCTCACTATAGCCAGTTATGGGCAGATGACAGCACCTACCCCATGGAAAGGGAACACTTTTGGGAAGGAACATAGTGAACTCCCTGGCGATGTCACCATCCATAGCCAACTGGCCTTCATAGTACAAGGCTTTCAAGTCCAAATGACCAGGCTTGTTGAAGAATGATCGAAACCTGGAGTATTTCTCCCCAATGGCATCCGTGAGTGTCATTAGCGGCGCGCTCACCACCCTGAAAATGGATGTGACACACAACATAAAACGAAGTTGATACTTGCAACATTTCCCACTGCATGAAAGTGAGGGCCAGCTCACCTACAGTTAGTTGTCACATCAAACAATTTCAAAACTAAGTATTGTCTTTCCAGTCGCTGGGAAAGAGAGCTGGGCCACCATCAAACCTCATTCCTGGGTCTACATCACAAAAGTGATTTTGAAAGTCTGACTGTATATAGTATCTGGTTACTGTGATTGAGAGTTACACGTATTCATATTTCCTTTTCCTTAAAACTGATTTTGTTCGCGTTAATTTTTTCTTTCTTTCCTGCACACATAATGTTCCCAACTGCTAGTCCACTATATACACGTGTAGTCAAGTCACCCCGCTCTGAAGGTGGTGGGAAGATCAGTTGACACGGGCGTACTGTTCTACTTTGAGGCATGGCAGTGCAATTGGGAGAGGCAATGTGATGGGCCTCAATATGCTGGTGGATACTTGGATTCCTGGGATGCAATTTGCTAAGTCACAATTAATTCCCCACCAGACACGACCAGTAATATCGTGAACGTCGAATGAAATTGGAAAGTATTTTCTCCTGATGCATACCTGTATACAGTCAACTTCGCTAATAACGACTGCGGATATAACGACAATTCGCGAATAACGACCGAATTTCCATGCCCAGAGCAAAGTCCCATCTAACTGTATACATTTAACTTCGGATATAACGACTATCTGAATAACGACAATTCGCATATAGCGACATGCTTTTAGTGCCCCGAGGTCATATTCACTGCTTGAATAACGACTTTCTGGGCTTTTGACAGCTATTTCAAGTACCTGTCAGTCAAGTACATGTACCGTAAAGTACCGTTGATCCGCCCCCTCTCTAATTCCCGCCCCCTGTCGATTTTCTCCTTGTGAAGCGACTTCGGCGTATACAACGAAATACGATGTTGAACCGACGCATACACTGCTGTACACAATACTTGCCAATCCAGGATCAAAATGTGCACAATCCAGCACATTGAGACTGATCCTCTACGTTGTTATACATCGTACTGCACTTGACAGCCTTGATCTAATTCCCGCCCCCTGCCGAAAACCCAGCTGGGAAGCGACATGGCGTGGGGGCGGATCAACGGTACTTTACGGTACCTGTCATGCAGAAGTACCAGAACCTATGGTGATGGATATTATTCATAATTAATAATTATTATAAAGGCACACATGCAAGAAAATGCAGCCAAGGGGGAGGGGGCTTTTTCTTCCTTTTTTATGTTGGCTTCAAAATTGTTGGATTTACCAGCACACCTATATGTATACAATGTACATGTAGTGGTACATGATTGTACAGTAATCATCATACATGTACATGTACATGTCTCTGGCCCTGTATCTACTGTATCAAAAAGGCATAATATTATTATTAATTTTTTCAATTAATTTCCCTTGCATATTGAATTTTTAGTTCCTTTCAACTGCAATATGAAAATAAAGTACACATTGACATAGAGCAAGAAAAGAGCTTGATTTTGATATGCATGTCATACTATACAAAATATGGGTTCACATACATTCAAATGGGACTTCGGTTATAAGGACACTTCGCGAATAAGGACACTTTTCTGATGCCCCGCCGAATGTCGTTATTGGCGAAGTTGACTGTACTTGATTCACATGCTGTTATGTTCACAAGGAAGGTAAGGGACACTCATTGTACGATGAAACTCATGACCAGAGATTGGAATATCGGGTCAAGAATGCTGGACACGTTTGAAAGCAGGCCGGTATAAAAAGGACGTTAGCTGTGTCCACATACCTGGGGAGAAGATCCAGAGCCTGGAACCAGCTGAAGCTGTTCTTGCCATTCTCAATCTCCATTGACCTCTCGTGCCAAGAAACACTTTTGGACTGGAGCAGTAAGATCTCCCCTCTCTTAGGCTCGCACTGATCAGGATACAACACCTAGATGGAGGTAAATGAAAAATTACAACAATGGGAAGCAAAGCAAAGAAGTCGGCAAGTGGAATTTTCCGCCATTGACAACTTTGGTGGTGGGCCTGATCTACTCATCTCCCACCACTTCAGCAGCTTCACATGTAACAAGATGCATGGGGTGGTGGTATTCCTATCGATACGAAAACCAAAAGCACATGAAAACCAGAGTGTCCACTTTGTTTCTTGTTCTGCTTCGGTGTCTGTCACAGCGAAATTCCGCGACTACATCCTATTTAGAGCAGATAAGTGACGAAAAGTGGAATAGTGCGTACCACTGAGCTGCAGTTGCGCAGAAAGAGATCCGCTTTAAACCTGCCCGTACGCACTACATCAGTAGAATGTCGTGATCGCGGAATTGCGCCGTGACACCAACCCATCCCTAGCCGCACACTCTGGGTTTCAAGTAATCTTGGAAATGCTCAGTCAAATTGAGTCTCATGCCAACTATGACATTTTAATCTGGTGCTATCAAGTCTTTTCTAATTGTCCGCAAACTTCAACGCAGCCATTTACCCATTTAGGAAACTTCCCTTCTCAACTAGCAAGTCATCACTCCATTGTCATGAAAATTTAATATAGAAAGTTGAGGAGCCTCTGAAGGTTGAGCAGTACCAATTGTTCACATAAACATATCGATCGAGATGAACTAACCAGGAAGTGAAACACTTCTGTTTCATCCTCGCAGCCAATGATATCCATTTCACGGAAGAACTCAGCGTCCATCTCCATGCCGGCCAGAGTGTGAAAGACGCAGCCTAGAACGTTTCTGGCGTGCAAGATGACAGGGCCAATAGCAGCGCTTCGCCTGTTTGAGTATCTCAGTGACGTGTCGACAAGGATTATTCTAGAAAGAACACAGAGAAAGGCATAGTAGACGTAGTGCATTGTGTGGAACAGATGGTCCTGTTTTCGAAACTGGAGATGCTGCGCAATGAAACCCGACTCCGTGGATGCATTACACCAACACCGTACTGAGTGCATTCTAATAGTCAATTCTCTACAGGTCTGCGCTTCGCATTTTTTCGCCAGGATAATCCTCCCAGCATTCTACAAACGGCTTCGAGGAGGTCCCTGCGATTCCCCTTGGCCACAAAGAAGACGTCGGACTGGAGAGAGGCGAAGAAAGCCAGGCCGTCGACATTCTGATCCGGAGTCTGCGCTGGTTGCACAACGACTGAAATGTTTCATGTTGCCGTGCAAGCGGAACTGATTTATGTTCTCACGATGCATATTGGGCAGTGCTCCGCCAGTGTGAGCCTGGCCAGCTTCACGGCAGCGAGTGCCGCGTGATTCCGTGTTCCTGCCCCGAGCTCCACTTTGTCACTGTGTCAGCTTCGAGCAAGTAAGTGTTAGTCTTTTTTATTTTACTCTTGAGTTCCCGTCGGCAACGTCCTCACACGCATGGCTTCCATGGAGAATCTGTTTTGGAACAACCAAACTTACCTCGACATGAATGTGGGTTGTCGATGACAGCCTTTGGCGTGGCTTGTTGAGAAGGTTCTTGCTCAAACGCACCGTTCAAAAAACGTCACGAAGTTTTTGTATACGGAGGAAGTATCATTATCAATATCTTCATAATTTTGCGAAAACTGTGGCAATACGGCCAGTGAGAAGGCAGACTTTGCCTGTGCTTCTGGTGAAGTAAAATAGAGCAAACAAATAAAATAGAAACTGGACTCGTGTGCACAAACTGAGACATTACTAATTTGCGGAAATGGAAAAGGAGGATGCGCTTGAACCTGAAGTGCAGCTACTGTGCATTAAGAAATCCGACCGAGAGTCATGTGTGCACGTTTCACCGGTTCACACCCCATATGTGGCAGGCAGGGCTGTATAGCACCCGGTGCGGTATGGACCAGAATGATTTCATTGAGCTGTACTTTGCATTTCAAGATAAGGTGGGTTCTTACTAGGGCTGAGACGGGTAGCATTTTCTTCGGGTATCGGGTCCGGGTAGTTTCCATGGGTAGCACGGGTACCCGATCGGGTAATGTTTCCATGGTAAGACCACAATGCACACTGGCCCCTTCCCTTGCGCTTTGGGTAGACATGCGTGAATTATTTGTACACGTGCACTGTACATGATGTCATCTGCGACCTCGGGTTTTCGGGTACTATTCGGTACCCGACTACCCGAGGTCCTCACGGGTAGCACGGGTACCCGCCTACCCGTGCACACCACTAGTTCTTACCTGTCAGTATTCTTCGGTCAACTGGGCGACCTTCGGGCGAGTGTGGAAATATTACTACTCTTTTGTACCATTTTGTCGAAACAGTGAGGTCATACCACCGGCTATGACCTTCACTATCAAAATGAGCAGCCTTCAACGCTTACCTATCGGTCTTCTTCCGAAGCAGCGGCAGCAGACCAAGTTTGTCATCACATCCTGAATGCAAGTTAAGGTAGTTGCCCTCCTCGTCTGTTCTGCTCTCTTGTGGCTGTGCATCGTCGGCAAGTGGAGGTGACGTGAAGTTCACAACATCATTCACCAGTAACAGAAGTGGACTTTTGTTTGCTACCGACCTGCAGGAAGTCCACCAAAAGAAGACCGACTTCCCGGCATCAGGATGCATCAGGATAAACACGTACTCAGCATACATTTACAAATCACGTAATACAATGCTGCTCATTGTAATCCGAATATGTGAGTGAAGTTATCACCAGTCAGCACCAGTGCATAGTTCAGTTTTCACAAATCCGGGTTAGACAGCACACGACATGTACTTGGCTCAAATCGATCAGATTATGATTGAGCAGCACTGAGCATGAACAGTTATGGGCCGGAAACATAAAAATCGTTCTTATTCATCACGCGTTGTCTCACGACATTAACCACACTATTATTTTCGCCCCGTATGCGAACCCGTCGAATTTTTTTTCGCCACTTGTGTGGAAGAGGCAGTTACCTGGTGCTAGTCTTGATCTGCTCAATTATATATTATTTTAGATGTTGAACGCTATCGTTGCTGTAAGGGAACATGTGTGGGTTTATATCCAGTGCATATGCAGATTCTGCGTGCTTCTCTTGTAACAGGCGTATACATGGTACATCAGCAATCCCGGAACAAACAGAATGGTCAGCATCACCCTGACCCCTGGCAAATCGGCTTCTATGACGTCACATTCACATCGCACACCTTTCCCCTGTTTGTGTGCACGTTTTTTTTGTGAATTAAACTCTTTCCAATAATTCAATCAAGTTTTATCCACACTTACCGGGCCATGGCAACAACAGCATCCCAAATATATGCCATGCTCCCAGTTGACTGCTCAAGCAGCCAACCAACTGCCAGTGTCATGACGACTGTCCTTGCAAGCCAGGTCAGTAGCCAGTACTGGCCCCAAACTAGCACCGGAAGTAACAATTGGGATACAATGACAAGGATGACCTGCAAGAAAAGAAAAAAAATGCTGAATACAACCTCTCGTACATGCTGCTAAAATACTAATTACACTGTCCATATCCATAAGTTTGAGGGATTTGCAAGGGAAAAAGTCTGACGAACAAAGGTGCCAGCAAAAAGACGACACTACGGAAGTAGCGTCTTTTGCATAGCTGTGGGAATCAAAGCGGTGTGGACCCTTGCTAGCGCCGAACAGTACTGGAGTAGCGGTCTTTGTATACTTACGGATACGAGATTCACACAGCTGCAATACCACTGGCTATAATTATAATTGTGATACTGTATAATTTAAACTCGGATACTGATTTTCTGACTGTTTATCATCTTGTTACAGTCGTGGATAGTTGCTTCTCATCAAGGGCTTTCCAACGAGCCCGAGATCTTCAAAATCGTTGAAGTAGAACCAAAGTTATGTTGGAAATTGAGTGCGCATTTTCGTCACTGCCACAAATTCCGAGGAAGCAAAAAAGCTATGGACTCCAAAGGGATAACTCGTTCAAATGTGTTTCTTCTCTTTGATACTGTATAAGTGCAAAGTTTCGTTTGAAATTAACTTTCGCTGCATTCGTTAGGGGGGGGGGGGAGGGGGGGGGACGAGATAACTAAAGTCCGTACCAAGCGCGATCACGCGAGTCGTTTTCGAATTTCACGTGAAGTTTGGAGGACCTCACTTAGTGCCTGTTTAGTGACGGTTACTTCGATTCCTTGGCCCTTCTGAACGTCCGGGGTGACAGACCTCGACCAAAAACGAAATTTAGTTTGTAGCGAAACCTGGTGGTGGAGTGATCTAACGTAAGATTTCGTGAACGAAAATTTGTATTTAGAACAGTGATGAACCAGAGCAAGATTAGGAAACTTCGCTCATCCCAGGACACCACTGTTTGACAAAAGTAGCGCTTATGTGCGAGGGTGACATGGTAAGTCTCACATACAGTGCCCAACAGATGGTGAATCTCTGTTAGCTGTATCCAGGTAAGTCTCACATCCAATGCCCAGCAGACGGCAAAAACTGCGTTAGCTGCAGCCATGTTGCTCTCATTCAAAGTAGTAGGATCAACACTTTGACCATGTGGTTGTGGTCCTGGCTGCTTTTCACAAGGTCACGAGTTTGAAACCGCACAGGCAGCCCAGAGCATGAACCCGGTGTTTTACTGCATCCATGACCCTTACATGCAATTAACTGCGTCGAGGCCAACGATCAGCTGGTACTCTCAAACCCTGGTTGAGGGAAATCTCTACTATTGTCTGTCTTCCATGCCTGCAAACTTACCGTTGTTGCGTACTTAGAAAAGCTGGCAGTCGTATAGATGTGCTCCCAGTCCAAAGAGGCCACGTCTGCCTGGGACTGAGCTATTTCTTGCAGCTGTCGGAATACTGCCTGCAATGGACCTAATACAAACGCAACAAAGAGGTGGAAACACACACTGAATGCCATGCAACAAAGTAAAGCATGAGCCGCAGAACTCTCTGCTTTGCGAATATGGTAGTTGATGCAATAATTAAGCTGACCAACATCACCATGATAATATCAAATAACATATCATATGATATTATCATGATATCCTATTTCTATAGAATTCTGTCAGATATCCAAAAAACCAAGACGAGGGGCAAGTGAACTTGAGCTCAAATTTCTTTCCTAGATCCACTTGCATGCATATATTGGATCATTATCGCCTTCTTAGGCTGTGTTTACATGAGAAATTTCAACCCGGGTCGAGTTCAGCCCGGGTTGAAAGTCTGTACGACAGACAAAAGAGGTGAGCGTTTACATGAAGACAGTTGACCCGGGTCAAATACTGATATGCCGCCAAAAGTCCACTTCTAGAATCCTGTATGGTCACGTGAATCCGTTCGCGCGAAATTTGCATGTGCAATGCTGTTCAAACCTGGCGCAAGATACACACAGAACTACGTTTGTACGATTTTCTTGACCCATGACAACCCTCCCCCAAGGGGAGGGTTGAAATCAACCCGGGGTGAAATTTCAACCCGGGTCAAGCGCAATGCGTCATGTAAACGCGCCATTCATCTTGTGTCCATGGCGGGTTGAAATCTGACACGGGTCGAACTCAACCCGGGTTGAAATCTGACCCGGGTTGAAACGCCTCATGTAAACACAAGCTTAGTATTTGACCCCACTAATTTCCCTGATACTTAAAGCAGGCAAATCTATCGCGTATTTGACTGCTTAGTCAAATACACAATATATTTGACTACTTATATTTGACTCCTTAGAACTTTTCGGACTTAGAATTTTTCTCTCCCACTTAGGAAAAGAAATTGTGAAGAAAGCAGAAATGCACAAGATGGGATTCGAACCCACAACCATGTGAATCTCATTCACTCTTCCTTACCACCCAGCCACTGCGCTACCGATGCTGACCTCAGTTTAAACAATGACCTTGATCCTGCAATGCCGTACAAGGCGGTATAGGCTATAGTATATTATTAGAATTACAAGGATAAGTGGTATATGAAGAGAAACTATCGCGTGGAGAACACGATAAATAGATTATAGACCTCATAGTTGGTCTATACAGGATATAGACCTCGTAAAAAACCGAGGTCCCCCGAGGTCTTTTACTCGGTCTATATATCCTGTATAGACCTCCTAACCGGTCTATAATCTATACATATTCAAGATAAAATACAGAATAAACCTCACTGAAAGAAAATATATTCAATAGAGTCATGCGTTACAAATTGTTTCCATCCTTACCAAGTGGCTGTCCATGTGCTGTACTGCTGAGTATGGTGGCCAGTCTCAGGCTTGAGAGATACGGTATCGAGTGGCAGTGCTCACCTTCCTCACCAGACCCTTCCTCCTGCAGTGACACAGGCACACAACAAAACTAGCCCGTGAGAATGATGGGTTGTCCTGGGCAACATTACTGCGTCTTTGAAAGGCGGGACTGAAATGAATCCCGAAATTCTTTCCTATAATGGTTCCCGGTCAACAACCCCTTGTCACAATGGCTGAAACCTTCATTTTGATTATACACCACAGAAGCAGCGGATGAACTTATATCCAAAGAGAAATTGTTCTTAGTACATATACCCCACTCCCACCCAAGCACCATCAGAAAATTCCAATTACAAAAATGTATTGAAAGTCTAATGCAACATGTGCCCATGCCTAAGTACTCTAGTTAAAATGTTGCTTAAAAAGTAGTTTCTTTGCAACTAAAATCAGGCACCAAGCACAAACTCAGCAACGCCGCTAACGACAGTGAACTGAAGCATTGAAAGAATAATATGAAGGCAAGTTGCAAGAAGGTACTCCACAGATTCACATTGATTCACTGTGAGACAGAGTGATACCTGATGACTGCTGTACACTGGTCCCTGATCAGCCATTGAGAACAACCAGTCCGGTGCTATCCCTGCCAAACGTCCCATTGCTATCCTATCTGCTGAGCACAGGAATGGGAAAGAGAAAAAGGGGACGTATTCCATCATCTATGAAAGCTGAACAGGCGGCGAGGTGACAACAGTTTTAAGACTGCAATAAACAGAATCAGCTGAAGCGACATGTTAATTAAGAAAGTTTTATTGATTGATATTTCCATCAAAGTTACTTCTTTGTCCAACACCACTTTACATCTCAATAAAACTTCGTAACATGTTGCTTCAGCTAATTATGTTTATTGCCATTTTAAACCTATGAAAGCTTTATCATATCCAATGTTGACATCATCACCACCACGGTTGGGTATTTCCGCAAGCCAGACAGTATGCTGGAAATACGCAGAATCAATATCTTCGCTAGTTGGGTGATACACAGCTGCCTCTGTACATGTAACTGTCAGGATCACCACTACTCAACTCTACTACGGTATGATCAGAATGTCGCGAACACTGTGAATGCTGTTGATGGTGGTAAAAAAAAGCGGACAATCATGTGTGCATACTCGCACAGTACAGAAACACACACACACACACACACACACACTCTCTTTCTCTCTCTCTCTCACACACACACACACACACAGAAGGGCACGCACGGACGCATTCCACACACAACACGCACCACATAATTATATGCCTAAAAAAACAGATGCGTGAATCCTACAAAACCACTACTCAGCAAGGAGAATTTATAGTATACAAAAACTCACAGGGTTTTGTAAAAATATTTTTACATACAACATACATAGGAATTGTTTGCAGGCAACCTGCCTACACTCAAGAGAGCACTGCATTTCACACAAATCCATTGGTATCGTTACAACGTTTCGGTCTTTATGACCATCATCAGGAATGAAGTGGATATGGAAAGAACAGCAGTATAAAAGAAGGAGGCAAGCAAGCAAAGCGCGGTACATAGTGACAACGCGCGTAGAGATGTGCAAAGCACGTCATGGCGGGTGTGCATTACTACACATACATGACAACACAAGCACAAACGGCGAGGAAAGTAGATACTGCGCTACAGCAGTGATGACAGCCCAGTTCCAGTCTCACACCACCAGTGAGGTGTGTAGAGCCCCGCGCCACTCGCAGTAAGGTGGTGTTATAGCAGATCCCAGCCACTGTTGTTGTTAAAGGGGAAGTTAAGGCAAAAATTAAAATTTCACCAGTTGTAGTCTTCGGGGTGCTGAGTGGAATGGTCATGGTCCGAGGAAGCTGAGACGCTCCCTTCCTACTTGAATCCCAATCGAACTCGCGCACTTCCACCGAAACTGGGTGACTGCGCCCTACTAGATGGGGATTTGTATGCAAAACGTCACTAAAAGCGCCATTTCGTTCTTATAAAAGCATGGATGACCGCGATTGGCCCATATGTTGTAGTCTTTTGGACGCTAAGTCGATTGGTTTTGGTCCGAAAAGGCTGCGATGCAGCGTTCCTCCTTTATTCCCAATCAAACATGGTTGAACAAGCGGTCACGTGCTCCTGCGTACGCCAGTCACCTGGTCACCGTGCCTGCAGGGTACAACTTACTAGCCTGTTTGACCTTTTTTGGGTGCAATCCTGTCACTCGAGTTGAACCTTGGTGTGAAAGTTCTCGCCTGCTGGCGTGGTGACAAGGTGATTTGGGCACCCAGGAGCACGTGACCGCTTGTTCAACCTTGTTCGATTGGGAATAAAGGAGGAACGCTGCATCGCAGCCTTTTCGGACCAAAACCAGTCGACTCAGCGTCCAAAAGACTACAACATATGGGCCAATCGCGGTCATCCGTGCTTTTATAAGAACGAAATGGCGCGTTTAGTGACATTTTGCATACAAATCCCCATCTAGTAGGGCGCAGTCACCCAGTTTCGGTGGAAGTGCGCGAGTTCGATTGGGATTCAAGTAGGAAGGGAGCGTCTCAGCTTCCTCGGACCACGACCATTCGACTCAGCACCCCGAAGACTACAACTGGTGAAATTTTAATTTTTGCCTTAACTTCCCCTTTAATTTCCGGGGATCGCTCCCTGATATTGATGGCCTCCCGGATCCTCCTCCTGGGGCGGTCACGCTCAGAACCTAGAACCCGGACACCCGAGAAAGTCGTTGCTCCCAATGGCAATGGGTCAGATGCATGCTTGGCCGCGAAATGCTCACCCAGCGCAGTGCCGCTCACTGTGTTGCGTGCGTCGTCGTTGTGTTCTTTTGTCCTGGTGGCGAGGCTGCGGTACGTCTCTCCGACATATTTATCACCACATTTGCACTCGAGGTGGTATACGACGTTTCGCTCTGTGCATGCTTCTGAACCCGACATGCAGGCGACACAAGCAGCTTTGGGCCGCCCCCGTTTACGGGGCTTGGACGGGTCTACATACCTGCGGCATGGTGGTTTGCGGAGGGCAGACGTGCAAATCATAGAACTTAGACAGCGGTTCCTGTAAATCAGCTGGGCATTTATCTTGTACTTCCGGAGTAATTTATGAATTTTGTTGTGGATATACTTGGTGTGAAACGGTAGGTTGAGGGTGACAGGGTATTCATTCTGCACTCTGCCACGTCGGGGGCGCATAGCTCGTTCACGTGACGAAACTATAACTGACTCTGGGAAGTTGTTGAATTTTAGGATGTTGGTTACTTTTTCTTCACTTCTTTTTAGGGTGTCAGCATTGGAGGATAGACGGACGGCACGCAGGAACTCAGAGGAAGCAATTGCTTTCTTTTGCTGGCTGGGAACTGACGAGTTGTAGTCTGATACCAGTCCGCTGTGACATGGCTTGCGGTATAGTTCATAGGATATAGATCCATCTGGTGAGGCATGGACGGTCGTGTCCATGAAATTGATGGAGCCAGTCAACTCCGTGGATTGGTGAGTGAATTTAATATTAGGATCGGCATTATTGAAGTGATCTAGGAAACTCTGCAGAAGTTCCGGACCGAGGTTCCACACAATGAAAACATCATCGATGTAGCGCTTGTACAGAACTGGGCTGGCAGGTGCACTACGCAAGAGCGAACTCTCTAGGTCATGCATGTACAGGATGGCAAAGGGGGGCGCTAGGTTATTGCCCATAGCCACACCATCCTTCTGGTGGTACACCTGCGCTCCAAACCGGAAGTAGTTGGAGCTCAGCACATGTGCGAGGAGCTCCTTGACCTGCCCAATTCGGAAACCGAACAGATCGATGCTGCCCTCGTGTTGTCGGAGGACTCTCATGACTGCTGCAATACCATCGTTAATCGGGATGCTAGGGTAAAGGGCCACCACATCCATAGTCACAATGATGGTGCCGGGCAGGGCCTTGAGGTTGGGAAACGCGCTCCTCATACACTGGAGTGCTTCAACAGTGTTCTCCAGGTGTGCTGGCACGAACTGGAGACATTGATTGAGGATGCGTTCGAGGACTATGGAGATGTTTGTAACTGGGCTGCCGCAGGCCGCAACGACTGGTCTGAGAGGAATATTGGACTTGTGATCTTTTGGAAGACCATACATTTCAGGGAAGCTGTTGTCGCCTGGCATCATGGCTGTGTATAAATCCTTTTCCAAGGATCCCTCGCAAACTCGGCGGAGTATCTTTCGGGTCTCCTCCTCCCACTGGTCGATAGTAAGCTCAACCTTCTCAAACCGGGACTTGTCCGACAACAGGGATTCTGCCTTCTCCAGGTAAGTGGTCATTTTCATTGCTACAAATTTGTTGCTTTTATCAGATTTTTCAATATCAGGGAGCGATCCCCGGAAATTAACAACAACAGTGGCTGGGATCTGCTATAACACCACCTTACTGCGAGTGGCGCGGGGCTCTACACACCTCACTGGTGGTGTGAGACTGGAACTGGGCTGTTATCACTGCTGTAGCGCAGTATCTACTTTCCTCGCCGTTTGTTCTTGTGTTGTCATGAATGTGTAGTAATGCAC
Source organism: Sycon ciliatum (assembly GCF_964019385.1). Taxonomy (NCBI): domain Eukaryota; kingdom Metazoa; phylum Porifera; class Calcarea; order Leucosolenida; family Sycettidae; genus Sycon; species Sycon ciliatum. The sequence goes on from NC_088648.1 coordinate 19,489,331, forward strand.
ACCCGCCATGACCTGCTTTGCACTTCTCTACGCGCGCTGTCACTATGTACTGCGCTTTGCTTGCTTGCCTCCTTTTTTTATACTGCTGTTCTTTCCATGTTCACTTCATTCCTGATGATGGTCATAAAGACCGAAACGTTGTAACGATACCAATGGATTTGTGTGAAATGCAGTGCTCTCTTGAGTGTAGGCAGGTTGCCTGCAAACAATTCAAGTATAATGAAGCTGCGTGAGGCGTCCTTCAAAATTTTGAAACATACATAGGGTTCATAAAAACATTACAGCTTACACTGCAGGCAGCGTACGCTTAAAATAAAGTTCTAAACATTACCCATAGTCTACTTACCGTTGTCGGATATTGTTTCTTCTTCACTTTCGTCCACAGTACTTGCGCCATGACTCCTGCCAAGGTTGTCACCTCTGCTACCCGCTATGACCTGTTTGCCTGCTCTCTGCCACCTGTCCTTGGCGTCAAAGAAGGGCTTGTAAAGCAGGTTGAGCCAGTATCTGGTCAAAGGAGGTAATGAATTGCAATGGACGAAAAAAAGCCTTAGAAACATGAAGGTCAAGCGCGGTGCAGTTCGGTGGATAGTGAACTGGGTGTCTAGGTTTCTTGTTTGAACTTCGAAAAATGTGCCCACTCGATCTTTTGACCAAACCAGAGCCCACTGAGGTGAGGACCACCTGTTCCAGTATGCTCTTGGGCACAACATGGATACTATTAACATGTATCTATGTCCAAAGTTCATGAAATGGATATGGTGTCCCTTGGCCTCTACAGTGGAGATAACAATCCGCCCGCAGACACGAACGAGAACAAGACTAGCATATGAAACCTTTCATTAGTTTTCTGCATAATTGTTGCAGCAATGATGTATGGCCAGACTGGGAGTCTCTCCAATTGCTTGGTTTACGCGATGGCTAGAGTCTCACCATACACGCACACATGTAGACGTACATCCACATACTTGAACATGCAAAAAAACGCATGCACACACACACACACACACACACACACACACACACACACGCATGCACACACACACACACACACACACACGCACACACACACACACACACACATACACACACACATTGAAAGGTTCTTTCCAAAAGGAAGATCAGGCTTGGAATGCGAAATAGAAGGCCAGTTTAACACAATGTCTCCTGTGAGCATTAGAAAACAAGCACCCACCTGTATTTCTGAATATCATGGTCTTGTAACCAAGCGACCACCAATGGTTGACCAATGAGCAGCGCTGACATAACAAACAAGTATATGTTTGTTTGCAAAAACTCCAATCCCAGGCGATACTGCAGAGTGACACACAAACACAGAGAGAATGGATAGGGAGGTTGATTGTCAATTGTCCAGAATAGTCAACAAACTGGTAACTGGTCCATAATCGCATCCCCGAATACCATGCACTTACCATTGCAAACATGGCTGACTTTTAAAAACACAACACGTGTTTATCTAGCACATCTGGCATGATAACAAAATCTAGTATGATCTCTTCCCCTTAGTTTCCTGATTTTTCCTTCTAGGACCACAAGTAACCAGTTGTCCAGGCGATCTCCACACATTACCACAGCACACCAGTAGCAAAGCGACACACCCATTGCTACTCTGAGTTCCTTCATACAGCTTTGACGAGTACATGTAGACAACTCTCGCCAGTGAAGTCAGATAACGTAGAATGGCTGATAGTTTGTGAAGATCACTATCACTCTAGAAACAGTTGTTTGAAAGCACAGAATACCACTAGATGTGTCGCATTGCTGACGGTGTGCTATGGCAACGTATGGAGGTCAGCTGGATGGTGCAATGGACACACACATACAGAATCCAGCTAGTGTGATGGCTGTTGCACTCAAGACCTGCCGCCTTGTATTATTATATTGTTATTATGGCAAGCACAGCTTAGGCGTGCGTGAAATCACTTCTGCACCCGTATATGATCCATATGTCCGATGATCTTTGCCTTACCTCTAGAAGTATGGAATGAAGTACGATGCCTCCGAAGACAGGCCATCTGTGTGTATGGCAGCAGATGATGGCATGAACAAACACACCTGCATATAGAGCTTGCTGGGGCGAAACATGAAGTAGCGAATCACCTTGAAACACAGACGCTAGGCTTTCGGGGCCTGTGTCCCTTGCCGTGTGCATCAAAAAGAACTGCAGAACAGAGGACAAAAGGTGGCGAGCAACAAAAGTTAACAGTGTGAAAATAGGGAAAGGCTTTGGGAAGCTGGGAAAAAAGAGGGCACAGGTACCAGCAGAGGAGTTGATTTCAAAATGGACATAGGTGGCAAACAGGACGGGGCTCACTATTCACTTTCTCTCTTGGTAATTTGACTAAAAAACATAATTATCAAGTGACAGCAAGATGTGTTTCACTCCGAGCCAAAGGTTCATTGCTCTGCGATGAACAGAAACGCCATACCAAGCAGGTGAGTCTGGAGTGTTGATTCACACTGCGCCTTTAACCTTTTCGAAAAATCAACATCTTGTCGCAGGTAACCAGCCAGGACAGGTAACCAGCCTCTCCCCTCACCGATGAAAACTGATGGAAGCACACCCAAGGCTTATTTTTCTCTGTACTGGTCGTCATGGAGCGAAAGCAATTACCTAATCTCAGAACTCAGGGTGAACCTGACGTTGACTCCAAAATTGTTCCTGTTTCGAGCCACCTCTGTGATCCCAAATTTGGAACGAAAAATCGGGCAACTTGGAGGCAACTTGCCAACACAAAGGGGAGGCTCGCTTTGATCGACTCTGGATTCAGTGCAAACTTCAGCGTGCCTGCTTCCTTCCACAAACATTTTTTCCACGCTGATGATCGGATTGGATCTACACAATTTTGCTGTCAAACCGGTTCTATTCGAAACTGTCCACTCTACCTGAAAAAGTACAAGCAAGCTTTGGAAGTGTTCCTTTGAATCCCTGTCTAGTCGCTGTATTTGTGCGACTTTCCCCGTACACTTGGGGTCCATATTTTTATGCTTACAGAGTCCGGGGAGCACACAGTCCAGCTGCTTTCAGGGTTCAGACTGTGTGGTGGACTATTGACTGGCTACAGTGACCGGACTGCTTACTGAACTAAACATGTACTGTAAATATACAAATTTTCGGCAGCTATTTAATTTCGGCTATATTCGGCACCGACCCAAAACGCCTAAATTAAAACGCCGATGAAATTGTTCACAGCATCTGTCGCACTATACCATGCCCTCTACCCCACCGAAATGTCAAAAATCGTGAACTGCCGAAATTTTGCAGCGCCGCTATTTTGTATATTTACAGTATTCCTAAGAAGTGATGCCCACCCGAATTCCTGGTCATTCTGCGTAAGGAAAGTGTAATGCACAGACGATAATGTCGTCGTATCTTCTCTCAACGCCCCTTCCCCGTCCCCAAAGGCCATGGGCAAAACAAATACATGTATCACATCTTGAGCAAATAGCTCTATTCTCAAACTCACCAGAGAGAACGTCTGCAAGAAAACGGCTGTTAGGACGAACAGCTTGGCGGCAGCATTTCGAACCAGCGATTCCCCAAACGCTGACACACGAACCTTCTTTGCCAACACCAATAGCATGTGCCCCGCTAGCGGTCCAACTGTTGATAGCAGTGTCAGAAATATTCCGCCATGCACATTATTCTCCCGACATTGCGGATACACCCAGGACGTGGCTACATACAAGCATCGCGTGAACACAGATGCAGTAAGCTCCACGATCGGCAGGAGCATCACCATGAACACAAACCCAAGTAGGACGAGGTTGCCAAAGAAGCCAGACGCAAATGGTCTTGGTCGGGGGTCGCCGTTTTCCGTGGCGATTTTCTGATAGGCCACACACTGGCGACGGAAATAGTACTCCTGCCACAGCAGGGTGTCATGCTGGTGCCGTTCACGATCTTTCCAGCGGAGATAGGAGCTAGCTACGAACGATCCAGCATCTACGGTGCTGAGAAAGTCAATGCGAACACTGCGCGCTAGTAGCGAGTTGAGAACTCCTAGGGAGAACATTGAGTCGTACAGCTCATTGCCCGACATACACACTCCAATTCTCGTCTCGGCTGTGCTGTTCGCGGTTTGCGTCCATTCTGAGCCCTGGAACACGGCAGCGTCGTCAACATCTCCGCGGATGTTGCGATGTTCGCCATAGCCGTGAGCGGGCGGTATGTCCTGGTTGATACAGATTGGATCATCCTCCTCACTGCTTTCCGTGGCGGAACTGCGGCGGAGAGTACTCTGTTTTCTCCGCATGTTCCAGTCTTTCTCTTATCCCGAGCTTATCGAGGCAACATCTAACTATGCTAGCACAACTCCTGAGCAGCGAACCTGTTCACTTTATTTTTCGTTTTTGCAACGCCAGAAGGAGAGTTTGCCGCTTCAGATGCACGGCCAGCGCAGCACTTGTCTTCGCCAGAAAAAAATTAATGAAGAAGATACTATACTAGTAGTAATGCGGAGCCCAATATTTCGCGCATGATGAATAATTCCCTGTAGAGCTAATACTAACTTCAGCTAAACTTAACTTTAGCAGTAAAGGTGAGTTGCAGCTAACCAGCTCCGACTCGTACGAGTATTGCTAGCTGTTCCGACTCCGAGGCTGTGCTGTAGTAGTACTCCTAGTACTAGACCTACTAGCCCATAATTTTAAAGCGTTCACCACTGGCACACTGGCAGCCAGGCCAGCGCTCCCACGCACAACGAACACTGCTGCATGCATGCTGGAGATCGAGACTGACTGTGACTCTGAGTGTTTTAGTTGAAGTGAACTCGAAAGAGAAAGATGTCTTGCTAGCTGTGAGTAATTGAAAACAGAAATCCGTATCCTACGTAACACGTTCCTTGTGGAGTACTACTACTAGTAAGCACATGTAACTAAGTAACTGGGTACTTGTGAGTGAAGCTCATGTCTACGACATGAGACATAGATTTACGAGTCCTGCTGTCATATGACAGCATGACTCACTATCCGCTTAGCCTTCGCTCAAACTGTGATTTTTTCACCAAAATGTGATGACTAACTCAACACGTTCACTTCGTTATCTGAAAATCAGAATCGAGATCTCCATGACGTGTGTACATGACATGTATGGCACGGCCGCACTAAGGTATGCACACTGTGAACTACTGTCCGGCGTGTATTTGCCGACATATTGCCACTGCCAGGTGCATGTTTACCACTACACTGTGTATAAGTAAAATACTCTACAATGTGGTCTACTACTTAGGGATATACACTGTAGTTGTCGCACTGCGGTTGACCGGTCCTTGAACCGTAGATCTACTTCGCCAGCGCAGATATCCAGCCGGGGAGGCCGCGCGACAACCTTTCACCAAGCTGTACTACCGGTAGTATTGGTATTGCCAGGCAGTAGCAGCACTAGCATACACATGCACCGGTGATGCTATTCCACGGCTGTGTACGGTTAGTCGGTATTATCTGCAATCTGCCATAGCAAAAAATGACAATATTACTAGCCCTAGTACATGTATGTCGTCCTGGAGATTGTCCCCAAATCTAGCAAAAACAAAGATCATGCTCTTCCCGCCCCAGCCGGAGTTCACAACCCTCATCAATGCCAACTTTCCAAATCCAATTGACATAGTGTCTTCTCACAAACACCTTGAAATACACCACAAGCAAATCCTTAAAATTCCGCTCCGTCAACCCCGCATGCTCTCATCATCCGCCCTTATAAAATCTCTCACCCAACCCCGTTATTACATGGACGCAGTGCACACCTGGCTTCTGTTGCCCATTCTATGGGGGCAGCCTACCCATAAATTTCATATGGCACTCAATTGACCGTAACTTTGGTGTTTCTCAATGGGTTTGAGTGAAATTTTGACCACACACTCCTGCCACTAGGACATGATATACATGTACATGTACATGTTCTTGCGCCTCACTGACAGGCTTTCCAGGCCGGAAAAACTCAAATTTCCGACAAAGTGCCACGGTGTGCGAGCCACCCAGGAGCCAAACAAATGCATTTACACTTTTTTCACATTTTCGTGCTCATTCTGTCCGTGCGCGGGACCCAAACCTAAAACAAGTCCAGAAGCAGCCATGGGTGATGGGGTAGGGCCCCTCAACGAGGCCCTGGAATCTGTCACAACGGAACGAGTGGGCGTTCTCTCACAGACTCACACAGACCCAAGTCAATATTTGAATTTTTTTAGGTTTAGCACGTGCTACGAGGTCGTACCTTTGATACAACATCCAGTGCTGGGACCTCCACAGCAAGCCATTTCCACAGCGCTGCATACCAAATCCAGGATACCCTCAGAAACCGGCAAAGACTACCACTCACGTGTCACTACTGCCTAGTACTGAATCCTACCTGACTTCTTGACTCGACTCAAACTTGCCATAGTCACTAAATCAACGTCAACTACAATATTCAAGCCACATATCTGCAACGTCACGAGGGTGCTGGCCAAAGTCCAGCCGCCGTGCATGCCCAATACGTGGCTCAAAAACGTGATTTTTTGGACTTTTTGGACTTGCACACTTTCGCGTGTTTCCATGATACACCAAGTTGCGCACGGTCTGCTCAGATTCAAATACAGTGCTGCCAACAAATGACAGCGTGCAACAAAAAAATCTTTCCTTGCAAGGGCACATTTTCGGCCATAACTCTTGAACGCCTGGTCAGATCGGGACACAATTTTCAGACAATTCGCAGCTATTCATGCTCTCTCAACTGACATAGCACTCGATATATATATTTTTTAAAGCATGTCCGCGTAGGTGGCGGGGGTGCCACTTTCGCTTATGCCATTCAGGATTGATGTCTGAAGAGTAATACGATACAATGAAATGAGAGAAGTGACGTCAACAAAAGCCGTTAGCAACAACACAAATATGACTAATGGAAAACTTCATCCAAAGTATAAAATAAAATAGAATATGCATACAACATGTCTGGTCAGTCCTGTTAGGTGGGGCGGGCTCCACGCCATGCCTGTCGGTCCGCTGCCATTGTGCGGACTGCGTCAACATCTAGCGGCTGGTGGAGGGTAAGTCCATGCCATTATAACAGTTCCGTCTGCAAGACCGTTACCAAAGTCGTCCGAGGTCGACCCCTGAAGCGTTCAGTGCCCTCGTCGTTGGCCAGGCGAAGATACATATCCACTGCCAACTGTGGAGGAGCAGTTGGGGCCAAACGAAAGATATGGCCAGCGAGACTGTAGCGCTGCCTTGTGATCATCTCGCTGATGGGGACAGCTCCGCAGCGCTTATACAGAGTGTCATTGCTAATTCGTTTAGGGTACCGCATGTCGATGATGCTCCTTAGCTGGGTCCTGTGGAACGAATCCATTCGCGCGAGCTCCGACATCGGTAGGCCCCAAGTGCCGCAGTTGTAGGTAAGGACTGGGATGACGTAGGCGTTGTAGAGCCTCAGCCGAAGACCTTCACTGATCTGGCGCCTCCGGGTCCAGATCTTGAGGAGTGAGTTGAAGGCGGCGGCGGCCAGTTGACGCCTCCGAGCAGCATCTTCGGCGTCACCCAGGAGGGAGCCTAGTTTGCGGACAGTACGCCACGTTTCTTGGTTCCTATCGGGAAATCGGGCGACGGTGGTATGCTCTGTCTTGGAGGGATTAACGTTCAGGTTCCATCTCGCAAGAACTGCTGGAGCTTGTTGTTCAACTTCACTGAGAAACGTCTCATCCCGGCTCACAAAATCAACATCTTCCGCGTATGCGATATCCAGCGGCAGGTCATTGTCCACAGCAGGGCGAGGTGGCAGCTCCTGTCGTAGGTCCCGGAGAGCAGCCTCCAGGTAAATGGTGAAAAGCACTGGAGAGAGACTGTCCCCTTGAGGGACTCCGATATTTGTCTTGAAGGAGCTTTTCGATGCACCTTTCACACGAGGTTCAAGCCAGGTTTCAGTCAACAGTATACGGATCATTCGGAGCTCACTTTCTTGGAGGAAGGATTCAAGGATCCTCATCAGGACATCGCGGCGGACAGTGTCGAATGCTTTACTCATGTCAATTCCCAATATGTAGATGGACGTATTGAATCGCTGCGTCATACTACATAGCCATCTATGGCACCACACCACATCACTTGTGCTGCGGCCACGACGAAAAGCACTTTGGAATGTAGCCAGGTACTGATCAACCGCTGGCTGTATCCTCTTCAGCACAATCAGGGACATCGTCTTTCTCAACGCCGAGAGCAGTACGATAGGGCGCGTACTAGTAAGCGGCCCTAGTGGTTTACCGGGCTTCTGCAGCAGTATTAGGGTTCCTCTGCCAACTTCGAGTGGGTCATGTGTCTCAATAGCTCGGTTCAAGATGTCGGAAGTCATCTCAGCGACAATGGGAGGACTGTACTTGAGTAACTCTCCGGAGAGATGGTCAGGGCCTGCCGCTCTCCCGTTATTCAGGCTTTGGAAGGCCCTCCTAACTTCGGACGATGTGATTTGATTGGGGAGAGGGCTGGGATCACCTAGGAATTGTGGAATGTCAGGTAGGGATTTATCATGGAATTGGCTTTCATAATGCTTGATGATGAACGCCTGCTGGTCTGCAGGGTTGATAACGACCCGCTGCTTCTCATCATGAATAATAGGCTGGCTGTACGGTTTTCGCTTCAGTAGCTGGACAGCACGGAACATCTTTGCCCCACTATCATGCAGTCGCTCCACTTCCTCTGCTTGACGATCCAAGGCTCTCTCGGCATTGTCAGATTCGATATCACGAATTTCATGCATTGTGCGATTTCTTTGATTTTTTAGTGACTGTCTTTTCTGGTCATCCCTGCACTCTCCAATCGCCAGGCGAAGCTCTTTCTGCTTGCGTGACAGCAACTCAATTTCAGGGGAGAAGTCATGGTGGTGATGTTGTCTCTGCTGAGTGCCGGCCGAATCCAGTGCTGATTTGCTGAGGACTTCAGATAAGGATTCCCAGACTGCTTGGGTGCTGTTGGCTTCTGATGACACGCTGCACTGGACCTGGGTCTCCACAGTTCTCTTGTAGGATTCCCGAATTGCGACATCTGAAGCAAGCTTTCCAGTGTCAGGGCGGATGTTGCCGGCAGTGGTCTTGCGTTGGTGCATACCCAGAACACCATAGAATCTCGACATGTCCAGTCTCGCCACAACTAGGCGATGGTCGGAGAATACACATGTTCCCGCATACGACCTTGCGTCTGTTAGAAGGGGACTCTGGTTCTGACGGCAGCAGATGTAATCTATCATATTGTAAACACTCGATATGAATTTACAAATTCGATTTTTCAGCGGATTTTTGGGTAGTCTGCCACCTTAATTAAGCTTGAGTTGTGCCCACCTCATCTCATGTGTTTTAATTGGTTCTCTTCTCTAAGAACTAGAAACTCGCTCTTACTCCCTAAGTGTAACTCATCCACTCTTTTGCGCTCCCCTCTCTTTATTGCTTTTTTTGTTTGGCTCACTCTACCCAGAGAAGTTAAGGATCTGACCTCACTCCGCCTGTCTCTTGCGTCTTTGTGTTTTTCACTGTTGTTATTTGACATTATCTTTTCTTTACGGAGTTGCTGTTGCTGTTCTTTTTGCTACTCTTTCTTTTTCTCTCCCCTAATTTGTATTTATCGCCGTGGTTGGCAATCACCCACCCTCTTAATTAACATTGGCCGTTTTTTCCACCGAGTCTTGAGATTGATAAATATGGTGGTAAAGACACACCTGGCAGTATGGCGGTAAACACACGCCTGCCCACACACGTTCACTAGGCTGCAAAGTTCTGGCACAGAGCTCTCCTTCTCACCACCACCACCATCAGTTCGCGCCTGGCGCCTGGTCGATGCATGGCTGGCGGTATCCGGCATAGCAGGCTGGTACATCAAGTAGCGCATGGCACATAGATGATGACACAGCAACGACATAGCTCGATTGCGACGTACGTTTCGGCCCCGCTGGACTCATCAGGCAATCTTCTTCTTGGATGTCTTGAGCTCTGTGCCAGAACTTCATTCTCCGAGTCAAGCTAGGTATGTAGACATCCAAGAAGCAAGTACTTATGATCAAGAGGGGTAAGTAGCAGCATTCGGCCTTGTCCAGATTCTTATCAACCACCACACCACACCACCGCGGTTTCCGGCCGACCTCAACACGTTGCCACAGCACACCATCAGCAAAACGACACTTTAGTTGGTACTCTGCTCCTTCAGACAGCAGCTGTTTCGATCATCAGGATCTCGTCAGTGAAGGGTGATAATGTAGAATGGCTTACAGATAGTGAACTTCACCCTTTTGTAGGAAAAAAGAGGGAAACATAATGGCGCATCTTAGGCGCAAAAAGTGGGAAACATAATGGCGCATCTTAGGCGCAAAAAGTGGGAAACATAATGGCGCATCTTAGGCGCGAAGATTAAGGCGCGAAGATAAGGCTGAGCAAAGGCGATACTGATAGACTACACCGAGAATACTAGTAATATAAAGGGTGTTAGTGAGAGTACAGCCATGTAGTGATAGCCAGGTGTGACTTCGATAGATGGCACAGCATAGCACAGCAAGTAGCAATGCGAGAGGTCCCTGGGGCATTCACTCCGTCCACTTACTCACCACACAGCACAGCACCTCACCATTGTCACGTCACAGCCATTCTTCAGTTGCCATGATAATGCCGTAGCTAAGCAATGAAGTGACGAAGTGACAAACACATGCTCACAAAGTCACTTCATTACTGGCTAAGCTACTGCATTTTTACCAACAAATCATTCAGCACTAGGCAATTGTGACACGTTCGAACTTTCCAAATTCTTTCAAGCCAAAGTAAGAGGCATTTACTCAACTCTCTCAATACGCGCGCGTGTTAATGCGTGTTGACAGTTGCCTGTAAACTTTCTACCCTTGCCTTCGGGATTTAGAGATAACGACCCAATTCCCTTTCCAGACATAGATATTCTATATAGTGTATCCAGAGGTATCGATTCGAAAATGTCGCTCATCGCGTGGAACTACATGCAAGTCAGCGCCAGTTCTCCGGACGTGTCCCAAAATAGGCACGAGGCGAAATTAGCAACTCTAGGAGGTGCACACATTTTAACATAAGAACACAGTAAAATACTTCGCAAGCCAACTAGAAAGCCTCGTGCGGCGTTGTTATAAATTCTTTTGGGAAAATTCTGTTCCAGAGGAGTACCGAGCTCTGCAAAATCATGTCTTCCCGACCAGGTCGTGGCCCTGAACGTACTTCTAGTCACGTGACAACTGCTAGCAGTAGCGGAAGACTGCATATTGTGGCGCCGGAACGATTGACTGGTGAGGGTGACGTGCTTGTGGAGCAATGCTCTGTAGAGCAAATACAGGCTCTTGATGATTGGTCAGTTCTGAGTTTTCTTGCCGAGCGACATTTAATAGCCAACAGTCAACAATGCAGAGCTTGTTCGGCGCCCTGCAATTTGGAAAATAGTAGGAGTTCTGGCGACTTCATATGGCAATGCAGCAATATGGAACAATGCAGGGAAAGAACGCACTTGAATGTTCGTCACGGATCAATATTCGACGATGAAAGCGCTAAACTATTGACTCTTCGAAACTGCGTTCGGTCAATTTTCTTTTGGCTTGTCAGCATGGCGCTTGGGCCAGTGTTAAGGAAGCTCAGCGATTCGAAACCACCCCTTTATAACCTTCAAGCTTGGTTGCAGCGAATACGAGGACTGGTCGCGCAGCAGCTCAGATCCCATCCCAGTCAACTTGGTGGCGTACACAGATTTGATTTGGAACATTCCATAACAGTTTACGTGCAACTGGAGCCGGCCTCGGAAGACGGGAGACGGCGCTTGTTTCTGGTGGAAGAGGTCACTGCAATATGCGTGCTATGTGTGGTAAAGGATGATGCAGAACTTCAAACAAAGATCGCACTGCACGTCACCGCCGGATCTAAGGTCGTCTCTAAAGGTTTGCCACCTGGGGTTTTTGACGAAGAAAAATGCATAAATCAAATTGCGATCGAGGAGAAGAATAGCGACGGAACAGATGATGCGAAAGAGCTGGAATCCACTATCAGTCGCGTGAAACGTGAAGTGGAACACCTACAGGCCCTCAATAACTATCCCAGATCCCCACTCATGGAGATGTTTATGGATGAATACACTTTCCGGCAAAGTCTTCCGGCAAAGTCTGATTATCGTGACAATCATTTCGTTTTGTTATGTCGCATCATCCAAGAGCAGTTCCCATTTGCATCAGAATCAAGATCATGTGTACCGGCAGTGCCTTCACCATCAGCACCAACGCCAGAGATGGCAGCGGTGGCGTGGCAAGGGATGGCAGCGGCAGCAGCACCAGAGCCAGGGATGGCATCAGTGACAGGTCAAGGGACTGTGGCGGCTGTAGGACCAGAAATGATGGCGGTGGCAAGGGCGGATCCAGCGGTTGCCGCTCTGCCCCCGCAGGGGCGTGGGCCACCTGCAGGATTCAGCACATTTAAGCCCGTCACTCGGAAAAGAAAGCTATTTGATTGGAAAAAATGAATAGTTATGGCATCAGAGTCATTTAATTTTTCAATGCACTTAATTTTGTAACGTTTTTATTTGAAGTTCTCACGGACAGAAGGATGAGCAGTTGCGTTTTCGTAACTCTGATTTGAAAGTGTCTTTTGGTTTGCGTTCAAAATTTCCTTGTTTTACACATGCAGGCTCGTGGCAGTACAAGTCCGAGAGAGTCTTAAAATACATTATACAGGTGCGGCTATATGCCTCAGAATTGGCACAAAGGCAGAAAAGGTGGCATACAGGCATACAAGCGCACTGGCAGAAACATGAATGCATCGGAAAGCAAGAAAACACAGTTTACGGGCGAAACGGATTGTGATGGGTGTCAGGTTGTCTCGTGACAGAATACACTGAATATCTGCGGTTGGCGGGTGGCGAAATGCAGTGCGTAAAAAACGGCAAGAGATGCGGGTGAGAGAATCATATTCATGTTGTCGAAGACTACAGACATAAGCATGGTTAGCATGTTCTTGTGTAGATTGGACAAGAGAGAGAGATAGAAGGGGCGCCTGGTTGCACAAGGTGCAGCTGCGCCGAAATGCGTTCACATTTCACTGACCTTCTTCCGGAGGGCACAGACTTCCAGACGGAATGTCAACTGCTCATCAATAATGACGCCAAGATACTTAAAACAAGGTGCATTTTTCAACCACAAATCGCAACTGACGGGATGCCTGCAGTGTGGGCTTCCGCAGAACAAGAAACGGAGCCTTTGCCGGGTTCTCTGGAATGCAGAAACTCGCTGACTGAGTGCAAGTTTTTCTCAAGCTTTTCAGTTTTCTGCATCGGCAGTCTTGTCAGCCACATAGACATTCGTATCATCGGCATAGGGTTGGCTGGTGGGGAAGGCCAACCATGTTAGGAGAGAGTGCGTGTAGAGGCTGAACAGTAGGGGACCAAGTACAGATCCCTGAGGGACAACACAGTTGGCGGGATATTGTTCTCCTGAGGGGTTGCAGTGACAAACAATTTGCTGTTGACGGCTAGCCAGGTAACTGCAGAGCCAGCCCAGGACTATACCATCTATACCAAAAGACTGGATCTGGAGAAGAAGTTTGTCATGCTGAACACAGTCAACACCTTTACTGAGGTCCAACATCGCCACCGCGACAACATTACCATCGTCTAGAGAATGTTGCCAACTGTCAATGCAAACGGCCAGTGCGTCTTCACATCCATTGGACTGACGGTACGCGAACTGCTCGTTGAGAATGCATGGTAAAGTAGCACTAGGGGTTCTAATAATTATTTTGGACATTTCCTGGCTCATCAAACGTCTGCGAAGGTCAAAGTCAATACTGTGTAATGAAAGGTGGTAGCTGTAGCGGGCCGCAGTCTCTCGGAGGCAAGAACGCACAAAGGTCTCAGTGAACACACTGTAATTGGCAATTGAAATGTACTGGAAACTGGCAATGAAATTAACTATAACTGATTGGCAACTAAATTAACTAACTAACTATATAAGAATAGTGCGCAGCAGCTTTGATACAAAGGCAGACTCCGTACGCTAATGTACGGGGATACAGTACGGGGATATGTTATACTCTAAACACTATACGCTTTGAAGTCCCCAGCGCGCACGTGGAATGTACCTGGTAGGGGTAGGTAAGCGTTTTTTGAGCTCCAGTTTTTTTCACATCGTCTCGGACAGCCCAGCCGGCATTAGGCCGGACTGGTGGCAGGCAGGTAGCAGTGGTTTCAGTGTAGCGTAGTGTAGTTGTAGCTTGGTAGCCAGGTTGCGACAAGGAGCAATCTGTCGGCATGGGCGAGCTCTCAAGCGCGGAGCAGGTAGAGGTACTCAGTAGTATTCCCGGGATCCACCACAATGTGCTCAGTATGGTAGAAAATCTGGCTGCGTTCGTTAGTGAGTCAAGGGACAATGAAGCCCGCCTCCGGCGGAGACTAGACGATCTCTCAAACCTTGTCATTGAGCTAAGGCAAGAGGTAACATCATTGAAGGAGTCCGCCATTACGGCAAAGGCCAACAACGGCAAGAAAACGACCAAGGAGAGTTCAAAAGCTCATGTACGGGATGACCGCGCATCCGTGACCCCCTGTACACGTACAGACCAACTTTCTGTGAGCTCGGTTCACGAACCGACCCCACAGTCCGACAGTCCAAAGCCCCTTGCTCGAGCACGTGTACCAGAGGTGCATCGTGATGAAAGATCGGCAAATTCAAACCTGCTGCCCAGCTTTGAAGACGACAACGAGGACAGTGGACTTTGGGAGCTAGTTTGCAGCACAAAGCCCACGGGAAAGCGGAAAGTACTGTTTGTGGGGAACTTACCGAGTGACACGACTACGGAGAAACTCAGTCAGGGATATGTTATACTCTAAACACTATACGCTTTGAAGTCCCCAGCGTGCCAACGCTAAAGTAGCCAACCATGGAAACAATCCAACAGCGAAACTACATTGTCAAAGGTATAACAATTTCAAGCGTAGAAAATAACCGTTAAGGTATCATTATCTGGAATCGATATACATGTACATGTACATGCAAGTCATCAAGCGGCGGATAGCCGAGAAATTCGTTCTTACTCCGGGTTTCGTTCGAAAGCACTCACCATACCACCTCATAATGACAGCTGTTTCGATCATCAGGATCTCGTCAGTGAAGGGTGATAATGTAGAATGGCTTACAGATAGTGAACTTCACCCTTTTGTAGGAAAAAAGAGGGAAACATAATGGCGCATCTTAGGCGCAAAAAGTGGGAAACATAATGGCGCATCTTAGGCGCAAAAAGTGGGAAACATAATGGCGCATCTTAGGCGCGAAGATTAAGGCGCGAAGATAAGGCTGAGCAAAGGCGATACTGATAGACTACACCGAGGATACTAGTAATATAAAGGGTGTTAGTGAGAGTACAGTCATGTAGTGATAGCCAGGTGTGACTTCGATAGATGGCACAGCATAGCACAGCAAGTATCAATGCGAGAGGTCCCTGGGGCATTCACTCCGTCCACTTACTCACCACACAGCACAGCACCTCACCATTGTCACGCCACAGCCATTCTTCAGTTGCCATGATAATGCCGTAGCTAAGCAATGAAGTGACGAAGTGACAAACACATGCTCACAAAGTCACTTCATTACTGGCTAAGCTACTGCATTTTTACCAACAAATCATTCAGCACTAGGCAATTGTGACACGTTCGAACTTTCCAAATTCTTTCAAGCCAAAGTAAGAGGCATTTACTCAACTCTCTCAATACGCGCGCGTGTTAATGCGTGTTGACAGTTGCCTGTAAACTTTCTACCCTTGCCTTCGGGATTTAGAGACAACGAACCAATTCCCTTTCCAGACATAGATATTCTATATAGTGTATCCAGAGGTATCGATTCGAAAATGTCGCTCATCGCGTGGAACTACATGCAAGTCAGCGCCAGTTCTCCGGACGTGTCCCAAAATAGGCACGAGGCGAAATTAGCAACTCTAGGAGGTGCACACATTTTAACATAAGAACACAGTAAAATACTTCGCAAGCCAACTAGAAAGCCTCGTGCGGCGTTGTTATAAATTCTTTTGGGAAATTTCTGTTCCAGAGGAGTACCGAGCTCTGCAAAATCATGTCTTCCCGACCAGGTCGTGGCCCTGAACGTACTTCTAGTCACGTGACAACTGCTAGCAGTAGCGGAAGACTGCATATTGTGGCGCCGGAACGATTGACTGGTGAGGGTGACGTGCTTGTGGAGCAATGCTCTGTAGAGCAAATACAGGCTCTTGATGATTGGTCAGTTCTGAGTTTTCTTGCCGAGCGACATTTAATAGCCAACAGTCAACAATGCAGAGCTTGTTCGGCGCCCTGCAATTTGGAAAATAGTAGGAGTTCTGGCGACTTCATATGGCAATGCAGCAATATGGAACAATGCAGGGAAAGAACGCACTTGAATGTTCGTCACGGATCAATATTCGACGATGAAAGCGCTAAACTATTGACTCTTCGAAACTGCGTTCGGTCAATTTTCTTTTGGCTTGTCAGCATGGCGCTTGGGCCAGTGTTAAGGAAGCTCAGCGATTCGAAACCACCCCTTTATAACCTTCAAGCTTGGTTGCAGCGAATACGAGGACTGGTCGCGCAGCAGCTCAGATCCCATCCCAGTCAACTTGGTGGCGTACACAGATTTGATTTGGAACATTCCATAACAGTTTACGTGCAACTGGAGCCGGCCTCGGAAGACGGGAGACGGCGCTTGTTTCTGGTGGAAGAGGTCACTGCAATATGCGTGCTATGTGTGGTAAAGGATGATGCAGAACTTCAAACAAAGATCGCACTGCACGTCACCGCCGGATCTAAGGTCGTCTCTAAAGGTTTGCCACCTGGGGTTTTTGACGAAGAAAAATGCATAAATCAAATTGCGATCGAGGAGAAGAATAGCGACGGAACAGATGATGCGAAAGAGCTGGAATCCACTATCAGTCGCGTGAAACGTGAAGTGGAACACCTACAGGCCCTCAATAACTATCCCAGATCCCCACTCATGGAGATGTTTATGGATGAATACACTTTCCGGCAAAGTCTTCCGGCAAAGTCTGATTATCGTGACAATCATTTCGTTTTGTTATGTCGCATCATCCAAGAGCAGTTCCCATTTGCATCAGAATCAAGATCATGTGTACCGGCAGTGCCTGCACCATTAGCACCAACGCCAGAGATGGCAGCGGTGGCGTGGCAAGGGATGGCAGCGGCAGCAGCACCAGAGCCAGGGATGGCATCAGTGACAGGTCAAGGGACTGTGGCGGCTGTAGGACCAGAAATGATGGCGGTGGCAAGGGCGGATCCAGCGGTTGCCGCTCTGCCCCCGCAGGGGCGTGGGCCACCTGCATGATTCAGCACCTCTAAGCCCGTCACTCGGAAAAGAAAGCAATTTGACTAAAAAAAATGAATAGTTTTGGCATCAGAGTCATTTAATTTTTCAATACACTTAATTTTGTAACGTTTTTCTTTGAAGTTCTCACGGACAGAAGGATGAGCAGTTGCGTTTTCGTAACTCTGATTTGAAAGTGTCTTTTGGTTTGCGTTCAAAATTTCCTTGTTTTACACATGCAGGCTCGTGGCAGTACAAGTCAGAGAGAGTCTTAAAATACATTATACAGGTGCGGCTTTATGCCTCAGAATTGGCACAAAGGCAGAAAAGGTGGCATACAGGCATACAAGCGCACTGGCAGAAACATGAATGCATCGGAAGGCAAGAAAACACAGTTTACGGGCGAAACGGATTGTGATGGGTGTCAGGTTGTCTCGTGACAGAATACACTGAATATCTGCGGTTGGCGGGTGGCCAAATGCAGTCCGTAAAACACGGCAAGAGATGCGGGTGAGAGAATCATATTCATGTTGTCGAAGACTACAGACATAAGCATGGGTAGCATGTTCTTGTGTAGACTGGACAAGAGAGAGATAGAAGGGGCGCCTGGTTGCACAAGGTACAGCAGCGCCGAAATGCGTTCAAATTTCACTGACCTTCTTCCGGAGGGTACAGACTTCCAGACGGAATGTCAACTGCTCATCAATAATGACGCCAAGATACTTAAAACAAGGTGCATTTTTGAACCACAAATCGCAACTGACGGGATGCCTGCAGTGTGGGCTTCCGCAGAACAAGAAACGGAGCCTTTGCCGGGTTCTCTGGAATGCAGAAACTCGCTGACTGAGTGCAAGTTTTTCTCAAGCTTTTCAGTTTTCTGCATCGGCAGTCTTGTCAGCCACATAGACATTCGTATCATCGGCATAGGGTTGGCCGGTGGGGAAGGCCAAGTATGTTGGGAGAGAGTGCGTGTAGAGGCTGAACAGTAGGGGACCAAGTACAGATCCCTGAGGGACAACACAGTTGGCGGGATATTGTTCTCCTGAGGGGTTGCAGTGACAAACAATTTGCTGTTGACGGCTAGCCAGGTAACTGCAGAGCCAGCCCAGAACTATACCATCTATACCAAAAGACTGGATCTGGAGAAGAAGTTTGTCATGCTGAACACAGTCAACACCTTTACTGAGGTCCAACATCGCCACCGCGACAACATTACCATCGTCTAGAGAATGTTGCCAACTGTCAATGCAAACGGCCAGTGCGTCTTCACATCCATTGGACTGACGGTACGCGAACTGCTCGTTGAGAATGCATGGTAAAGTAGCACGAGGGGTTCTAATAATTATTTTGGACATTTCCTGGCTCATCAAACGTCTGCGAAGGTCAAAGTCAACACTGTGTAATGAAAGGTGGTAGCTGTAGCGTTGGCACGCTGGGGACTTCAAAGCGTATAGTGTTTAGAGTATAACATATCCCCGTACTGTATCCCCGTACATTAGCGTACGGAGTCTGCCTTTGTACCAAAGCTGCTGCATGATTCTTTTATAGCCAGTTAGTTAATTTAGTTGCCAGTCAGTTCATTAAGTAGTTATAGTTATTTTTCATTGCCAGTTTCCAGTACATTTCAATTGCCAATTACAGTGTGTTCACTGAGACCTTTGTGCGTTCTTGCCTCCGAGAGACTGCGGCCCGCTACAGGAGCCAACCATGGAAACAATCCAACAGCGAAACTACATTGTCAAAGGTATAACAATTTCAAGCGTAGAAAATAACCGTTAAGGTATCATTATCGGGAATCGATATACATGTACATGTACATGCAAGTCATCAAGCGGCGGATAGCCGAGAAATTCGTTCTTACTCCGGGTTTTGTTCGAAAGCACTCACCATACCACCTCATAATGACACTCATAGTAGAAACACCTAATTAATACCGTACTGGCAATATATGGGCCTCAACCAGCGAAAACAGCCCTTAGGGTCAAATTTTTCAAAATTCCTTTTTGGTTAGAAATTTGTTGAAACACATCTACTGAAGGACCTCAGCCAAGAAAAAGTTCAATATTCCGATTCAAAACGGGTGTATACACCAATATACAATATGTACTCCAAATTGGTGCAATGTATGTATACGATGTATGTTTACAATAAATATTCAGCATTCTAAGGTGGGTAGGCAGCTTGAATACCTTTGAAATAGTGCAGTAAGCAGCTAGAATGACAAAGAATAGCGGAAGAGTGCGGAGACATGATCGACTTATTTGCAGCTGCATCCTGCGTGGAGTCGTTCCGCAATGCCTTCCATTTCGTCCTGCGCAGCTGACGACACGACGTCGCTGCCGTCACTAGCCCCAGACTCAGAATTTATCTCAGGTGATGACTCCTCATCTTCCGACTCTGACGAGTCATCGACCACCTTGAGCCGCAACGCAGCAGGAGATGACGGCTGCGATTCCGCCTCGCTATCGACATCGATGTCGGAACCAAATAACGTCTCATCCTCACTCTGAACTTCAGCGGCTACTTCAGCATCCACTCCCCACCAGGCTCGAGCTAGCTGTACACAATGACTGCCGCGTGTGCTCTGCGAACAGCTCTGGCGTCCGCAGCCATCGCAACAAGATCAAGGAACACTCGAGTCGCCACTCGACACCACTTCAACTAACTTCAAATAAATTCAAGCAAGGAGATCAAGAAGAACTCGTCGCGCTGTTTGCAGTGCGATCAAAAAATCGTTGAACGTCACAAATCGACCTTTTTCTTGAAAAAATTACGAAACCTCTAAGGGTCGTTTTCGCTGATTGCGGCTCATATGTTGCCGCAGTGAGGCCATGAAGCGTTACATTGGCACATGTTTGCCGCACGCAGGGCGTTACATGCAAGGTCGCACAGGAGCCGTTACACAGGTTTCTATATTGCCGCAGTCCTTTTTTTGCTATTGCCGCATCACTTTTTTGCTATTGCCGCATCATTTTTTTGCTTTTGCCGCATCATTTTTTCTTGTGCAGTGCAAACTGCAATGAAAAGATCGCCGCACCCCGCCGGACGCGCGTTACGAACTCAACGAAAATTTGTCGCACTAGCCTGGTCGCGCGTTACGCCGCACCCCCCTGCGTTACGCGTTACGCGGCAACATATATTGCCAGTACGGTAGTCTACATTGGGTTAAAATATGGAGAGATTTCAGTGCTAGGGCTGATAATCTGTGCCAGGAGATTGCTCTCTTTTGGAGCTACCGATGATGATGAGTATACAATGTACAAGCACATGTATAGTAAAACCTGGCTTAAGCGACCACCCCACGGTGCAAACAAAAACGGTTGTTAAAGCCAGGTGGTCTTTGGATAGGCACCGGCGGATAATGCTAGCATAATAACTAGCATAATGACCCATGTGGGGAAGACCGGCACTGCCCTAGCATAAAGCCTCCAAATGTGACCTTGTCTAGCACAATCGATGTGTGAAACTAGCACTACGTCCAGATGAAAGTGTACGCTGGATGCCACCGTTGCCAGAAGCGTGTTTGGCACTGTTTGCTGCGTTTACGGAGTTGTTCAAACTGCACTGACTTGTACTTGGAGCTAAATATAGCATTGTGCACACTTTTTGCAGATTTGATTTCCAAATTTGCAATACTTGTCTTGAAGTTCAATGTCAATTTTCTTTGTGTGTTATGTTTCCACCGTGTTTGCCCTGTGATACTGCCATATTCCGAATGACTGCATAGGGAAGTCATTATTTCCCACCGCATGGATTGACATTTTTGTAGCACTTTCGGCACTGCTAGCATTATAACTAGCATAATCGCTCCAAATAACTAGCAGTGCTAGTAGCACAATTTCCTCATATAACTAGCATTATCCGCCGGTGCCTATCTTTGGAACCAGGTCCCACGGTGTCTGTGTAGAACTATCGGTGCATGTAAAAACGGTCATTAAGAGCAGGTGGTCGCTAAACCCAGAGATTGCTTACACCAGGTTTTACTGTATACTCCTACTTAGTGTTATAACTACCGGGTGAGGTCTATAGACCACTATACACGTTCGCCAGATGCATAACTCTGCACAGAACATCTTCAATTGAAAAGAAACCTGTGATTTGGGCTAAGTTAGTCTAAAGATGAAATCAGGCAATAGAGGCCAGGAGCGGAAACACATTTCGTGTACATGGTATGGTGCAGATGTACATGACATTATTCAAGTACCTAAAACAAGTGGCTGGTGTCAATAACTCCTGATGTTTAACGACGAATTCACACACACAAAATAACGAATTGAACAAGTGAGCAGGATTGCATGAATTGTGTGATGTTCGGGTTGCGTTGCTGTCCACGCAAATTACAATGTGGTTCCACACGTGTTGGAACAAACTTTTCGAGACCTTTCACAAGAGAAATATATTGGTAGCAGAGCACTGGCAGCACAGTGGCTAGTTTTAGCGTACCATACAAAGTCCACAGCATGATACTTCACAGTCCACCACCAAAGTAATCATACAATTATAGTATTGTACCCAGAGAAAGGGGTTAGCCCCTTGATCAATGCGTACATGTCGGCATTGGTTTTACCAACAAATCTTTCAGCACTGGGCAATTGTGACACGTTCAAACTTTCCTGATTCTTTCAAGCCTAGGTAAGAGGCATTTACTCCACTCTCTCAATACGCGCGCGTGTTAATGCGTGTTGACAGTTGCCTGCAAACGTTCTACACTCGCCTTCGGGATTTAGAGATAACGAACCAATTCCCTTTCCAGACATAGATATTCTATATAGTGTATCCAGAGGTATTGATTTGAAATTGTCGCTCATCGAGTGAAACTACATGCAAGTCAGCGCCAGTTCTCCGGACGTGTCCCAAAATAGGCACGAGGCGAAATTAGCAACCCTAGTACATAGGTGCACAAATTTAACAAAGTGTTAGGTACCACCTCCCGTACCTTTTCTAGCTGGCCTGCATGCACTTGCGTACTCACCTTTTGTCTCCTTTTGTTCCGTTGGCATGGGTAGCTACTTGCGCGCCCATATTTGCCATAGCTACCCAGGCCCTTTATCTTGCCGTTCAGACTTGATCTCTCTCTCTCTCTCTTTTCTCATTCTTCAATGTAGTCGTTTCGTTCGTCTTGGTCTCTTGTCTCGTCGTCTATAATAAATGTCGTTCCCCCAACCTACCTGTTCCCGTTGTAATGTCTGGATAATGTGTCGTCAGTCGTCCTGTTTCGAACTCAACATTGACGCCCGATTATTGATCGACCCACGACCCTGAGATCATCCCATGCCCAGCCGTCCTCAACTGCCATTCGTCTCGCCTATGTCAACCTCGTCTCGTCCATGTCAGTCTCGTCTCTCCTACGCCAACCTCGTCTCGTCTCTCCTACGCCAACCTCGTCTCGTCTATATCAACCTCGTGTCGTTCAAGCCATGCAGGTCAGCTACCTTTCTCTCTTTCTTTTTTTTGTATGCGTTCCTTCTTCGTCAAATTTATTTTCGTGAATTTTTTTGTAGTGTGTGTGCGCGGGGGTGTCCTTCATTAATATTAGGGGTCCGATCATGGTGAGCCACGCTCTCTTATTTATGTCGTATATTAAAGTGTAACTAGGCTCTATTAGCCGTGCAAAAAACTAGTCATCAGAATACAATTCAAGTCCCTCGTCGAACTCCAATACAGCCGTAGTTATTTTTTGTGCCATGTTTTGAAGGGGAATTTGGGCCCGTTGTTACACACTATAGTATGAGTAGTACAGGAACGTTGACGGTTGTAATGATCTGTAGTGCATTTTTTTAGTACACACTTTTGTGAGGCCCGTGCGTTGTGTGTGTGTGTGTTTTTTTCTCCTTCAGTCATTTTTTTAAATCTTTTTCTCTTTTTTTTTCTCTCCGCGAGGACGCGGGATTTTTTCATGGAGGGGTGGTATGTTAGGTACCACCTCCCGTACCTTTTCTAGCTGGCCTGCATGCACTTGCGTACTCACCTTACATGTATGTCTCCTTTTGTTCCGTTGGCCTGGGTAGCTACTTGCGCGCCCATATCATTATGCTCAGCGCCAGCACCGGGAACAGCTCTTAAACACCACCCCCAGCACCAGTCCCGATTACCTTCGACGTTCCTTCCCGTACTGTTTCCTTGAATTGTGGAACAGCCTCTCTGAGGACGTCTTTCCCCGTCTGGCCAATCACTCTCTACTCACAGCTTTTAAAAACGGTGTCAACAAACACATTTCAGACAAGCCATGGTCTTGGGACATGCTTTGAAGCCCATCATGTTGATCGTCTCACTGTTCTTTCCAGATCGCACCTCTCGGTTTGGGGATATGCATTGAAGCACCCCATACTAACGGTCTATACTGTCCTCTCTTGGTCACCACTCTCCCTATTACCTATATTGTAATTACCATTCATGTATTGCGCTTCAGATTTTCTTCCGTTTTTGTCTCTTGGTGCGTTACCGGCATGGCGATACTGAGACCTAATGGTCAGTGGAGTGCCTGTAGCCTCACCAGCACTGCTACTATCTGTGACTGTGGCGACCACCATTCAATGTCTCGTCCTCCCCTAACCGTACCCCAACTCTCTCTCTCTCTCAGCTCTCTTTTTATCTGTCTTTTCTTACTCTTTTTTCTTTGTCAGCTTTCCTGGTGGTTATGTGCTTTTTCAAGTAAATAAACAAACAAAAAATAGTTGCCATAGCTACCCAGGCCCTTATCTTGCCGTTCAGACTTGATCTCTCTCTCTCTCTCTCTCTCTCTCTCTCTCTCTCTCTCTCTCTCTCTCTCTCTCTGTCTTTTCTCACTCTTCAATGTAGTCGTTTAGTTCATCTTGGTCTCTTGTCTCGTCGTCTATAATAAATGTCGTTCCCCCAACCTACCTGTTCCCGTTGTAATGTCTGGATAATGTGTTGTCAGTCGTCCTGTTTCGAACTCAACAAAAGGAACACAGTAAAACGCTGCGCAAGCCAATCAGAAAGCCTCGTGCGGCGTTGTTATAAATTCTTGGGAAAATCCTGTTCCAGAGGAGTACCGACCTCTGCCAAATCATGTCTTCCCCACCAGGTCGTAGTCCTCAACGTACTTCTCGTCGAGTGACAACTGCTAACAGTAGCGAAAGACTGCATATTGTGGCGCCGGAACAATTGACTGGTGAGGTTGACGTGCTTGTGGAGCAATGCTCTGTAGAGGAAATACAGGCTCTTGATGATTGGTCAGTTCTGAGTTTTCTTGCCGAGCGACACTTTAGGGGGCACATCACCCAAAAATTCGCTGAAAAATCGAATTTGTAAATTCATATTGAGTGCTACGTCAGTTGAAAGAGTATGAATAGCTGCAAATTCTCTGAAAACTGTGTCCCTATCTGACCAGCCGTTCAAGAGTTATGGCCGAAAATGTGCCCTTGCAAGAAAAGATTTTTTGTTGCATGCTGTCATTTGTTGGCAGCACTGTATTTGAATGTGAGCAGACCGTGCGCAACTTGTCGTATTATGGAAACACGCGAAAGTGTGCAGAATTTTGCCCCAAGTCCAAAAAAGTCCAAAAAATCACGTTAAAAAACCACGTATTGGGCTGCACGTCGGCGGGCGAAGCCCGCCGCCGTGCAGCAGGACTTTTGCCAGCACCCTCGTGACGTTGCAGATATGTGGCTTGATTATTGTAGTTGACGTTGACTTAGTGACTTTGGCAAGTTTGAGTCTTGTCAAGAAATCAGGTAGGATTCAGTACTAGGCAGTAGTGAAACGTGAGTGACAGTCTTTGCCGGTTTCTGAGGGCATCCTGGATTTGGTGTGCAGCGCTGTGGAAATGGCTTGCTGTGGAGGTCCCAGCACTGGATGTTGTATCAAAGGTACGACCTCGTAGCACGTGCTAAACCTAAAAAAATTCAAAAATTGACTTGGGTCTGTGGGAGTCCGTGAGAGAACCGGCCCACTCGTTCCGTTGTGACAGTTTCCAGGGCCACGTTGAGAGGCCCTACCCCACCACCCATGGCTTCTTCTGGACTTGTTTTAGGTTCGGGTCCCGCGCACGGACAGAATGGGCACGAAAATGTGAAAAAAATGTAAATGCATTTGTTTGGCTCCTGGGTGGCTCGCACACCGTAGCACTATGCCGGAAATTTGAGTTTTTCCGGCCTGGAAAGCCTGTCAGTGAGGCGCAAGAACTTGTAAATCATGTCCTGAGGGCCAGCATAGTGGCAGGAGTGTGTGGTCAAAATTTCACTCAACTCCACTGAGAAACACCAAAGTTACGGTCAATTGAATGCCATATGAAATTTTTGGGTGATGTGCCCCCTTAATAGCCAACAGTCAACAATGCAGAGCTTGTTCGGCGCCCTGCAATTTGGAAAATAGTAGGATTTCTCGCGACTTCATATGGCAAAGCGGCAATGTGGAAAAATGCAGGGAGAGAACGTACTTGAATGTTCGCCACGGATCAATCTTCGATCATGAAAGCGCTAAACTATTGACTCTTCGAAACTGCGTTCGGTCAATTTTCTTTTGGCTTGTCGGCATGCCGATTTATCTAGTGTTAGGGAAGCTCAGCGATTCGAAACCATCACCTAAGAACCTTCAAGCTTGGTTGTTTCGAAAATGTCTACTGGTCGCGAACCATCTCACATCCCATCCCATTATACTTGGTGGCTGGCACAGATTTAATGCGCCTGATTCCATAAGAGTTGACGTGCAACGGGAGCTAGCACCGGAAGACCAGGGGTGGCGCTTGTTTCTGGTGGAATAGGTCACTGCAATATGCGTGCTATGTGTGGTAAAGGATGATGCGGAACTTCAAACAAAGATCACAATGCACGTGACCGCCGGATCTAATGTCGTCTCTAAAGGTTTGCCACCTGGGGCTATTGACAAGGACAAGTACAGAAATCACATTGTGATAGAGGAGAAGAATAGCGACGGAACAGATGATGCGGAAGAGCTGGAATCCACTATCAGTCGCGTGAAAAGTGAAGTGGAAGCCCAACAGGCCCGCAATGGCTATCCCAAATTCCCCCCACTCATGGAGATGTTCATGTGTGAATACACTTTCCGGGAAAGTCTTCTGGCAAAGTCTGATTATCGTGACAACCACTTCTTTTCATTCTGTCGCATCATCCAAGAGCAGTTCCCACTTGCATCAGTTTCAAGGGCATGTGTACCGGCGGTGTCTGTACCATCGGCATCAGCGCCAGAGACGGCTGCAGTGGCTGGGCCAGAGATGGTTGCAGCAGCTGAGCCAGGGGTGGCATTAGTAACAGGGCAAGGGACTGTGGCGGCGGTCGGACCCAGAATGATGGCGGCGGCAAGGGCGGAACCGGCGGTTACTGCTCTGCCCCCGCAGGAGCCTTGGCCACCTGCACGATAAAGCACCTCCAAGCCCTTCACTCGGAAGCTATTTGACTGGAAAAAGTGAATAGTTAATGCATCAGAATCATTTAATTTTTCAATAATTATCATAAATTTTACGTTTTGATTTGAAGTTTTCACAGACAGAAGAACGAACAGTTGCGGTTTCCTAACTCTAATTTGAAGTTTTCTTTTGGTTGGATTTCGAAAATCTATGTATTACACATGCTTTTTAAGTTTTCTTATTTGTTCTCCAGTTTTGTATCGCATTTTAATCCACTTTCCCTCAAACCAGTGATTAAAAATCCAATTGTGTTTGTTTTTGCCCGAATAAGTGGCTTTTCAGCCTTAAATATATTTAGAAGAATTTCCAGTGATATTGGGATCGAATAGGGCGCCCAAAATCTGTTATGTTTCTTAAAGATGAAGTTTTCTCGGATAGATATAATAAAAATTACACAAAGGCACATAATGAAATTCTTGAGCCAACTCCAACACAGCCACTTGCACATTTAGCAAACTTCACTTCTCAGCTCCAAAATGGTCTCTTCACTCCGATTCAAGATTCACATTACACCAAATTTTCGGGCCTAGTCCATCAACATTTCCCTGATGAATAGACCGTTTTTGGAGTTGAGAAGCGATGTTTGCTGAAAGAATTATAGTGTTCTCCGGTTTTTCCGAAATACATGTACTTACGCACACGCACAAGCACACACGCACAAGCACACACGCACAAGCACAAGACACACACATATCCACGCCAAACGTTCCTACCGAGCACCCACTACTGCTCCAGGCATCAGTGGAAATGCGGAACGAACGTGATCAAGCGAAAAAACTAAGGTTAAATTCTAAGTGAGTGCGCCAAATGACGATCCCGACGTACTGCGGATGTTGGGAAGGGGCGGATTGCAAGCATCCCGACCTCGGGTGGCACGGGGCAGCAAATTGTAATCAAGGCGTATTGGGAGCAGCAAACTGACATGGCCGTGGAAAATACGGTGTATCAGAAGGCACAACTTGCAATCCGCCCGCTCGACAGCCGGAAAGATGTCCAGTTGGGCATACGGCTGCATAGTGTGGACACGTGAGGACTGGGACATAACGGGCATGACACAGTACATAGAAGTGGGAATCGTCATACACACTCACGCAATTGAGACGAGATAACAAATGCAACTGCAGGGCTGATTTCTTACGAACTTCACCCTAATCAGCTCCACCACCTTCCCTGCCACCTGACTCCTCATCGTTCGTTTTATCGCCATCACCACCAGCCGTCTCATCGTCAACCGCTTCGTCGTCATCCGCCGCCTCATCGTCATCCGCCGCCTTGTCCTCATCCGCCTCTTCGCCATCCACCTCATCGTTATCCAATTCATCTTCACCGCCAGTCAGTCTCATACCATCCGTGTTCTCCTTGCTACGCCTTTCCCGTGTCTCTGTCGATAGCTCATCAGCGTCTCCAAATTGGGTTTCGTTTTCCTTCTGCCTTCTGTTTTCCTTCACTGCTCCGCGTGGGCCTTAGCCATTTCTTGAATATATCTCCATTGAGTACTTCCCAGTCGACCTCCGCGGGTTCTGGACCAACGGCTCCGGCGCTATGGTGTGGTGCGGTGTCCGCACAACCGGATACTGTGTCAAAGAAGTGAGTTAAATGTCTGTGATTGGCGGTACTGCCGTTGTTGCCGACTCCACACCATCCCCAGCCACCAACAGCACTGCTGGGGGTTCCGGTGGAGGCAAGGGCAATGGTGGGGGAAGCACATTCGGTTGGCTTACTGGTCCACCCCTCTTCCTCTGCACGGTGTGTTCGACTTGCTCCGGCTGTGTCAGCGGTAGAGGGAGCTGGTTCTTGCGCGGCCTTCCCCGCGTAGGGCGCTTTGTTTGCTAGTTATTTCTTCTCCTATTGTCCAGTCTATGTTCAAATTTTGGTGATCACTTTTTTTAATAATTTTTTCAACTTTCCCTGGCCAGGGAAAATCGGCCAATATGCAGGGAGCGGGCGATGGCAGTAAGCAAAAACAATGCAAAGTGATTAAAAAATAACCTACACTTCTGAATGAAGAATTGACTCGGATGTTGTTATTGTTGTTGTGTTTATTTTAATTCGCAAACCAAACGGGCAGATCTGCCCAATGAAAAGGTGTCGAATGTAGATAGAAAGCAGTAATTAATGAAATTGGGGAGAGATGTAATAAGGATAGAGGTGGAGAAAAACTAAGCCAGCTGATCAGCAAACAGAACGTTTGGTACTCTAGGTACTAAGGGTGTGCGGGATCATGCTGGCTTTGAACTGGTGGAGCGTGGAGATAGCACGTATATTGCAGGGTAAGGTGTTCCACAGCTGGGCGCCCCGGAACGCGAGGCAACCGTTGCCGAACCTGGTGCAAACTGACGGTTGGCGCAGACCCATGGTGGAGTGCAACCTAGTTGGGCCAGCTGACGAAGGAACTAGGAGGGCTTGCAGATCAGAACTTGCGTGCCCATTCCGAGACCTCCAAACAAGAACGATGAACTTCTGCCTGAATATCTCGGATACTCTGTATGCGTCCAATTTCAGCAGGAGGGTGCGGGCAGAGGTGTGATGTGAGAGTCCGAAAACCGCCCTTGCCGCCCGGTTCGGCATGACTTGGAGCCGATCCAATTGGTAGGCAGTAAGGAGTGAAGAGAACGCATCGGATCCGTACATCATTTCAGACATGATGATCGCTTTAAAGTAGAGAACTCGGCTCTGATGAGTCAAGCAGCAACGCAACCTCCATAGTGCTCCGATCATCTGGGCCAGTCGAGCGGTGCAGCGATCAACATGGGGCGTCCATGACAGATCCGAGTCGAGGAGCACTCCAAGATACTTGGCCGCAGTAACGACAGGAATCGGCGTGGAGAGCCAAGATTTAATTTATACAAAAGAGAAAGGACCAAGGAACTACAAGTTACGATTTACTGTCCACTAACACCACCAGTTACTAAACAATCAGCTCATGCGATAACATTGCACGACACTGATCGACGGTACTGACGTTCTACAAGTAACTGGCTAACAGCTCTAGCACATCTTGAATGCGCACTCCAACAGCCTTCCAACTTGGAAGGTTCTAAGTTATAGAAATAACATAAGGAGAGGAATATCGTGCAATGTTATCACATGAGCTGATATTTTAGTAACTGGTGGTGTTAGTGGAGAGTATAGCGTAACTTGTAGTTCCTTGGTGCTTTCTCTTTTGTATGAATGAAGAATTAGCAGGTGTTTGAAGTCAAGCTTCATTTAGAACTTAAAATCCTTTTAAAAGCGTACAATATGACTGTTAGAGGCAGGGCCAGCCAAAGAGAATGGGCAGCGAAACCCGAGATCTGGTATAAGCTGATCTTCGGGCTTCAGGCAAAGCGCAGGAATTGCGTGAACGACGAGTGGGAAGAAGCCAGTTGTATTTACACAAGTGTGGGAATGAACAACAATACGCAGTTTTCGATCCGCTTGACTAGAGATGGGGGCTGTGTTGAACTTATCATACAGCTCGGCGGAAGGAAGGTATGATGGTTCGCGGAAAAGGACTTTCCGTATCCTTTGTTGTGGACTTCCAGGGTACTCATGATTTACTTAGTAGGGATGACAAAGCGGTTGATTGATAGAGAAAAATTTAGGAGTAGTGAGACACGAGGTAACCAACAGCTTTAGTGACTTTGCTACAGATATAGTCTACATGTGCACTAAACGATAAGTCTGAGTCAATGACCAAACCAAGATACTTGTGTGCTTTACCACTATGAGGTCTGTCAGGGATCCGGGAAGAATGAAAGCAGGGGTTGGCTCTGAGTTCGGCAGGAATAAGATCTCAGCCTTGGCAATATTAGGTCTTAGTGTCCAGGTAGTCAGCCACTGATGTCGTTGATAACGCGCTGGAGACTTTCGTTTAGTCTTCGTTCTCCGTCCTTCATCACGGATATGGTCTTTCAGATATTAGTGTGATCAAATGTACATAACCAAGAGTGTGCAACTCGACGATCCCCCAGCCCACGGCGGAATATTTCTATGCTATCAGTCTTTGGCGGCGGTTTGGCTCACTGATGCCATCATGCGTAGCAAGAGATCAAAGTACAAATAATTTGTACATTCCAGCTACGGTAGTCGAAGCAGAACAACGGACGAAAGATCGACGGGTCTTGAACCTGACGAACTCTCACCGTATCTACAAAACAAGCGCGGGAAAGCATACCCACTTCATCATACTTCTGCCAAAGGATGACGCAATAAAAAATTCCGCCGCGGGTGAACCCATCGCAGCTCAAGATAGGAGTTGCACACTCTTGGTTATGCACTCTTGGTGTGATCTATAATGAAACCAAACAATCGTTACATAATATTATTATTATTACAAGCTCCAGATATACCCAAATTCCGTACCCTCGTCAGACAGCACTTCAGTATCTCCCTGTAAACAAAGTCACAGTCCCCACTTCCGCTGCATTGCTCGCTGAGCATCCCATTGCTTTGTAAGTCACCATGGTTGGTTAACACCCACATCTCCCGTACTGGCTGATTTTCTTCTCATGCCATGAGGTGTTGTCTATAATAATAATAATAATAATAATAAGTTGCTAATCCATTCCCACTTTGTGTACGTGCTCTTCATTTTCTTTTTTCTCTTCTTCCGTGGTTGGTCTCACCCTCTCCTCAATTCAATTGGCTGTCTTGACATGCCACGAGGTGCAGAAATAAATAAATAAAATAAATTATAGATACACACATCAAGATGCATAGACTTGCTGTATAACAGAAAAAGACGCACACACAAATACACTCGTAAAACATGGACGTAGGCACAAGCATACTCGAAGCACACACGACTCCGAGTATAGCTCCAGTGTCCTGATGATTGATTTGCATCATGAAACTCGTGAGTAGAGACATTTAATTACTTTTTGTTCCACCGGATTTTAGTTAGAAGAGAACTTAAAAGTTGCGACTTCGGTGGTGTTAGTGATGAAGTTGGCTGTTCCGACAATGAACACACGCTTCCTGCCGAACTTGACCCTTGTCTGACTCACTGTTGCCATCCGGAGCATATGAGGAGCACGTCTCATCTTCTACTCGGAAAACCTGCAAGAAAGCACCACTCGCTGCTCAATACAGAGTGTTTCGGGAAATTCACCCCTCATCAGTTAGCTTGAGTAGGCTGAGGAAGATTGTGCCTGAAGAGCACCACTTATGTAGTGCACTCCAGGCGAAACCATCACCATGGATACAAACTTACAGAGACGCTTTCTTCTAGCGCGACAAACACCTCGTGAGGCCCGAGGTAGCAGCGTGAGTCAGGGTCGCTCATGGAGTTGTCCTAAACAGACGTTGTCACCTCCAACAACTAGTCGCACGTCCGGGCGAGGGACAAAAATACGAACTTAGAAGTTGCGACTTCAGCGGAGTAACGTGTCACTGTTAGTGATGAAGTTGGTAGTTCCAATGCGCAACACACGCTTCCTGCCGAACTTGGCCCTTGACTGACTCACGACTGCCGTCCGGAGCACACGAGTAGCACGTCGCACCTTCCACTCGGCAAACTTGCAAGAAAGCCCCGCGCCGTGCTCAATACACAGTGTTTCGGGGAATTGACCCTCATCAGTTGAGCTTGAGGAGGCTGAGGAAGATTTCAGTTTGTAGACAGAACAATAATTATGAAGTGGTTGACACGTCGATGAGAATCAACCACGCCTCTTTGCGCAGAACATTCGCAGGTTGACTCCGATCTAGAAAAAGGATGAAACAAAACAGCGTTCGGAATTGTGACTCCAGGTGACCGTAATAAAGATAAGATAATTGGAGTGAAGACTTGAAAGCGAGAAATTGATGCTGAATGTTAACTCCTGTCGACAGGCCAGAGCCCGCCTTCTGAATCGCGCCAATCGATGTTCATCATTACAATAGCCACTTAACTTTGTGTTGCATAAATCGATCGAGGAACTTGACAAATACA
The DNA here is from genome assembly GCF_964019385.1 of Sycon ciliatum. Lineage (NCBI taxonomy): Eukaryota > Metazoa > Porifera > Calcarea > Leucosolenida > Sycettidae > Sycon > Sycon ciliatum. The sequence continues at coordinate 19,521,953 of NC_088648.1, forward strand.
TTCATCTTGGGCACCCTGTAAGAAAACCTTAGGGTCTGTTGGGACTGCCCAAGTAAAATAATAAAATACAATAAAAATACAATCGAGACTGTACAGCTCGCCGCCGCTTTTCCTAACAATAGAGTATGCCTGGGCGGACAAAGCTCATAACAACGGCAGATTCTGCTCCAAAAGCAGTAAAATTGGCACATGCCCCGTTGTGAAAACACTGCACTCCAACTACCCAATCGAGTTCTCAGCTGCAATCTGCTATCCGATTACCCAATCGGATTGCGAGGAACGACGCGAATCTGACACCTCTACTAGCTGCACAGATTTTAACATAAGGACACAGTCAAACCCTGGGCAACCAGAAAGCCACCTTTGGCGATGTTATAAATTCTTTGGAAAGTCTTGTTCCAGAGTGTTGCCTCGGTCAAAACATGTTTTCCCGACCAGTTCACTACCCTGGATGTACTTCTGGTCAGGTAGAATCTGCTAGCCGTAGCGCAATACAGCATATTGTGGCGCCGGAAGGATTGAAAGGTGAGGGTGAAGTGAGTGTGGAGTCGTGCTCTCGAGACCAAATACAGGCCCTTGATGCTTGGTCAGTTCTGAGTTTTCTTGCCGAGCGACATTTAATAGCCAACAGTCAACAATGCAGAGCTTGGTCGGCACCCTGCAATTTGGGAATTAGTTGGGCTTCTGACGAATTCATATGGCAATGCGGCAATATGAAAGAATGCGAGGCGAGACCATACTTGTTTGTTCGCCACGGATCAATCTTCGACGATGAAAGCGCTAAACTATTGAGTCTCCTAGAGTGCGTCCAGTCAATGTTCTTTTGGCTTGCCGGATTGTCGCCTTCTCAAGTGTTGCGGGATCTCAGTGATTTGAAAATACCTTTCTATCATCTTCGTGCTTGGTTTAGGCGACTACAGGTACTGGTCGGAGAGCAGCTCCAATCACATCCTATTCAACTTGGTGGCTGGCACAGATTTAATGCGCCTGATTCCATAAGCGTTCACGTGCAACTTGAGCAGGACCCGGACGACGGGACATGGCGCTTGTTTCTGGTGGAAGAGGACACTCTGAGATGCGTGATCTATGTCATAACGCGTGATGTAGAAATTCAAACATGGATCAAGGTCGATCAGCACATCACCGCTGGCTCTGCGATCGTCTCTAACGGTTTGCCTCCTGGGATTGTGGACCCGGATAAGATCAGAACACACAATGAGGGGAGACATGACACACGATATGCCAGAGCGGTGGAATCCACTATCAGTCGAGTGAAAAGTGAAGTGCGAGCCCTACAGTTCCACAATGCCTATCCCCAATTCCCGCTCATGGAGGAGTTCATGGAAGAGTACTCTTTCCGGCAAAGCCTCAGACCGCTCATTGATCGTAGTGACAACCACTTCTCTTCATTCTGTAACATTCTTCGAGAGCAGTTCCCACTTGCTTCAATTTCAAAAGGAGGTGCGCTGGCGTTTCCATCAACACCAGCGCCAGAGATAGCAGCAGCAGCAGCAGCAACAGCGGCGTGGCCAAACCATACGGCAGTTCCAGAGATGGCAGGGGCGTTGCCAAACATTACGGCAGTGCAAGAGATGGCAGCGGCGGGGCCAAACAATATGGCAGTTTCAGAGATAGCAGAGGCGTTGCCAAACATTACATCAGTTCCAGAGATGGCAGAGGCGTTGCCAAACATTACGGCAGTGCCAGAGATGGCAGCGGCGGGGCCAAACAATATGGCAGTTCCAGAGATAGCAGAGGCGTTGCCAAACATTACATCAGTTCCAGAGATGGCAGAGGCGTTGCCAAACATTACGGCAGTACCAGAGATGGCAGCGGCGGGGCCAAACAATATGGCAGTTCCAGAGATGGCAGCGGCGGGGTCAAACAATATGGCAGTTCCAAAGATGGCGGAGGCGGGGCCAAACATTACGGCAGTTCCAGAGATGGCAGAGGCGTGCCCAAATATTACGTCAGTTCCAGAGATGGCAGCGGTATGCCCAAACATTACGTCAGTTCCAGAGATGGCAGAGGCGGGGCCAAACAATATGGCAGTTCCAGAGATGGCAGGGGCGTTGCCAAACATTACGGCAGTTCCAGAGATGACAGCAGCGGGGCCAAACAGTACGGCAGTTCCAGAGATGACAGCAGCGGGGACAAACATTACGGCAGAGCCAGAGATGACAGCGGCGTGGCCAACCATTTCAGCAGTTCCAGAGATGACAGCAGCGGGGACAAACATTACGGCAGAGCCAGAGATGACAGCGGCGTGGCCAACCATTCCGGCAGTTCCAGAGATTGCAGCGGCGTTGCCAAACATTACGGCAGTTCCAGAGGTGGCAGAGGCGTGGCCAACCAATTCAGCAGTTCCAGAGATGGCAGTTCAAGACAAGGTAGTGGCATGGCGAAATACTACAGCAGTTCCAGAGAGGGCAACGCCGGCTGTGCCAGAAATGGCGATGGAGGCAAGGTCAGGTAAAGCAGCGGCAGCGGAGCCAGAGGTGGACGAATTGCCAGAGATTTCAGCAGCGGGGCCAGAAGTGCCTGCGACGACTGCAGGTCCAGTGATGGCGGCGGAGGCAAGAGCGGCGCGGGTGGGTGCCGCTCTGCCCGGGCAGTCAGGTGCGCCACTTGCTCTGTACAGTGATTGTTTTAAAAGTATCTAAAAGCATCACTATGGATGGAAGGCTAAGGAAGTAAATTTTTATAGCATGCGTTCTGAATCTACTTTGAATTAAAACTGAGAAGAATTTCCAGTGATCGTGGGATCTAATGGAGGGCACAAAATCTGTACTTTTTCATGTCTGTGGAATTTTCTTTGACCGATACTAGTGTTCTTGGATTCTTTGGATATACAATAGCACGCACACGCACACACACACACACACGAACACACACACACACATACACAAGGAGACACACACAAATGCACGCCCAAGGTTCCTATTGAGCACCGCCTAGTATTTCTTCGTCTATCGTCCCGTCTATGTTCAAATTTCCGTCCTCACTAACTCTCGTTATCCGTCCTTTATCACGTACATCGTCTTTCAGATAATAATGTGATCTATAATGAAACAAAACCAATGTATTACATAAGTATAGATGCACACAGTCACCAAGACACATAGATTTTCTGTGTAACAGACAAAGATACAAACACAAAAATGCATTCGCGAACACACACTCACGCACACACAAAATGTATGAAGTGGTCAATAGGACAATGAGGATTGGTGCTTCGACTTTGAGCAGAACATTTTCGGGTTGAATTCCATCTAAAAGAGGATGAGACAAATCAGCGCTTGGGGTTGTGATACCAGGTCAATTGTGCATGTTGAGATAAAGGAAGTGAAGACTCGAGAGCCACACGTCATTGCTGAATTTTAACTCCTGTCGACATGTTGTGGCCCGCCTTGTGAATCGTGACAATCGACTCTCACCTTCACAACAGCCACTTCTCTATTATTGTGTTGTTTGAATCGATCCAGTTTGTACAGCTCACCGCAGCCTTTCACCCAGGCTTCTATCTACTGTGATTTCAGCGTTATGTGAAGAAAAATGAACTAGGCTTTACCCGAGAGTAGCCCTTGGCCGACAATGCTCGTAATATTGGTAGATTCTGCTCGAAAAAAAAACTAAATTTGGCAAAACCTTACAAACTGTACGGCAGACACGTCGTCGAGTTCTTTTCCATTTATTTATTCAGAGCCCAAACATGGATGCAACAAAGAATGCGCTCTGGTGCTATTCTTCTTGATGGCTTGGATGTTCATCATTTGCTCGCAAGTCTAGGAAATCCGAAACCACCTCAGATCCCATCCCATTCAACTCGGTGGCTGGGACCAATTTGATTTACCCGGTCCCTTGAGAGTTTGTGCGCAAAAAATAATCAATCCAGACCCGAAAAAAAAGCGTTAATGGTGCCTATGCGGCTGTGCCCGGAGGAAGGAGGCACATACAGATGCATGCCGTGTACACGGCATAGTGAGGCAGTGGCCCAGAAGCACGTCAAGGTCGAACTGCACATCCCATCACCTCCGGCCTGGGCTCTCTCTTGCCGCCTCCAAACACTCTCCACGTGGGTTAAAGACAAAACAAGATCATTATCGCCCCACATACATGCATTCTGGCAGATATAGAGACATAGACAGCAATAGCAAGACTAACAGCACACAAAATTAATAATAAATTTAAGCGTAGTTGGCCGACTCCAGATGTGACGTGAAACTCCAAACTGACTGAAGAAAGGACACCAAGTATTCCTGCATGAACTCCCTACTAAGCTGGGAAGTGTTGTAGTCCTAGTTGTAGTCACTGCTCATCTCCAGTGCTTGAACACTACTATTACCGCGTGACTGACTGACCGCACAATTATTTCTGGCGACGCGACGAGCGACTTGCGACACATGCGACGAGCTGCGAATGCGACACACGGTTCACAACATTCTTCATGTTTGTTGCGACATCAGGATAACCACATGCACAAGTAGTACTATGCACGTGCACTGCACGTGCAACCAGGGTCGAAACTGTACTCCATTTGTGTATGTCGCGTGTCGCATGTCGCAAAAGTTGAACTTTGTTTAGGGCGCGCTCAGACTGCGACCAAAACCAGCGTCCATGCGGCCATGCGGCCAAGTTGCATGACAACAGCATGAACTTGACCAAAACGTCGCGGCCACGTTTCAAATTATTTGAAACGTGGCCGCGACGTTTTGGTCAAGTTCATGCTGTTGTCATGCAACTTGGCCGCATGGCCGCATGGACGCTGGTTTTGGTCGCAGTCTGAGCGCGCCCTAAACTTAATTGCGACCGCGACCTCCGGAGGGGGGTGCCACGACTTGGCGGCAACATGATCGTAGACGTTAAGCGTATTTGTGTACAACCTGGCCTGAAGTATGTTCAATTTATCAAATTCCGGTGTTTTGATTCATGAAAATCGGCGGTTGTCGATGTCATCCTCGACATTTGCACATTTTTAAATTTTTGTAGTTGTGGTCCTGCACGCACGCATCGCCATGTATGCATTCTTTGCCCTTTTTGTATGATGTCGATTTTGTTTTTGTTTTTGTAGTTGCTTCGTTGTGATCGGGTCAGTGACCAATTTCTACAGTGTACTCGTTCAATACGATGGCAGCTTGGTCTGGCTTTTCGGTTTGGGAAATCATCTTTCTCTACTTTTCTGCGATGATGGAATGCCATACCTCAAGACATTTCAGTTACATATCATCGAAAAATACAGTTCTCATCTCGGCAACAGACGAAAGAATCCACTACCGGAATTTCCACTGCACTGGCACTTGCTCTGACCGCAAGGTCAGGAAAGCGAAAGCGCTTGGATGTCGGCGGCAGTCCCTCAAGAGTCCAAACCTACCTGATTGTGTGAATTATTTTCGTCGACTTCAAGAATACGAGCTACGAGGCACTTCCTCCAACATGCAACATGCGAGAAATTACATCCAAAACGGGCCACAACGTTATTAGGAAACGCACAAACTCCTTTAGATACGAACTGCAATTCGTAAAGTTTGTGAGACAACTTCACGTCTACGCGTGTACGAGGCCTAGTGTGAGCACGACTGCCACGTTTCTGCGTTTTGCTGACGCATGGACGCGTGCTCAGGGTCGCAGTGTGAGCGCGCCCTTAACTTCTGCAACAGGTGCCTTGCGACAGCTCGCGACAAGCATTATCTTGTCGCGACTGTCGTAAATTGCGTGTCGCGTCGCAGAAAGTTGTATTGTGAATCATCCTTTAGAAGTTGCTCATGTGCTATCCAGTAGCATGTATCTCCTAGTGCAATGTTGTGTTGTTGTATTTCTCGCCGGCCGCACGCATCGAGATAGGCGAGTAGTTAGTGCGGGGCAGGTTCTGGGCCACTTTTTGACCTTTGACCTTTGGGCCAAATAAGGCACACTGTGTCGGTCGTGCTTGGTCTGGCCCCGGGACTTCCCCCAGGGTTTGACCTTTGACCTTTGGGTTAAATAAGGCACACTGTATCGGGCGCGCTTGGTCTGGCCCCGGGACCCCCCATAGTTTGACCTTTGACCCCTGGCATGCCATAAATGTGCCATAAAGGTTCTTTTCGCCATAGGTGGCGAACGTGCACTTGTGCACGTTCGGTGCATTCGCACCGTGGAGTAGTAAAATACGTACTATTCCCTGATTTGCACATCGTAGATGTGCATTGCATGCAGTGAATGACATATTGCGCATGCGTGCATACGCACGCGGAGGGTGTGACCTTCAGTGGTCCTATGCGTGTGGAAAAGACGCAGTGCAACACAAGGTGTACTAGTACACGTGTCATTATACTACTCCCTGATTCGCACTTCGTAGCCTGATGTGCAGCAAACAAGTAAGTGTTAGTTAGTTCACGTGCCATGCACTCGTTTTATTCGCACATCATAGATGTGCACTGACAAGTTGCCCATACAGAGCATGCCTAATCGGTTTTTCGATCGGTTAAGAGAATGTTCAAATTCGGCCATATTATGAGCTCCAAGATCAGAATTCGGCTTGACATAGTACTTGAAGTCACCGTTCCCATTACGTCATGTACATTTACATACACCCTGTTGAAGCACTGAAGCATCGGTTTTCGGCGAATTCAACATGCGAATTTTTGAACATTCGGCGAAAAGATGGGTAATTTCTTCAAAAACCACTTTTTTCCGCGAATTTTTCGGCCGGCCGATTTGGGAAATGCCTACTGTCCATGCAGGTGCAATAGATGCATATTTCTATTTTGATCGGAATTCAGTAAGAATCAACCGGCTACGCCCGCAGTATCATGCATCAAAACAATTATTGAAGGGGTGTCACAGTGAAGCAGTGTTGCTACGCACCACAAATCCCCTCTGCACTGTACCGAATCTATACTGGAGAATCCAGAGTGGCCAGCAAAGAGTCACAACCCGCGGGTATCCAGTCACACTAAGGCATGTCCACCATTCCCCACATATTCACCGTAACAAAACACAATACTGTTTACTATAATACACTTTTATTTAAATTGACTTGGATGAGTCTGTAGAAGAGAACACAATGCACGCACACGCACGCATGCGCGGACACACACACGCACACACGCACACACACACACATCTAGGTTATAGTGCTATACACGTATCTAGGGTTTAGGAAGCACGAGAATATGTCGAAGCACCCACACATACCCCTTCATGCAGTGTACTTCAGTAGCCGAACACATTACGACCGCTCAGGACCATCACAAAACACATTACGACTGCACTGTTACTACACTACACACACAGTTACTACACTACGCCTGTTACAAGTACTTACAAATAATTTTGAAAACAAATGGCACATCCCGAAGACGGCAGCTAGCTCCAGACCTTCATACATACATCATCATCATCTGTAAAACCAAGCATGAGCGCACACAAACACTATTAGTGTCACGAATACGGAAGCAGGGTAAGACAAGAGGATACGAAACAAGTAAGTATCGCTATAACGAGGGGGATAAGTATACATGTAGACAGAGCAGTGCTTACTTACAGGGTCCTGATACGCTCCATGGCGTCCCGGTAGTCGGACTGCAACAGCAGCCCGACCTGCCGGCCCTCCCAGTAACGGGTTCGATGGGCCGCACCCGCCAGGTGTGCGGCCACGGCTTGGCCTCCCACCAGCCTTTCTCCACTGTAAAAACGAAAGAAACCGCAGAAAGCACAGTGTCATAGAGCTCTTTTGTTGGGGGAGAGAGCTGGGAGCACTGCACACTTACTATTTGTCACAATATATTATGAGAAAGAGGCGGCGCTTGACGCACCGCCTCAGGTGCTGAAACAGGGGTATAACCCCTGTAAGTTCCACACCGCGGTGACATGTGAAAGCCATACTGTAATGATACTGAAGTGAAGGTGTGAACCGCAAAGCAAGGCCTTTACCTTCTTCCTGTCGAATTCGTTCTCCAGCTGCATAACGACATCATCCGCTAAAATCCAATCATACCAAGTAATGCAAAGGTCATCAGTTGACCTTTTGGACTTTTCAACTCTTATCCAAAACCACCAAGAGGAAAAAAAACAGGATAATAATAATAATCTTTATTTCAGGATTACCCAAAGGCTAACGCCTATCTGGGGATGAAGAAGACGTCAGTTGTAGAAGCGTTTGTGGAGGAGTTGTTACATTATTCTCAGTAAATAGATATGGCTGATACATTCGGTGTAGACGTGGACGACCGGTCGTGGTCTCTCACCACGGGTCCTTTACTAATAGAAAGGCGGACGCCAATAAGAACTGTTGTGGACTTGGCAGATCAAAACGCGCAGCAAGAAATTTGGCACGTCGATGGTAGACTCCATCGGGAGGACGGACCAGCTCTTGTTGATAGTAGGGGAGTGTCCGCCTGGTGCTATGGAGGTCGCCTTCATCGCATTAATGAACCTGCTTGGATAGGACGGGGTAGCATCGAGTACTACCTCAACGGCGTCTAGAGCCGGCGGTCCTGCAGTCAGTTATTGTGACGCCACATACTGTATTCTGCGGTGGTATCACCACGGAAGGCTCCACAGGGAGAATGCGCCAGCGGTGATACGCAGGGAAGGTAACAATCGTGTACGGGAGTGGTACCGATACAACCTTGGGCATAGGGAAGATGGACCTGCTTTCATCTCTCAGGAGGAAGAGGGTGTCTATCAGTGGTACCTCAACGGGGTGTATTACGGTGACCACCATCAAGACCAGGCAATACACCTGCCGCTTGTTGATGTTGTTGTCGGTTGTTGTCGTCGTTATCGTCGTCGTTGTTGATGTTGTTATTAGTTGCTGCTGTCGGTTGTTGGTTGTTATTGGTTGTTGCTGTCGGTTGTTGGTTGTTATTGTTGATTGTTGTGGGTTGTTGTTGGCTGTTGGATGTTGTTGTCGGTTGTTGTCGGTTGTTGTTGGTTATTGTTGGTTGTTGTTGGTTGTTGTTGGGCGTTGTTGGTTGTTGTCGGTTGTTGTCAGGTGTTGTTGGTTGTTGTTGGTTGTTGTTGTCGGTTGTTGTCGGTTGTTGGGTGTTGTTGTCGGTTGTTGGGTGTTGTTGTCGATTGTTGGGTGTTGTTGTCGGTTGTTGGGTGTTGTTGTTGGTTGGTGTTGGTTGGTGTTGGTTGTTGTTGGCTGTTGTCGGTTGTTGTCCGTTGTTGTTGGTTGTTGTTGGTTGTTGTTGGCTGTTGTTGGTTGTTGTTGTTTGTTGTTGTCGGTTGTTGGTTGTTGTTGTGTGTTGTTGTTGGTTGTAGTTGGTTGTTGTCAGTTGTTGTTGGTTGTTGGGTGTTGTTGTCGGTTGTTGTCGGTTGTTGTTGGTTGTTGTTGGTTGTTGTTGGCTGTTGTTGGTTGTTGTTGGTTGTTGTTGGTTGTTGTTGTTTGTTGTTGGCGGTTGTTGGTTGTTGTTGTTGTTTGTTGTTGTTGTTGGTTGTAGTTGGTTGTTGTCAGTTGTTGTTGGTTGTTGGATGTTGTTGTCGGTTGTTGTCGGTTGTTGTCGGTTGTTGTCGGTTGTTGTTGGTTGTTGTTGGCTGTTGTTGGCTGTTTTTGGTTGTTGTTGGTTGTTGTCGGTTGTTGTCGGTTGTTGTGTTTTAATCGTTATTTTGTTCATTACCCAGGAGGATGTTGCTATGATCCAGTACCATTTTTTCGCATATATGAGACATGTTTGTGTAACGTTAGTGTGACGTGGGGTCTGCTGATTGGATGTGAGGTGGTGAGAGTATGCTGATTGGCCGATAACAATTAGTGGAAGGGATAAAGTAATGCGCTGCTTGTGCAGCGTAACCAAACACATGGTCTGTGGGAAACACCCTAGTAAAATAAATAAAAATAATAATAACATGAATTGCCACCGGCACTTGAGAGACTCGAGCCCCGCCACCTTGTTCAAATCGGACTTGGTAGCTTCATACTGGAACTTAATCTTCTTCTTTTTGAGGTATGACCGTACAAAACGCGCTTGGATTTTTTCATTTTTTTTATTTTTTTTTTATTTTTTTTATTTTTTATTTTTTTCATTGCAACTTTTTTAGCAGATAGCAACTTTTTTAGCAGACTCGTGAAACAACGGTGAATCTGGAACGAATAAATGGTCCATGTCAAAGGCATGACGAGTCTCGAAGTCTTCACATTCACGATGGAACCTTGTCATGATTGACGCATTCCTTGATGGTGCGCACATGAAATCACCCTGGCTCATCTTTTCCAACTCCATTCTTTTCACATCCTGCAACCCATACCCTACTAGTATCAGTGGGGATGCTAGAATCAGAAGAGGCAAGGCAGCACTCTTCCGTGGATGTATTACTCGACACAACACCACCCATACTTGTTTTCTAGAAGTTTTGACTATAATGATATATTGCAGCAGGAAGTAGTATACAGTCAAATAGGATAGGATAAGAATGAAGTATCAACTGTCTGATAAAGAATGCAGTTCATTAAAGACTTATTGGAAGGTCTCTACCAGCTGATCGTCATGTTGGACGGCGACACTGCATAATGATATGAAGCTCTCAGTTAGCTGTTTCAGTTCCGTGGTAGAAAGTGTCATGTGTGCGTCCAGAGAACGATGAAAACATCTGGGGTCCACGTTGATGCAGACGATTGGAGCAACAGCAAGACGTACCTTCAACGCTTGCTCGTCAATGTCGAGGGAGACTGCCCCGGGGTAGATGAAAACATCTTGTTCCACATCCAGTTCGAACCAGCTGGTCGGGACTAGCTTGCTTTCACCGTTGGTGTACACCCGACATTGACCGTAGGACGAACGTGATGGGTAGAAGTTGGTCTTGATCTTCTCCACACGTCCTCTTCGGAGAGTGTCACGGAGCGATGGACAAGTCTTGATCAAGTTCGTAATGATGAACTCAGTGGACTCATTCAGTTCGATGTAAACCTGTCCTTGAGCATCTTTGCGAGCTGTTGCCGTACTACCACAGGCTGGTAGAGCTCCTGAAGGGAAGTACATCTTATAACCAGGCTTGTAGAAGGATCTACCTGATGACTTGTAGGACAGTTGCATGTCCTCCTGAAACCCATCTACCACAATCTCTTTGTGGAGCTTGGTAGGAGCAGGTGACACATAGCGACGCTTAGCCGGTACTGCCTTCGAAGAGAGCACAACTTGAGGAGGGTCAGCAGGAAGAGCGGAATTCTTCCTCACCCGCCGCTCGTATAGGTTATCCATCTTCCAGGAAGCGAAGGGAGAACAACTCATCAGCACTGTATTCGATGAACGAATGACTCGACTACAGGACAACCACCCGTATTTATACAAGGCAGAGACGGAGGCGGGTTGAAGTGATAAAATATGTGTCAGCTAGGTCAACCAATCACCATCAAGCCCACCAAAAACATTTGACCACTCAGCATTGAGCCCACCAAAAACATTTGACCAACCAGCATCAAACCCGCCAAAAGTATTTTGTCCAATCAGCGGCATGCCCACCAAAATCATATCTCATCTTAAAGATTCCTTACATGATACCGCCACTTTAGTGAACTGATACAGTATGGAAATAAGATCAGAGTCAAACGTGTGCAAGTTCTGAATCACGTGATCAAGTGAATAGGTTTCCCAACAATAGGCATCAATCAATGATACCATAAGAGATGTATCAGATGGAGATAAAATCAGCAAATTCGTACGCAACGTGGACAGTTGAGAAGAAGACACCATCCTGGTCGACTCCATGAGACGCAGTACATATAGGAGTGGAAAATGCTGAGGAAGAGGTTTCATGATTCGACTGAACCTCAACCATGATACATTGCTACGAGGTAAGTAGGAACGCAGTTTACGTAGTACATCCACATTCGTATCATATACTATGCAGGATAATGCTATAGCATAGTTTATACTCTTGTACAAACAGGATTTTTTCATCGCAAGTATCTGCTCCCGAAGAGTGTGTACGCAAAGCTGATCGGATAAGAGTTCAGTTTTCGAAAGAAAATGCAAAAGATGACGATCCACACCGCTTAACCCCTCATGTACCGCGTAAGGCTTCTTCATCAAACTACATCTCCTATGCACATCATCTTCAGGGAAGTAAATCACCGCCATGACAAGTCCACACGAAGAACACACGTATCTTCCTTCATGTAAAACATGATCAAGATGTTGACACTGTTTTTCCTCCCCGTATTGCTCTTCTTCTTCTTCTTCTTCTTCTTCTTCTTCATCCTTCTCATGAAGTCTCCTTTCACGTACATAAGCAGGTAAGATCTTAAATTCAGAATCCATCTTCACTCCTCACCAACATCCTCATTATGACAATATATCCAGCATGATATCTACTTTATATAACCAATCCTATCCAGGGCAATTATCAGGTACAACCATTGGGGTAGAGGACCTCATACCCTCTCCGACACGTCGGAGAGGGTATGAGGTCCTCTACCCCAATGGTTGTACCTGATAATTGCCCTGGATAGGATTGGTTATATAAAGTAGATATCATGCTGGATATATTGTCATAATGAGGATGTTGGTGAGGAGTGAAGATGGATTCTGAATTTAAGATCTTACCTGCTTATGTACGTGAAAGGAGACTTCATGAGAAGGATGAAGAAGAAGAAGGGGAAATGGGGGGAAATGCTCACCATCAAATGGTGGATAAAAACCGTTTCGACTGCTTTTTAGACAGTAACGGGTAAAGAAAAAAGGAAAAAGAAACTCATATAATGCAATTCGAAGAGATAGGCCCCCAGTACAGTTGAAGAAGAAGAAGAAGAAGAAGAAGAAGAAGAAGAAGAAGAAGAAGAAGAAGAAGAAGAAGAAGAAGAAGAAGAAGAAGGAGGAGAAGAAGAAGAAGAAGAAGAGCAATACGGGGAGGAAAAACAGTGTCAACATCTTGATCATGTTTTACATGAAGGAAGATACGTGTGTTCTTCGTGTGGACTTGTCATGGCGGTGATTTACTTCCCTGAAGATGATGTGCATAGGAGATGTAGTTTGATGAAGAAGCCTTACGCGGTACATGAGGGGTTAAGCGGTGTGGATCGTCATCTTTTGCATTTTCTTTCGAAAACTGAACTCTTATCCGATCAGCTTTGCGTACACACTCTTCGGGAGCAGATACTTGCGATGAAAAAATCCTGTTTGTACAAGAGTATAAACTATGCTATAGCATTATCCTGCATAGTATATGATACGAATGTGGATGTACTACGTAAACTGCGTTCCTACTTACCTCGTAGCAATGTATCATGGTTGAGGTTCAGTCGAATCATGAAACCTCTTCCTCAGCATTTTCCACTCCTATATGTACTGCGTCTCATGGAGTCGACCAGGATGGTGTCTTCTTCTCAACTGTCCACGTTGCGTACGAATTTGCTGATTTTATCTCCATCTGATACATCTCTTATGGTATCATTGATTGATGCCTATTGTTGGGAAACCTATTCACTTGATCACGTGATTCAGAACTTGCACACGTTTGACTCTGATCTTATTTCCATACTGTATCAGTTCACTAAAGTGGCGGTATCATGTAAGGAATCTTTAAGATGAGATATGATTTTGGTGGGCATGCCGCTGATTGGACAAAATACTTTTGGCGGGTTTGATGCTGGTTGGTCAAATGTTTTTGGTGGGCTCAATGCTGAGTGGTCAAATGTTTTTGGTGGGCTTGATGGTGATTGGTTGACCTAGCTGACACATATTTTATCACTTCAACCCGCCTCCGTCTCTGCCTTGTATAAATACGGGTGGTTGTCCTGTAGTCGAGTCATTCGTTCATCGAATACAGTGCTGATGAGTTGTTCTCCCTTCGCTTCCTGGAAGATGGATAACCTATACGAGCGGCGGGTGAGGAAGAATTCCGCTCTTCCTGCTGACCCTCCTCAAGTTGTGCTCTCTTCGAAGGCAGTACCGGCTAAGCGTCGCTATGTGTCACCTGCTCCTACCAAGCTCCACAAAGAGATTGTGGTAGATGGGTTTCAGGAGGACATGCAACTGTCCTACAAGTCATCAGGTAGATCCTTCTACAAGCCTGGTTATAAGATGTACTTCCCTTCAGGAGCTCTACCAGCCTGTGGTAGTACGGCAACAGCTCGCAAAGATGCTCAAGGACAGGTTTACATCGAACTGAATGAGTCCACTGAGTTCATCATTACGAACTTGATCAAGACTTGTCCATCGCTCCGTGACACTCTCCGAAGAGGACGTGTGGAGAAGATCAAGACCAACTTCTACCCATCACGTTCGTCCTACGGTCAATGTCGGGTGTACACCAACGGTGAAAGCAAGCTAGTCCCGACCAGCTGGTTCGAACTGGATGTGGAACAAGATGTTTTCATCTACCCCGGGGCAGTCTCCCTCGACATTGACGAGCAAGCGTTGAAGGTACGTCTTGCTGTTGCTCCAATCGTCTGCATCAACGTGGACCCCAGATGTTTTCATCGTTCTCTGGACGCACACATGACACTTTCTACCACGGAACTGAAACAGCTAACTGAGAGCTTCATATCATTATGCAGTGTCGCCGTCCAACATGACGATCAGCTGGTAGAGACCTTCCAATAAGTCTTTAATGAACTGCATTCTTTATCAGACAGTTGATCCTTCATTCTTATCCTATCCTATTTGACTGTATACTACTTCCTGCTGCAATATATCATTATAGTCAAAACTTCTAGAAAACAAGTATGGGTGGTGTTGTGTCGAGTAATACATCCACGGAAGAGTGCTGCCTTGCCTCTTCTGATTCTAGCATCCCCACTGATACTAGTAGGGTATGGGTTGCAGGATGTGAAAAGAATGGAGTTGGAAAAGATGAGCCAGGGTGATTTCATGTGCGCACCATCAAGGAATGCGTCAATCATGACAAGGTTCCATCGTGAATGTGAAGACTTCGAGACTCGTCATGCCTTTGACATGGACCATTTATTCGTTCCAGATTCACCGTTGTTTCACGAGTCTGCTAAAAAAGTTGCTATCTGCTAAAAAAGTTGCAATGAAAAAAATAAAAAATAAAAAAAATAAAAAAAAAATAAAAAAAATGAAAAAATCCAAGCGCGTTTTGTACGGTCATACCTCAAAAAGAAGAAGATTAAGTTCCAGTATGAAGCTACCAAGTCCGATTTGAACAAGGTGGCGGGGCTCGAGTCTCTCAAGTGCCGGTGGCAATTCATGTTATTATTATTTTTATTTATTTTACTAGGGTGTTTCCCACAGACCATGTGTTTGGTTACGCTGCACAAGCAGCGCATTACTTTATCCCTTCCACTAATTGTTATCGGCCAATCAGCATACTCTCACCACCTCACATCCAATCAGCAGACCCCACGTCACACTAACGTTACACAAACATGTCTCATATATGCGAAAAAATGGTACTGGATCATAGCAACATCCTCCTGGGTAATGAACAAAATAACGATTAAAACACAACAACCGACAACAACCGACAACAACCAACAACAACCAAAAACAGCCAACAACAGCCAACAACAACCAACAACAACCGACAACAACCGACAACAACCGACAACAACCGACAACAACATCCAACAACCAACAACAACTGACAACAACCAACTACAACCAACAACAACAACAAACAACAACAACAACCAACAACCGCCAACAACAAACAACAACAACCAACAACAACCAACAACAACCAACAACAGCCAACAACAACCAACAACAACCAACAACAACCGACAACAACCGACAACAACATCCAACAACCAACAACAACTGACAACAACCAACTACAACCAACAACAACACACAACAACAACCAACAACCGACAACAACAAACAACAACAACCAACAACAGCCAACAACAACCAACAACAACCAACAACAACGGACAACAACCGACAACAGCCAACAACAACCAACACCAACCAACACCAACCAACAACAACACCCAACAACCGACAACAACACCCAACAATCGACAACAACACCCAACAACCGACAACAACACCCAACAACCGACAACAACCGACAACAACAACCAACAACAACCAACAACACCTGACAACAACCGACAACAACCAACAACGCCCAACAACAACCAACAACAACCAACAATAACCAACAACAACCGACAACAACCGACAACAACATCCAACAGCCAACAACAACCCACAACAATCAACAATAACAACCAACAACCGACAGCAACAACCAATAACAACCAACAACCGACAGCAGCAACTAATAACAACATCAACAACGACGACGATAACGACGACAACAACCGACAACAACATCAACAAGCGGCAGGTGTATTGCCTGGTCTTGATGGTGGTCACCGTAATACACCCCGTTGAGGTACCACTGATAGACACCCTCCTCCTCCTGAGAGATGAAAGCAGGTCCATCTTCCCTATGCCCAAGGTTGTATCGGTACCACTCCCGTACACGATTGTTACCTTCCCTGCGTATCACCGCTGGCGCATTCTCCCTGTGGAGCCTTCCGTGGTGATACCACCGCAGAATACAGTATGTGGCGTCACAATAACTGACTGCAGGACCGCCGGCTCTAGACGCCGTTGAGGTAGTACTCGATGCTACCCCGTCCTATCCAAGCAGGTTCATTAATGCGATGAAGGCGACCTCCATAGCACCAGGCGGACACTCCCCTACTATCAACAAGAGCTGGTCCGTCCTCCCGATGGAGTCTACCATCGACGTGCCAAATTTCTTGCTGCGCGTTTTGATCTGCCAAGTCCACAACAGTTCTTATTGGCGTCCGCCTTTCTATTAGTAAAGGACCCGTGGTGAGAGACCACGACCGGTCGTCCACGTCTACACCGAATGTATCAGCCATATCTATTTACTGAGAATAATGTAACAACTCCTCCACAAACGCTTCTACAACTGACGTCTTCTTCATCCCCAGATAGGCGTTAGCCTTTGGGTAATCCTGAAATAAAGATTATTATTATTATCCTGTTTTTTTTCCTCTTGGTGGTTTTGGATAAGAGTTGAAAAGTCCAAAAGGTCAACTGATGACCTTTGCATTACTTGGTATGATTGGATTTTAGCGGATGATGTCGTTATGCAGCTGGAGAACGAATTCGACAGGAAGAAGGTAAAGGCCTTGCTTTGCGGTTCACACCTTCACTTCAGTATCATTACAGTATGGCTTTCACATGTCACCGCGGTGTGGAACTTACAGGGGTTATACCCCTGTTTCAGCACCTGAGGCGGTGCGTCAAGCGCCGCCTCTTTCTCATAATATATTGTGACAAATAGTAAGTGTGCAGTGCTCCCAGCTCTCTCCCCCAACAAAAGAGCTCTATGACACTGTGCTTTCTGCGGTTTCTTTCGTTTTTACAGTGGAGAAAGGCTGGTGGGAGGCCAAGCCGTGGCCGCACACCTGGCGGGTGCGGCCCATCGAACCCGTTACTGGGAGGGCCGGCAGGTCGGGCTGCTGTTGCAGTCCGACTACCGGGACGCCATGGAGCGTATCAGGACCCTGTAAGTAAGCACTGCTCTGTCTACATGTATACTTATCCCCCTCGTTATAGCGATACTTACTTGTTTCGTATCCTCTTGTCTTACCCTGCTTCCGTATTCGTGACACTAATAGTGTTTGTGTGCGCTCATGCTTGGTTTTACAGATGATGATGATGTATGTATGAAGGTCTGGAGCTAGCTGCCGTCTTCGGGATGTGCCATTTGTTTTCAAAATTATTTGTAAGTACTTGTAACAGGCGTAGTGTAGTAACTGTGTGTGTAGTGTAGTAACAGTGCAGTCGTAATGTGTTTTGTGATGGTCCTGAGCGGTCGTAATGTGTTCGGCTACTGAAGTACACTGCATGAAGGGGTATGTGTGGGTGCTTCGACATATTCTCGTGCTTCCTAAACCCTAGATACGTGTATAGCACTATAACCTAGATGTGTGTGTGTGTGCGTGTGTGCGTGTGTGTGTCCGCGCATGCGTGCGTGTGCGTGCATTGTGTTCTCTTCTACAGACTCATCCAAGTCAATTTAAATAAAAGTGTATTATAGTAAACAGTATTGTGTTTTGTTACGGTGAATATGTGGGGAATGGTGGACATGCCTTAGTGTGACTGGATACCCGCGGGTTGTGACTCTTTGCTGGCCACTCTGGATTCTCCAGTATAGATTCGGTACAGTGCAGAGGGGATTTGTGGTGCGTAGCAACACTGCTTCACTGTGACACCCCTTCAATAATTGTTTTGATGCATGATACTGCGGGCGTAGCCGGTTGATTCTTACTGAATTCCGATCAAAATAGAAATATGCATCTATTGCACCTGCATGGACAGTAGGCATTTCCCAAATCGGCCGGCCGAAAAATTCGCGGAAAAAAGTGGTTTTTGAAGAAATTACCCATCTTTTCGCCGAATGTTCAAAAATTCGCATGTTGAATTCGCCGAAAACCGATGCTTCAGTGCTTCAACAGGGTGTATGTAAATGTACATGACGTAATGGGAACGGTGACTTCAAGTACTATGTCAAGCCGAATTCTGATCTTGGAGCTCATAATATGGCCGAATTTGAACATTCTCTTAACCGATCGAAAAACCGATTAGGCATGCTCTGTATGGGCAACTTGTCAGTGCACATCTATGATGTGCGAATAAAACGAGTGCATGGCACGTGAACTAACTAACACTTACTTGTTTGCTGCACATCAGGCTACGAAGTGCGAATCAGGGAGTAGTATAATGACACGTGTACTAGTACACCTTGTGTTGCACTGCGTCTTTTCCACACGCATAGGACCACTGAAGGTCACACCCTCCGCGTGCGTATGCACGCATGCGCAATATGTCATTCACTGCATGCAATGCACATCTACGATGTGCAAATCAGGGAATAGTACGTATTTTACTACTCCACGGTGCGAATGCACCGAACGTGCACAAGTGCACGTTCGCCACCTATGGCGAAAAGAACCTTTATGGCACATTTATGGCATGCCAGGGGTCAAAGGTCAAACTATGGGGGGTCCCGGGGCCAGACCAAGCGCGCCCGATACAGTGTGCCTTATTTAACCCAAAGGTCAAAGGTCAAACCCTGGGGGAAGTCCCGGGGCCAGACCAAGCACGACCGACACAGTGTGCCTTATTTGGCCCAAAGGTCAAAGGTCAAAAAGTGGCCCAGAACCTGCCCCGCACTAACTACTTAGGCGAACAATGATTTATTGACATCTTTGGTTGGAAATATGGCATCTGAGGTGTCTTTTTAATCGTTCCTAGTGGTTTTCGATGCGGCCACTTTGCGCTAGGACAACCCCTTTTCTCTTCACTCTGTCAAAATAGCCGACAGCAATTCCCCCTTGGATCAGCGGCCCTTGCTTCGGCATTGTGACTGTGACTGCTTCAAACATTTCACTAGGCATGGAACACTAAAAAAATTGGAGCATGGATGCCAGAGATAGGAACTTTTAGATGTGGTGTGTTTCAGTAAAAACGACCCATTTTCGCGGGTCGTTATTGGACAGGTGACAGTACGCTGCAGTGGTAAAACTAAAAAGGGCTAAGAACGTACATAAAACCAGATAATCCCAGTCACCCAGTGCTGTAGACAGAAAGCTGTTTCGGCCATAAGGGCCTCATCAGTACAGCTACGAGCTAAATAGGCCAAGCTACCTGCCGTGGTGCAAAGGAGGCATCACAGACATTAAAGATAGCGCATTGCTCTATCGCCAGAGTGCAAATGCGTGATGCAGCAGCACTAGAGCAGCCTACCGAGAGTGCTGTACAAGACGAAAGCCCCGATTATAATCTTGATTCTGAAAAGGCTTTTAGAGGTCAACGCGGCCACCGTCTGAATGGAGCACACAGATTTGGTATTCTTTCAGTCAGTATGGTGGAATTATCATTCACGATTGTCTTCATCATTCAGTTCCACCCAAATACATGCGTGACAAAGTACAGCAAGGACAAGAACTATTACAAGCATTAGACAGGAGAAGGATCATGCATGCAATGTGCAGTCAAGCAAAGAACACAGGATCTGAGAATCAGTGCTGGACTGCAAAGGACTAATTCGCTGAGAATTGGTCCACTTCACAACCAGAACAAGACAAAACTTTCTTCCATTCTCTGTGACATTGAGGAAAAGATGACCACCTTGTTAGATGCGTCATATGCAAAGTTTGTGAAAGCCTTCTTGTTCAAGAAGACACGCAGGGGCGACTCGGAAACACCGTACACTGTCACGGCATCCAGTTTGGGGGTGTTGGTTTCCAATGAACCCTGACAAAACACAGCATGCAACAATCAAACTTAGCGTGATGCAGCAGTAAAGCAGCAGCAACAGCAAAGGCACCACCAGCCACAGCTTAATTTTGAGCAGAAACCACAGCTGAAACAGAAGGCAAAATTGGCCCACTTGTCAAGCAAAACAGCACAGCACATCGTCAACTTTACGTATAACGACACTCGGCGAGGCATCAGAAAAATGTCCTTATTCGCGAAGTGTCCTTGTACCCGAAGTCTCATTATACGTGTATGTATTACAGTTAGATGGGACTTGCTCTGGGCATGGACATTTTGTCGTTATGCGCCAATTGTCATTATATCCCTTGTCGCTATTAGCGAAGTAGACTGTACCATCAGAAATGGAAGGCTACCTTCACCTGTGGTCACTAGAATCTCAGCACTGCTAGATCAGCATAGCCAGACTAGCATTGTAAGACTAATACTGCCATCAGTGCTGCTAGGTTATCAATGCTAAAATTAGCACTTCTGCGCAACTGCAATCCAGTCGCGTCAATCAAGTTCGCGCAGTTCTAGATCTGCGAACACTGGCCTGCGAAATGGTTCAGGGCGCGAACTTGAGTGACGTGCCTGGAATGCATTCAGCAGGACTGCACTGGGTCCGTTGTTTCATATAATAAGCACAATAGAACAAAACAACAAGGACAATCGAGGCTTGTTTGCTGCGACTTGAAGTTTCATGCTCTCGCAATCATCAGGCAGCATAATAAGCACAACAGAATCATCACTGAACAAACCTTGGTTGTGACCTTTGCTTGAAGTATGCATCCAGATGACTCACACGTAGTGGTGTAGGTGATAAACATATGACTGAGCAGTACAAAAAAAAGAAAACAGGTCAATGCAAAGGACCCGAATCACCTTTCAACCTGCTCTCTCTAACAATATCACATGGACAAAAATGTGGGCGCAGCATGTGAAGCCCGAGTTGAGAATTTGGAGAAAGGAGGGGTCTTGCTCAAAAGCAGACCTGGTACATCACGTAATGTTAAGTGCCCGTGTATGTTGTCGCATGGTTGCGAGGGCCTTCTGGCATATTATTGCACGGATAGGTTAGCCTGAGGGGCAATAATTATGCCATCAGGCCCGCAGCAAACAGACGAAAACAAATATATCACATGGCCCACAGATCAGACCATTGGTCTGCTGTTGAAACTAGCCCAACTGCCAACACATTTCGACTACAATAATTATGTATTGACGTGCTATCAATCATTATCAAAACAGGAAAAAAAAGGTATTTCCCCTACACCTTAACAAAAAGTCTGATAAAAGTCATCAGAGTGTATACAGTACTCAAAACCGAAGACTTAAAAAAGATCCAGCACGACATCGTCATAGCAATAGACATGGTAGCCACAATAAAACACAGCTGAAACATCATACAATACCATACCACATCATTTCAGTTTAAAAATTAAGAATGCTACAGCACATAGTTGCTGCATGTTGACGTGTGTACCATGGTGTACCAGGGAGTCGTCAAATACAGTGCAACAAGTGTTTGATGACTCCCTGGTGTGTTATTCTGAGCACTCTTTTTCTATTATTGTTCAACCAGATTGCCTTAGCTTGTTTAGAAGAACTACACAGTGGAGTGAGCGCCCTTTACGTTCATCTCTGGCAGAATTCAGGTGTAAAAAGAAACTTGTCCATTGACTGCACTACGCCAGTACATCTAGCTTGCAAAATATAGGAATTGCTGATGAGTAGCCTTGGCATGCCCGTTGGAGTCACTGGCCCTGCAATGGTTGTGTACTTTGCTCGCACATGCATGTATGCGAGCTGCATGAGATGGCATTCTAATGTGCAGTACCCAATACACGTTGAACTGGAAATTCGTATACAATGTAGGCATTCTACAAGTTTTACGTCTAACATAGAACCATGTCCAGAGCAGCTACATGAACACAGTCATGTCCAAGCCAAACGTCCTCACGCTGATATCGGTCCAGAGTAGTTAAACATGTATGTAAAAACAGCGGAAAGAAAAGGAAATTAGGCAGCGGTTCATACCTTGAGTCACCAAGGGAGTCACCATCATCCAAAAACAGATAGCCCAGTGACGATTGGTCTTCGTCTAGTGCAACAAGTAGGTTGAAGGGATTTGTACGGGTGGCTTTAGTTGTCAGAGCTGGTGTTTGTCTTGGAATCGTGACACCACCACGGATGTGAAGCTGAGACAGGGCATTATAGCATCCAGAGAACACAACACTATCAGGAATAGAGTGCTGATGAACGGCTTTACGCCACCATACCAACTCCCAATCTGTTGATGAATGAGCAAATGCCAATGTTGTGTGCATTTAAATAAGTTCACACAGCACTATACATTCAATTTACTTGACATCTGTAGAACTATGCTACACTGAAACTGGTGCCAGCAATACTGGAGGAGTAAAGTGCATGATGCACTATGAAAAAAAGTCAGTTCCGAAATTCATTTCAGATGTTGAGTTCCTAGCCGACCAGACATGGCACAGGCAATTACTACTCATTAGTGAAGAAAGTTTCTGCTGCATGCATCGGTGACGATTGACTTGACACTACACTGACTCACGACTGCGTCTGTTGAACACGAGAAGCCCATCGAACCTCAACTGATGAGGGGTGAATTCCCCCAAAACACTTTGTATTGAGCAGAGAATGGTTCTTTCTGGCAGGTTTGCCGAGAGGAAGGCTCGAGGGTCTTCTCGTGTGCTCCAGACGCAGTCGTAAGTCAGTCAAGTGTCAATTGACTCTGCAGGAAGCGCGAGCTCCGACGTAGAGAGCAGACACTTTTTCATGAAAAAGAAAGAAGGGAAAGATGGTAGGAATGTGGCATGTAACATACATTGATGTGATCCATTGGAGCGGAGAGAGATACATAGGCACCGGTGGATGACTGCTCGGCACCATCGTAGTAATCAAACCAACGCTCAGCTGGAAAGTACGCATCCACACTAGTAGTACCTGCAGCATTGTAGAAATGAAAATGCCGCACAAAATGAATCCGGCTTGTCAGATACGGCAAATGAAGTAGTCACTCGTTGGACATCCCACCCTCACCCCAATTAATGTGCAACAAGAGCTGCAGCAGAACCAGCAGCAACAGCAACAACAGCAGCAGAAACAGCAGCAGAAACAGCAGCACCAGCTGCAACAAAAGTAGTAGCAGCAGCCGCAGCATCAGCATAACAAGCAGAAGCAGCAGCAGAATCAGCAGCAGAAGCACCAGCAGCAAAATAAGCAGGAGAAGTAGGTGCAATTCAACTAGCACCAGCTGCCAAATCAGTATGCCCTAGAGCATCAGCGCTGTTGTACACTGAGGTAGCAGCAACAGCAACACCAACGGCGTGTGTGGTGGTGATAGTGCAACAAGCGAAAAGTTGCAAGATCAGAAAATATGAGTGATACGGTTTACAGGCCTGGTCCAACCACAACACTACCTGGACCTATCCTTATTGCAGAATGCTAACTGATATTCTCCACATTTGCAGAGATCCGTAGTTGAGGTTGTTCTGTGTAATGGTCTCGGCAATCACATCAGTTTCGGAAATCGACTGCCGCCATCATTAGCCACTCACCTTGTGTTAAAACAGGAGAAACCAGTAAGCCAGGCCCGACCAGAAACTGCTTGTCAAGCGCAAAAGTATTGGGATCCGTTGGAAACTCAAAGAAGAGAGGTCGCGTAACAGTCCCCGTGGCCACAGGATCACCATCCACAATGTCCTTGTTAGCAAGGTGGAATAGCGTATAGTAGTATGGTAGGATAGAGTAGCGTACACCCAACACTTTGCGACTGATTGAAGCCACTGATTCCCATATATATGGCTCCTGCATACATGGAAATTGTAATATGAGCCAGAGCAAGCGAAAAGGGACGTTATTCCGATTTTGGTGCATTTTGAGTTATCAACAGATTGTTGTAGCCAGAAGATGTACGAATCACATGGAAAAAACGATTGAAAATCCATCCACGGATAGCAAAGTTACGGGCATTTATTCCACACTATTTTCCTAAAACATGGTATGAGCACTTTGAAATGCAATGTTGAGAGGATTGATGTGGATGCATGGAAGAAACCCCTTATTGGGTGTGTATGTGCATGCGAGTGTGCATCTACATGTATGTGCACGTGTCCGTATTTGGTTGTGTACGTGTCCTTGCATGTGTGTGTGTGTGTGTGTATGTGCGTGTGTGTGTGTGTAGGTGTCAACAACGACAAGGTATGGGATTGCTCAGGGTCGGTCTGACTGGCGGGTGTCTGCCGTTGAGCCGAGCCTCGGCGGTCCTTCCCATGACCAATCTCAACGCGTGCACTGTCTTATCTGCCACCGTTCGTTTCGTCGGCCAGGTGACAAAGCAAGACACAAGTGTAGCGCAGAGCGAAGTCTTCCCATCCAGGATCAGCGTGGTGCTGTGCAGTGTGGTACATGCATGAGGTGGTTTCACTCTCGTAGTGGCTTGTTTGTCCCTGGAACCATCGGAAGCGTCCGCGCCGGCATCACCTATTCCGCTCAATGTCCCAGCTTCTCTCTTTTGTGTGACATGCAATCGACAATTCAAGTCAGTGCCTGGTTTCAGACGTCACAAGGGCGACTGCGGCCATCGAGCAACCAAGTCTGATAGAGCGTCGTATGGTGTTCGCTGTTCTCGCTGCAGCCGTCAGTTCCGTCGACAGAGTGACCTGAGTCGTCATCTCCGTTTCTGCTCCTGACAATGTCCCTGGCTCCTTTCGGAGTGGTGTGGCCCTTGTGGCAACCAAGCTACGGTAGTAGTAGTAGTGTAGGTGTGTGTGTGTGTGTTTCTGAGGGTGTGTAGGTGCAGGTGTGTGTGTGTGTGTGTTCGTATATGTGTGGATGTGGGAGTGTGCCTGTGTGTGCAGATGTGCACGTGTGTGCATATGTGTGTGTGTGTTGGGGGGGGGTGAGAGTGTATTTGTGTGGATACACCAGTCCAATGGCTCAATAGATAACATCATAGGATGCTATACTTATGTTAACATTTCACCCACATCTCACCCCTCCCCCCCCCCCCCTTCCCCACACCCCAGAGCAAATACTAATATCCTGTGGTGTATCGGTGCTTCATGGCTGTCTTGCCCTCCCCCCTTCGCCTCCCCCCCCCACGCAGACACCCGCGGCCCAGAAATCTGTTTCAAATTGAAACATTCAGTCCAGTTTGTCATTCTTACAGCCGAACGACTCTCACAAACATGCTTGCAGATCTTGGTACGTGTTAAAGTGTGACTCATTATGTTGCAAGAGACATCAAGCACTCACTTGTGAAGCTGCTCCTTTCATATTGTGATTGCGAGAAAATGGATAGAATGCACCGAGCTGCATCCATCGACCACACAGCTCCTCTGTAGTGTTCCCTGCACACACGTCAAACAAGAGCAGCAGAGGGAGAGATGTAGATATCGACTGTGCAATGTTGATAGTTGCTGGATACTAGCGCATAGAAGCAGACCGAATCCCTGAACTCACCCATCCACACACCCACACACACACACATGTAACAAGATGGGTGGGGGGGGGGGCATTCTCCATGACGCCTGTTGACTTCATCAGCGTTCAATGGGTTAAGTCAGGTGCACTGAGTAGCCTCCACACAGAGACCAACAAATTTTAGAATTCAAAAGTTAATAAATTTGATTCTAGTGAGCACACTCTCAGACCAGGACTGAGCAATCACATCATGGCTCACAGGAACCTGGTCTTTCCGCACAGTACATTCGAGCATGTTCCAGGACCTTTTTTGCGGCAATTTTTCGAGAAATACTTTTGTTTTAGTTTAGGTGATACAGGCCCTTGGACGTTTTGTGCTCATGCATGTACTACTCTCGACTACTCTCGATTCAGGTCTCGGAATGCACAGACGTTCCTGTGTGCACTACTCTGGAGATGAACACAGTCGTCGAGTATCTTGTTACGCCTGCTCGCGACCTACTTTAGTCATCATAGAAAATTCCCAAAAAATGGACAGTGGGAGGAAGT
Source organism: Sycon ciliatum (assembly GCF_964019385.1). Classification (NCBI taxonomy): domain Eukaryota; kingdom Metazoa; phylum Porifera; class Calcarea; order Leucosolenida; family Sycettidae; genus Sycon; species Sycon ciliatum. Next base: position 19,548,151 of record NC_088648.1, read on the forward strand.
GTGCACACACATTTGGAGCGCATGCATTCAGGCGCATCATTTGAAACCGAGCCATGTAATAGGCAGGTCCCGGTCAAGGAGAGTGCGATATACATGGCGGTGAAAGATGATGCAATGTACACCACCCTAGTGCTCTAGAATTTCAAACAAACCGGGTACACGTGTGCCTGGCATGACTCTAGCAAACGGGTCAGTCCCGGGTACATTAAAGTGCGGCTATTGTACATCAAGGAATCTTAGGGCTTCCTGAAAGTGACCAGGAGTTCTTTTTCTAACCGGGGTCCAAGTACCCCCCAACTGGGTCGCTGACCCGGCTGACCAGGTTATGGACCAGGCACTACATAATTATGTGTATTTGACCCGGTTCTGGAGCAGACACTGTAATTGAAATGTAACTATAACTGGAAATGAAATTAACTGGCGATGAAATTAACTGGCAATGAAATTAACTGGCTAGTCAAAACTGACTGGCAACAAAAGAATCGTGAGCAGCAGCTTTTATGCACGGGCAAACTCCGTACACTAATGTACGGGGATACGCTAACGTACTGGGATATAGTAACGTACGGGATATGCTATACTCTAAACACTATCCGCTATACGCTTTGAAGTCACCAGCGTGCCAACGCTACACATGTAGTGACATAGGTATGTGATGCGGCTCTGGAGCAGACACTGTAGTGACTTAATTATGTGACCCGGTTCTGGAGCAGACACTGCAATGACATGATATCTGTAACGGCAGTTTCCTATCACAGACGTCTTACCTATGAACCCGCAGATATCTGACCCCACTAGCGGGATACCGAACAGCTGGAAATTCAACATTCCCGGAATGCTGTTGTACAGATCATCCCAGCTGGCATGGTTATCACCTGCAGACGATAAACAGTGACGTGAAACAAGTCATGCATGTAACAGGGCTTTAATAGTAAGGGGTTTTCTCAATAGTTTTTTATAGGCACTGAAATGAACATCATTCATTGGGGGGGGGGGGGGGGGGAGAACGAGCAAAAAACTTAAGTCGCCAGACACTGTACATAGCTATCCGTATACATGTACATGCATGCGATTCTCCTCGTCCAGCATAGCAACTTGTGTTCATTTTAGAGGGAGTGGAGGGGGACCGAGTATGAAAAGACCAATGTTCGTTTCAGGGACGACAAAACAACTTTTACGACGACACCTAAAGCAGGTCACTACGCACACAATGCCATGATGTAGACGTCAGAAACAGAAGATGCAAAGTGGAAGAATCAGTTTGGGCAACACACCTATCTCCAATACATACATATGCTCTGGTAGCACACTTGTATGCAGTTGTATTTCGCAGCCGGCTCGCACCAATGAAACCCCATGCTTACTGCAGAAAGACTGGCTAGGGCAAGTCCACAGCAACATTCTACTATTACATGAAACGTGATATAAAAACAAGAATGAGAGTGATACGTACTCCGATGATGAGCCAAGGAAACTATTAGATTGAAGCAAGGAAAACAGTGGGGCACAAGTTATGCGTTGTGGTGCTGCTCTGGTGCTACCTTGTGCACGTCTGACTGTTCAAAACCTGGTTTAGTTGGTGGACTCTAATGAATAACTTGTGCCCCACCGTTCTCCTTCTGTTAATATAATGGAAGTGATGTTATGATGATTATATGTATGGCTATTAAATGAATGGCTAAAGTGTAGTCTGTTCATAGTGAGAAAATAAGAATAAAAATGATCACACCTGTCCAATGTCCTGTGTGTGAGCCGCTGCCAGGGAACGTTGACCTTGAAATTATCAATGAGCGCTTGCCCTGCAGAGTCTGCAATGCATTGTTCGTTGCAATGGCCTCAGTCACTCCTGCAGTCATGCACGCGCACATACACATCCATGCGCATACACACACGCAGGCAGGCATATAGGTCCCATACATGTACACCACATACACATGCATACACATACACACACACAAACATGCACACAAAACACACACACACACACACACACATACATACACACACACATACACACATGCACACACACACACACACACACACAGGTAAATACACACGCGCAAACAAACCCAAACAAGTTCATAATGCAAGGCTATTGTGCTTGCGTCTGAAGCTTGATCGCCTCATTTAGGAGAAAGGGTTTGCAATGAGTATTGTCTTAAAATTTGAAAAAAGTCAAACCGGAGTCAATTTTCTCCTCAATGCAACACATCCCCGCATATTCGACTGCCCACACACGTTCTATGTTTGCAGGTAGCAATAACACTGAGCCCACACGGATGAACCTCCCATATCTCGCCCTCTTAAATTTCAAATTGACAAAAATATTCACGGTTCGCTCAAGACTCGTCTGTAGAACGAGCTTTCTGCATCTGTAACAACACCGCCAACCTCAAAGATCAACCAAATTCACAAACACTAGCCATAACTATCGCACTTTCTGACTCCACAGTATCTTGTTTTTAGTGTTGGGGAAAGTACGGAAAACCTGTTACATTTTGGCCCTTTATTTTTAATCTAATAATTGGCTCTACATTCTAGGATATTGTATGTGGCAAAAAGAAAAACAACCCAACAGACTTAGACGAGTACATACCATATAGATTGTGTGCATTGTACTCCAAAATACCGCCATCATGGACACAGTCCATATCTAAGGTCTTAACGTTCAGTGGACTGTCTCCACCATGATTGTGAATAGCATACGGCGGATTGACAGCGTCAAACCCAGATCCTGCATGGTGTAGAACGAAAGAGGAAAAGGCATTTAGGCTCACTATAGCCTACGCTTCAGAGTTAACAGGATATACACAGCGGGATAAATGCGGGCCCTGTAAGTGGAAATATTCGAACATGGAGAATTGAAATTAGCAGGAAAAGCGCGAGCTTCCACGAAGGGAGCGATGCACAATTCCCACGTATCGCCGAAGTCATGCCTATCTCTTCTTCACAAGTTCACATCGTATTCAATGTTATCTTTGGCTGTTATCATTTCGGCTTATACGAAAGCTATACGTGCTAGCATATCTACATTGCGTTGATGTCAACTTGGAGAAGCTACTAATAATGATACTAGGAAGAGTGGCATTCAATGATGTTCAATGCTGATCCTTACTTTCCTGCGGGGCGGCAATGGCAGCCTTTGCAACGGAACTACCGAGATCATCAGCACAAGAACCATTGCATAAGCTACTGATCTCATTCATGTCAATCCACAGCCCGTCCACTGGTAAGACATCCAGAAACTTCGAAATCTGAAGACAACAAGTAAAGAAAAGAGTGATATCTGTCAGCTAGCAACTGCCTCAAGGGCGAGAACAGTGGCAATACTTGGACTATGCAATGTCCTCCGAACAGCTACAGTTGCGCTCATTGAACTCTGACCCAAATTGCAAAACTGGCGCCCTGGCCCACTTCAAATTACATCACTCTACATGTACTTGCACGTGTGTGCGTCCAGCCGCATTCGTACCACATACAGGGCCGTGCAAGTTGGGGCGATAGACACGCACTTTGGGTCGGATTTCACCGAGAACCATAGACTAAACTTACGTTACTGTACATGACTTATTGTAGTTCCTCCGTTCCTTTTTACTTTTTGCGACTGTATTATTTGAATCTATTTCAATTCGTACTGGGTGATAAACAGATTGGTTGTTTGAACTTGTTTCTCTGGCCAGTCTCAATAGAGAACACCATACATAAAACGAGAACTTTAGTTGCATCTAAGCGGTGTACAAAAATGGACCCCCCCCCCCCCACTTCGCTTTTTCGTCGAATTGGAAGTAGCCATTGAACTTAAAATGCAAGTACTTACTTCATTCTTCCAATATGACACTGCCTCTGAGCATAACACAAGAACCCAAACCCACATACACATTCACATCAATGCAAAAGAACATACCGGTACGTACTTGTGTTTGCATCAGGAGAATCATTTACACCAGAACTGTAGCCATTCATTCGTCAAGTCTAATGGTCTCAATGGTAGATCTGCTGTACGGACCTGCAGTGTACCCACAGTCCATTCATAAAAGGATGACCGCTGGCTCTAAAGATCTAGTAGGCTCCCGTATTTGGTGATTTGTACGGGAGAGTGCTGCTGATTTTGAGACTCGAAAAGGGTCCAAATACGGTACCCCAACTGAGGTTCGAACTGGAACCTCACAATGTGCTGGTAAGTGGAGTACTGTTAAGTGGATTTCCATGTTTTTCCAAATCAGCGTGTTGTGGCCAAACCTCGCCGAAATCATATTCTTCATACGGCTTTCTTTTCGGAGAAATAGACTTAAAAACTAGAATTGGAAGAGCACTCCTTTGGGGTTTGAAAAACAATGGGGGAGAAATTCAATATTTTTGAATAGACTGTAGTGTTGGAAAGACATAATAGAGAGGGTAAGATGCACGTTATTTCCGACGTGACGCGCAATTTCACGTCGAATTTGACGTAAAACTCCAAATTTCGACGTGAGCTGCAGATCACTCGCATTGTTTTTCGGCGTGCGAGCCAAATAACCCGAGCTGAACTGTCGCGTCACATCAGAAATAAAGTGGACCTTAACCTCTCTATTATCAGATCCGATACTCAGGCAGCGCCCTCCACATCCACATCCACTTCTGTACTATAATCAGAAGCACATAGGCCACAGTCAGCCACTGTCCACCGAGAAAAGTGGAAGATTTACAGTGTGGCAAGCCAGTAACAATGGTATCTTCCTAGATAGCACTGGGTGTGTTCAAAACAGGGGGTGAGGTGGTAAATGTGTGTGACAAGAGAGCTTGCCTGATCCAGCACATCTGCTTCTAGTTGCCTCACATTTCATTTACAGTGCACAGATTTTCCTACAGCGCACAAGGTGCTTCAGCCATACTTCACTGACGCAAGACCCTGGGGGGGGGGGGGGGGGGCAGATACCGTCATTATGCCATCGGGAGATATTCATACAATAATTATACGGAAAACTTCAAAGCACTTACTGGGATTGAAGAAGTCAGGGAAAGCAGTTGTCCCCGGCCATACCCTGCCAATGAATATCTTGCCATGTCTGTCCTGAACGCATGGAGAAGCAGATGTCGACATGTGAACCAGTTGCAAAGGTGATGAAATAGAGCATGAGTTTCTGCGGTTAAGTAAGCCGAACAACACTACCGTTGCTCCTTACGTCCCTTTCCCTTGACAGTTGAACCAGCTTATAAGGAAAAATGGGGTAAAAATACAGTGCTTAAGTCTGATCACATCAATCAAGTATCCGCTGTGAGCTGCCCACTGTCCAGCCCTAGACCTGTAAACACTGGGATTGTACCTGATGCAGGGCTCACACTTGACTTCAAAGGTTCAATTTAATTGACCAGCCCTGCACTAACAACAGTACCTTGATAAAGATGTCCTGCTCTTTGCCATCTTCATAAGCTGCATAACCATCTTGGTTATGAATACCAGGATCAATAATTATCACTGCAAAGAATACAAAACACCATTCGTTCTGTTTGGCTCCATGCATGGATGCATAAACACAAGGTAATTCATGTCGAGACAGAAACTTCTATTGCTGTAGTTACAAGTTTGTGTTCACATGCAATTATCGACTTATGCACGCACGCACGCACGCTCACACACACGCACGTGCGCGCGCACACACACATACACACACACACACACACACTCACATACATACACACACACACACACAATAACCATATTTTGCCCACAGGTCAATACAAGTTTTCGTCGTGTATTTCTGAAGCATCTTACCATAGCGCTGACCATGGCCATGGAGCTTGCTGACAAAACTGATCATCTCCTTCCTGGGGTAGTTTGTTGGCGAAAGCGTAAAGTCCTTGTTCTGTACGACAGTGCACGTAGACAGTCACAGAACAAGTACGTTCCACACCAGCTATCATTTACCGGCTACCACATCGTATGGTCCCATTTCAAATCTGCCCCTCTTTTTTGATAGGTGACGTTGGCTGCACTTGAAAATGTCGTGATTTCATTCTACTCTTATCGTCTTTTTCTTCCTTCCAGTATTATACTATTCCTCTCTTTATACGTGCCCTTTTCATATTTATCTCAAACCAAGCACTACTGTGCTACTCTGCCCCTCCAACAGAGTTCATTGATAGCTTGTCCCTCAGTAAGCCACCTCACAGGCTTATGTTCAGGAATTCGTTTTGGTAGATTCCCTTTGATAGGTCATATGCCAAATATCGTGCAACTAGACTTGTGAAGGCATTGCAGAGTAGTTTTGCATAAAGTCCAAAGTTGTACGAGTGCCTGTGACTTGTGCTCCTGCAAAGCTCAGGGCCTACCGTGTACACATCTTTGTGTACGCGTGTGCAATGCCCTCCCAAGTCTAGTTGCACGTTATTTGGCATAATTATCATCTATTTGATCTGCACCACATGGCTTACTAGTTTACTCACCGCATCCATGTAGTCAATGTCACTCCACATCGTATCCAGAGGAATCTATCAATGGGAAACATGCATACACACACACATACAAGCACACACACACACACACACACACACACACACACATATGCATCCAGGCTCACACAAACACATGCATGTACACACATAAAATGTATGCACACACAGATTTACATGTACATGCACACACATGCACACACATGGGCAAACGGGCACACACACGGACGCATGCGGTCGCACACACACGCACACACACACACGCACACACACACACACACACACACACACACACACACACACACACACACACACGGGTATACACATGTGAAAGCACAGGGATGAACAAGGGGACACCCACAGGGACACAAACGGGCTCACCTACGTTCACAAACAAACACACGCAGGGGCACATGCACGTGGTCAAATCCCTGCGCACACCCACCAAAAAGGCTAAAGAAGGTCCCAAAAATGGGTTAAAATCCGCAGGCTTCCACAAAGGAACGCACATACTGCAACCAAAAGACAAAGTGTCCGCAGTCATTTCTGCAAATAGTGTTCAATACCCTAACGAAGGCAGAACAACAGAGAATAAAAAGCTGTCTCGTTACTTTGAGTTTCGTGTTCGAAAACAATCAAATCAGAAGAAGGTACATGATCAAATGATCCGGTACTGACAATTTTGTCCCATTGTGCAAACATTCCCTGCAGCTTTACACATCAATTCAGTTTGCTATTCCCTAGCTTTACAAACCACAAAATGGCAACATTCCAGTTCACTATGGACATTGTCTAATCTCAATACCAAACTCCCCTCCATCCTCCTCCCCTCCCTCATCTCACCTCATCTCACCTCGCCCTCACCCCTACCCCCCCCCCCCCCTCACCCCTACCCCCCTCACCCCTACCCCCTCACCCCTACCCCCTCAACCCTACCCCTCACCCCTACCCCTCACCCCTACCCCCCTCCCTCGCCCTGAGAGTAACCAGTACTAACCACCCATCTGATTGCCATGATCGTCAATAAATGCTGAAACAACAGAAAGCCTGCACCTTACTTGGCACCAGCTGGATTTTATCATATTGCTAACGCATCCTCATGAGTTGCTTCATAAAATAATCAGAATACCAAGACGGCACTTAACAATCGATTCTTGCACGTGTCAAAGGTACAATAGGAAATTGGGGGAGTGGGGTTGGGGGGGGGGGGGGGGTGCGCGAAATGTCAATATTCCAGTTGCATCACATGAAAAAATCAGCAGAATTATGATATTAAAAAGTTAAAATACGTTTATAGCAGCAATTACCTGGTGGGTCGCATATCTAGACACCGCCGTCTCGAGAGCCTGGACGTTTTCGTATCCGTAGCGGCACTGGTGGAAGCCCAGTGCCCAATAGCTACAACACAAATCAACCAGCAAACACCATTCTATGAGTGGATGATACCGTCACGTAGATCTTGGGCATAGTTTCCATACCTGGTCTCTATCCCTTCCCCCTGCACCCCCCCCCCCCCTCTCTCTCTCTCTCTCTTCTCTTTATTCTGTCCTTCCTTCATACGCCAGAAGGCATTCAATAAGTGCATTTCAGAAGCTGGGCACGGGATCTTCAACAACTATAGTCTTCTTCCAGAACTTTCATCTGTTTGAAACAAGTTGAATTGTTTTACAAACTAAATCGCGGACCATGAAACTGCTCTAGACATAATATTATCTTGTCACACTTTCAACAACTGTAATTAACCCTGAAAAGGTTCATGCAGCTGATAATGCAATGCTCAAAATGAACAGGGAAATGCAGGGTGGACAACCAATCTGGGTGCAGCTCGTACTCTGGAGACCACGGTGTGCAGGTATTGCCAAGCACTCACGGTGGCATATGAGGACGTCCGATGACTTGCTGGTATTGAACAACCACTTCTTCCGGAGTGGGGCCAAGGAAAAAGTAGAAGTCAAGGACGCCTGACAGTAATGACATTGGCACATACAGAAACCTATTATACCGTTGTGCGGAGCCACTTCAAAGCGACTGCATCCAGCTCATACCAGCGCATGAACATCATTATAGAAGAATTGAAGGAAAAACAAGGAGATGACATAGTAGTTTACTTTTGAAGCTTTCATCTCCATTTAATTAGATATACATAATAAACTGCGTGCGAAGGTTCCCACCAAATCTGGTAGCTTCATGAGTTGGAATCTTCAGTGCAAGTAATCTGAGGCGAAAATCTGCGTGACCCGAATAGTCAGTGGCCTATCGTGTTCACAACGTACCTCCAATCACCTTGTATGTCAGAGTGGACTGACGGAGCTTGGACTGATGGAGCGTAACATCCATGCCGTTGCTGTTGCGTAAGAACACACCGTGCGCAGCGCCTGACCTGCGAAGGTCCATGTAGAAGGGATGTGAGCCATCTGTAGACGTGCACGATAAGAACCACCATGCACACTGTTAGGAATTATACCTGTAAGAAATGTCCCGCGGAATCTCTGCATATCGTTCGCAGTACGTACTGTAATTCCACGAATATATGTTGCCCCTTTTTAGACTCAACTTCAGGGCCCGCACAGGGGACGCGCACCTTTTTGGACTCAACTTCAGGGACCACAAAGGGGACTTACAAATCGAACATCATTTACTACTGAAGTGAATATATCACACCGATAATGAGATGCACCTGGAAATGGGGGTGCAACTTACAATCGAGTGCGACCTACTATCGGGGACATACGGTAATTACGTGGAAGTCTGGTGTGCTGGCCCTGCTCAGACAAGCATTTCAATACTAGAGTCCAGCCATCCAAAACTCGCCCCAAAGTGTCATGCTCTGGGCAATCTTCAGGCATCAATGTAGCACTTACACAGATTAACGTTGGGAGGAGTAGGCGTATCAAAGTTCCACATGGTATACGTTCTGCAGAAGCCAAAACGCAAAAAGAGAATGTTCACTCGAACAACAGCGGCAATCTTGAAATGTATTACGGGCATCAATAGCCCATGCGTTTTTTTTTTTACTTTCATTTCTGATAATCAGAATGCATCCGCCATGGGTTGCATACAAGAATCGGCAAGAAGCTCTGGAGAGCTGATCATGCATACAGGCAGTGCAATGCATGAACATGTTAACCAATAAAAGCTGCTTCGCAATGAAACGGACTGTCCATGACCAACATGGCGGGAATCTCGCTAACCTTCACCCATTTCAACTCAAGCCCTTGCCGAAAGCGGTACTACATTGAGACAGAGAATTACTTACCCCGGGGACAGCTTTAGAGAATGGACGCGTTCTCCGAGACCATAGATGTTTGGACTTGAAGGTAGTCGAGTGGCGATGGACAGGTACTGATCAAAGAATGCGACTACATGCCATGCATGCACACAATAGAATGTCACACAAACAGAGCAAGACATGGCAGAAAAAGTCACTACGTCCAAGTAAGCATGGTAAGAATAATTTATAGCTCACTTTCCTTGAAGTCCTTCATTTTGAGTGAGACGCTAGTCATTATGGTAAGGCAAGATGGACAAAATGCCAGTGTGTTGGATGACGTATAATAGAAAGGAAAACCTGACCCAAGTACTTCCGAATTTTCTTTAACCACATCCATGAGGATGTGGTTAAAGAAAATTCGGTGCTGAAGAACCTACAAAAAAACGTTTATTCGTCGCTGCCAGCTTCATTCGGTCCGTCAATTCAAAACAGTAATATTCTTTTCATTTGATCCGACAAGTCCACACGGGTGGAGTGGAGTATGGCTTTTAAACTGTTCGTGCTCTCGACTGCAAACGTCGTGCGGTCTTGTTTGATCAAATGAGGAGAAACGATTACTGCTGAAAATCAGCTACCGTATTTACCAGAGTAACACGTTAAGCCGGACTTTGAACACTCAAAATTCACCCCAAAAAGGGTGTTGTAGCCTATACTCCGATGATTATATTGTTAGGTACCTCCTCCCGTACCTTTTCTAGCTGGCCTGCATGCACTTGCGTACTCACCTATTGTCTCCTTTTGTTCCGTTGGCCTGGGTAGTTACTTGCGCGCCCCGGCATATTTGCCATAGCTACCCAGGCCCTTTATCTTGCCGTTCAGACTTGCTCTCTTGTCTCACTCTTCAATAATCACCATGTAGTCGTTTCGTTCGTCTTGGTCTCTTGTCCCGTCTCTAATAAAATTAATGTCGGTCCACCAACCTACCTGTTCCCGTCGTAATGTCTGGAATGTCGTCCTTTCTCGTATTCAACATTGGCGCCCGATTATTGATCGACCCACGACCCTGAGATCATCCCATGCCCAGCCGTCCTCAACCGCCATTCGTCTCGTCTATGTCAACCTCGTCTCGTCCATGTCAGTCTTGTCTCTCCTACGCCAACCTCGTCTCGTCTCTATCAACCTCGTCTCTCCTATGCCAACCTCGTCTAGTCTCGTTCAAGCCATGCAGGTCAGCTACCTTTCTCTCTTTCTTTTTTTTGTATGCGTTCCTTCTACGTCAAACTTTTTTTCGTGAATTTTTTTGTAGTGTGTGTGCGCGCGTGTATTCATAAAACATTACCAAGTTAGGGGTCCGATCATGGTGAGCCACGCTCTAATATTTGGATGTTTAGCAAAAGTGTAACTAGGCTGTATTAGCCGTGCAAAATACTAGTAATTCACCTTCCTCGTCAAACTCCAATAGTTATTACACACTATAAAAAAATAAAAATAAAGTAAATTATCGTATCCGTTCCCGAAGGGAACTCACGACGGCCGCTAACACCCGATAAACCCTAGCGGCAGATGCAGCGCCTAACGGTGGGGGTGAGTGGGTAAGTCTCACAACCACTGGCACAAGTGCCGAAAGCGACCCCATTAGCTGCATCCATGTACCCCTTGTGCCTGGCCACAAGTTCCCAGTTGACTGTGGGTAGCAGCACGGCTGGAAAAACCGCTCCCAGGCAGGACTTGGACCAGGTACCTCTCGTATCTCAATCATGGTCTTTGACCAACCCACTGTGCCTGCCTGGTACACACTATAAGTAGTACAGGAATGATCTGTAGTGCATTTTTAGTACACACTTTTGTGAGATCCGTGCGCGCGTGCAATATGTGTGTGTGTGTGTGTGTTTCTCCTTCAGTCATTTTTTAAAATCTTTTTCTCTTTTTTTTCTCTCCCCGAGGACGCGGGATATTTTTTCATGGAGGGGTGGTATGTTAGGTACCTCCTCCCGTACCTTTTCTAGCTGGCCTGCATGCACTTGCGTACTCACCTTTTGTCTCCTTTTGTTCCGTTGGCCTGGGTAGCTACTTGCGCGCCCATATTTGCCATAGCTACCCAGGCCCTTTATCTTGCCGTTCAGACTTGCTCTCTTGTCTCACTCTTCAATAATCACCATGTAGTCGTTTCGTTCGTCTTGGTCTCTTGTCCCGTCTCTAATAAATGTCGTTCCACCAACCTACCTGTTCCCGTCGTAATGTCTGGATAATGTGTCGTCAGTCGTCCTTTCTCGTATTCAACAATATTAACGGTGATATATGGGGTAGAGGTCTGCATCTCATGGCAAAAAATGGGGGTGCGGCTCATACTCCAGTGCGGTTTATTTGCCGGAAAATATGGTAGTTGCCTTCTTATGCATCTCCATTTTCCCCAGCCCCAGCCAATTCGGGGTGCTAAACTCGCCTGACGCACATGACCTGTACAGGCGCACAGCAGCTGTCATGCAGACTCACGCACATGCACACAATGGTCACTTCAACAACAGACGCAATCTTGGAACGCATTGTACGCATCAATAGATAAGACGTTAACTTTCTTTTCTGAAAATGAGTTCACCCCAACATCCCTTTGTACATAGCCGTTAGTCTTGCTATTCTTTTTACTATTGCCTTGTCTCAATGTGGTTACTAGGCAGATGTCTGTTATAGTCACATCAAAATACTGTAAATAATATCCACACCAAATTCTCTTAAGAGAGCATGTCTGAGAATACCAAAGTATGTGTGCAAGTGGATCTCTCCGACTTCGCTCAAAATTTGCAGGTAGGTTCCCTTTGGGGTGTGGATCGATTGTGCAAAGCCCTTGAAAAAGGTTCTGAAGGGAACCTTGAAATTTGCATACCCCTCAAAAATGGCCGAACTATCACGGCATTTACGGGTCTAGAAAATAGTCACGCCACAGCGTATTCGAACAAGCTATGAACAAAACTCCATCAAGCCAACATTGCCTCACCTTAGAAGAGTTCCCGGAGCAGTACCGCTTAGCCACGCCAGGATCCCAGAAGACGAAGTCCATCACCCCCTGACGCCACAAATGATCGTCTTGAAAATAGCCAATTTACAAGCGCTGGCATAACAGCTAGCTACGTCCTCAATTGGCAGGCAGATAGTAGAACACCTCTTCTAGCGCTGAGGACATGTTCCCCATCTTCCTTTTGGGGTTTCTTGAAATAAACTTTTTTGAATTTTTCCTCTCGAACATGCTGAAATACGGCCAAAGTCATACCTGCGCAGGAAAGCTCGCCCCTCCGCGACGTCTCCTCAGCAATTTCTACTCCAACACTACTCCCAAGGCCGCAGAACAAAGTGTATTGTTGACTCTGACAAGGAAAAGCAGCGGTGATCACTTGTCACTCCAAACGACAAGCTTCTCCTTGCGCCACCAATAATTTTTTGTGCGACTGTTGATATCATGATGCAAAAGTGACTGAAGTCCTCATGAGCTCAGCGCAGTTTTTGAATTTTTATTGCAAGATGCACGGTGAGATCGCGTGCTCTGTGACGTAGGATGACGCTTCCTGGATCACGATACGCGCGGTAGGCCTTTCCGGATTATGTGTTTGCATATTTTTGCATTTTGGGGGTCAAAATGCATTTTGCCCATTTTGACCCACTTTGCGCCAGGGAGTCGTAAAATACCGGTATTTTACGACTCCCTGCAAGCGATAGGTACTTCACGATCACCATGAATGATCACCATGGTGCCAAAAGTCACGCGACTAACTGTCGCCATTTTGTTACCATGGCAACGGTGGCATTTTTTGTGCTTTTTGGGTAAATTTTTGCATTTTCTTTAGAAAAAAATTTGATTTATAGGGGTTTTTCAAAACACTTTCCATTTCCATTTTAGACCAAGAAAAAACGCATAATCCGGAAAAGCCTAACGCGCGGCCATCGATCGCGAACGTGTCTGGAACGCTACACGGAACAGACCATGATGCAGCGATGGCAGAGGTAAGATGAGCTGCATTTCCTGCTTGATCTGCTGAGAACCCCCACAAACTGTCCTAGGAGTGTTGCAATGGCAGCAAGCCGTTGAAATATGCCCCACGTACAGCATGGAGAGTTATTCATCTTTCACACTTACCTCCTGCAATCCCGAACATAGTCCAACACTGGACCAACAGTAAAAGTCCCTTGTTTTCATGTCATTGCTCGACGAAAGTCGAAAGCTGCTAGCTCGGTCGCTTTGCGTTGACTGGCACGCGAGCAGCACTGGCTAGCTGCACGCGCACTTGTCGCGTGAACTGCATGACAGATCTCTTACGTCATAAAGAATGTGATTTCATCATCATTTCACTGGTCTTCGACCTACATGGTCAGCGAAAGGCCCGGGTCGTAGGCTACAACACGGTCAGCGTGTTCTTGACTTGAGCGCAGCAACAACACAAGTGTGATCACTTCCAGACCAAGGCGAGTAACAAGCGCACTACATGTAAGGTGACTCTGAAATCTCGTGAGCCGTGATCCACGCGACTTGGCATTCTACCGTCACAAGGCACGTGATTTCACTGTGCCTCTTGGAGTAAAATTCAAAAACTGCGCTGCAGGACTTCAGTCACTTTTGCATCAACAGTCGCACAAAAAATTATTGGTGGCGCAAGGAGAAGCTTGTCGTTTGGAGTGACAAGTGATCACCGCTGCTTTTCCTTGTCAGAGTCAACAATACACTTTGTTCTGCGGCCTTGGGAGTAGTGTTGGAGTAGAAATTGCTGAGGAGACGTCGCGGAGGGGCGAGCTTTCCTGCGCAGGTATGACTTTGGCCGTATTTCAGCATGTTCGAGTGGAAAAATTCAAAAAAAAGTTTATTTCAAGAAAACCCCAAAAGGAAGATGGGGGACATGTCCTCAGCGCTAGAAGAGGCGTTCTACTATCTGCCGGTGTATAGTTCTGGCCAATTGAGGACGTAGCTGGCTGTTTTGCCAGCGCTTGTTAATTCGCTATTTTCAAGACGATCATTTGTGGCGTCAGGGGGTGATGGACCTCGTCTTCTGGAATCCTGGCGTGGCTAAGCGGTACTGCTCCAGGAACTCTTCTGAGGTGAGGCAATTTTGGCTTAATGGAGTTTTGTTCATAGCTTGTTCGGATACGCTGTGGCGTGACTCGTTTCTAGACCCATAAATGCTGTGATATTTCGGCCATTTTTGAGGGGTATGCAAATTTCAAGGTTCCCTTCAGAAACTTTTTCAAGGGCTTTGCACAATCGATCCACACCCCAAAGGGAACCTACGGTAGTACCTGCAAATTTTGAGCGAAATCGGAGAGATCCACTTGCACACATACTTTGGTATTCTCAGACATGCTCTCTTAAAGGGGAAGTCCGGTGAAAAATTTAAATTTCAGGGTTGGTAGAGTTTCGGGCGCTGAGTCGAATGGTGTTGGTCCCACGTGTCTCCGACAAAGCGTTCTCGAGATATTTCCGTTTGAAAAACTGAGTTTCGGGGGCTGCGCCATGACGTCATGCGGCCGCGCCACACCCTCTGCAACGTCATAGCGTGCAGCTAGGTCAAAAGGAGTGCGTGAAAGCAATAGTGTCAGTGCTATTTCAAATGATTTGGCGACTGATATTAGGTGGTGCAAGCGACCCCGAAGACCTGTAACTCCTTGTGAGAGTGAGGATGCAGCCATGGCTGACCTTCATGAGTTCGGTCTGGGGCTGAGAACCTCGGTATTCAGCTGAAGAAATGGCCGCGCGGGCCCGTCAAGAGTTACTGAGTTTCCGACTGATGAAGAAGCAGCAGCTATTGCAGACGAGGCTGATGAATTATCAGATCGCTGGAGAGCAGGGTCGCCAAAATGGAGAAGAGTGATGCGAGTGCTCTAAATGTTGTTCCATACCGATTAGATTCGCTTAGACTCCAGTGGCCTGCCACATGGTGATGTTTTGGTGCGAACTTGGAATATTTCGGACTACTCATTTGGAGAACAGTGCAGGCTCTTTGAACCACGGGCACGACTCTTCGCTCGCAACGCTATGGAATCTGACAGTTCTAGGTCCGGGAGCTGTTCCCTGTTTTGTCACTTGTCACGGTTGTGCACTCATCGCTGTAGCATAAAATAATGAGGCAGGAGCGGAAAACTAAAATTTTCTTTCTCAAAGCACAATCACCGGCACCGGCAAGGAGAAACGCACGTTCTCTGACTACATGACTGTACAATACGACTGATACGAGTGTAGTACATGACAAGTCCGTGTGTTGACTAGTTTTCTGAGTCTTGTGTCAGTTGTGACTCGAGTCTTGTTGTAGATACTACCCCAGCACGGCAGTGCGGGAGTAGTTCCGTCTGTGATGAGTTTGTTGACTGCACCACAGCTAGATAACACACTGCACGCACTGCATGCACGCAGCGCACAGCGCGTAGAGGCTGACGGAAAAAGTCCAACTCGGAAACGGCTAAAATATGGTATAACCTCGAGGTTTACCGAGCTGAAAATCACAGGGTATGTAGTGTTTGTAACACTGAATCGAATGATCTTGGTCCGAAGAAGCTGCGACAAACAGTTCCCCAATCGAACGCGCTCCGAATATGGCCATTTTTGTACACAACTAGATGGTGTGGCTACCTGGCTGCACGCTGTGACGTCATCACCTGGATCTGGGTGATGCGCGCTCAAATTCGCACATGTTCGATTGGGCGTATCTGACGAACCATAAGCCGCAGCCTCCTCGGACAAAGACCATTCGACTCAGCGACTCGAACTCTACGGACTGTGAAATTTAAATTTTTCACCGGACTTCCCCTTTAAGGGAATGGGAGTTACAATACTACACAATAGACAGTAATAGTACAGGAGCCAAGTGGGCAAAATGTGACTTCCCGTTCCCACTTTGGGTGTACCACGATTTTTTGGGCTCATATGATAGAGGGCCATGTGTAGATCACCCTACCACTTGTTGTCATTCTCAGAACTTTCTGAAAGGTGGTGAAAATTGCGATTGAAATTGCCTATGATTACCATGGCAACCGGATACAAAATTAGCATTTGTGTCACTTTGTGTTACTTTTACGCCACTTTGCTATTGGCATCTCCATGTATTTATTCCAATCATTCTAACTGAAGTGTTTTGAAGCGAGAATAAGAACTCTTTTCTTCTTGGTTACCATGGCAACCACGAACGATCTACAAAATGACAATAAAAAAGAATCAATCAACTTCAGAAATGCTACCAAATCAGAAGAACAACTGTCTATTGGGATAATCCTGAAACTAAGAGCGTCAACCTGCTATTTCAGGCCTGAAACGTAATGATTGATACCTGGAAAAGACAGTGACACGTACATCACGTTCCGCACGGACACGTACATTGTAGGGTAAAATAAAATTCCAAGCAGCAAGTACATGTAGTCTGTACTTGTGTCTAAATCTACAAGTATGGGGAATGAACTGTAATGCACCAACAAGAAGGGATTTGTGTATACTGATATCATATGAGAAGACAGCGCACGTCATAATAATAGCGATCTTTATTAGGATGAACCAAAGCCAGGCCTATCAAAGGGTTCACCGCATTGGAGACGTACATGGTAATGTTCAAACTAGAAAAGTTTGTAGTACAGCATATACAGAACGGCAGTGGGCCTTTTACCTGTTACACTGCCCCTTGCATTTGGTGGGCAGAATGCAATGCACAAGAGGTACAAAGGCCCGGAAAATCAAAGGCTTATTGGTACCGCGGTATTTAACGCTCCTACATGCATCTCCTCTGCTTGGTTATATTCCGGTGCTGCCTAAAAGTTCTGCTTTCCTCCAGACCAAGGCAGGTGCCAACATATTAAACTCAGCACGGGCAAGATCATGACATGTTTGCTCCACGACTTGCTTACTACTAGTATCTTCCAAAATTACAATCCATATCCTGTCTCTAAATATGGCTAAGCTCAGCTGTCATCTGATCCTGGGCGGCATTGGTTCGGCCGTGTTCAACGACCAGTGATAATGCATGTTCCTGGATCATGCAATTTCTGCTGTCTTAGCGGGTTCCGATCATGTCATCTTGGAATTGCCGACAGCATCTTGACTCGGATGTAGCAGATTAGCCAAGAGCTTGTATTTTTGCCAGGTAGCCCTCGTTGAACTAACCCACAGGAGTCAATCAATATTTCCAGGATTTACTCGCTGCAAATTCAAGTCTGTCTTATTGCCCAACATGCCTTGAAGCGGTGCGTGTGCTACTTGCAGAACTTGAGTAGCTATAAAGTCGGTGGCAGGCCCCGGCTGCATGCAGAGGATAATTAGAGCAAACAATGATAACTGCAACACACCCACATACACCCGCAGGCCGACAACCTTCATTGCACAGTTATGGGTCCACACACGTCACTTTAGTCCAGAAGAGTTTCGGCCTTTGAAAGAAACTACTCCGGGGGATGTAGTACAGGACTATCTTTGGGCAAGAAATTAATAATTCCAGAGATTGCCCCCACCTTGGCGGCCAAATGGTAACATTTTCAATAGGCACAGTTCGCACATGCAGAAACAGTTCAATGCCACATGTGCATGTGAAGCTCACCTTCATCAGGGCTGCACCATTTTGCAGTAACCAGTCACTGTCCTGTAATGTTGTAAGTCGAATAGAACTCTGCAACAGGCTATAGTATCAGCTGCTTTTATGATAAATTGATGAGACGGTCGATGAAAGTGGCTCTCTTCATGATAAATGCCGATGACACCACCTACTACTAGTCTATGGGTAAAAAGGATGCAAGTAATCCTAATCTGCATCGCTACGACGAGGGGATACAGAAAATCTCAAAATCATGACTTGAATAAAGCTGCTTCACCACTGCTGGATGTTGCCGGATTTCTTTCCATGTGGAAACTTATTTATTCATTTGCTACAGAACAGAACATTTGCTACATGTAGATGGAATCGGACGAGCAGTACCTTGTTCTGTGGCTCTTTCGTCTTCCGGTCGTGCAACGCCGGAGTCGAAAACAGATCAAGGACTGCTAGTTCCTTTCTTGTCACAGCGAAACTCCGAAAGCGAAAAAGACTGTACTAGCGTACTGACGTCATGAGGTTGTACGCACCCAAGATTCAAAACGCGTGCACTCTACGCAAAAAGTTCTCGAAAATGCTTGAAATTACTTGAGATTTGCGAGGCCTCGTCATAGCCGATCGACGAATATTTTTGGAAGAAGAAGCCCCTGGAAGTCGACCTTCCAGAAGGTTTCAGAAATGACAACAAGTGGATTCCCCCTCTACAAGACACTGTCTCGCGATTTGTATCAAAAAATCGTGGTACGCTCAAAGTCGGAACGAACTATTTTTCCTTGAGGTTTTCACCCACTTGGCTCCTGTACTATAAGAACTTACAGCCATCGGAGCTTGTGGTTGCCGTTGAGTCAAAAATGATCTCGCCATCAGATCTCCTATAAATCCGATGAAAACAGAAGAAGTTGAACTCGGATGGTTAGCTAATATACAGTCAGTATCGCCTATAGCGTTGGTGTTTGATTTTGAGCATTTTATCACTATAAGCGATATATTACTATGACCGATACTGCATGCAATGTATGCGAGTGGGGTGTCAAGCGACTCAGCGCGCCGTGCACATACGCACTACTTATATGTACAATGTCATGTAGCTGGCTGTAGCTCCTGACACACAAAATCAGCATTTCCTCATGATGGAGGCATATTTTGGCAACTTGTACAAGCAAAACTCACCAAACAACACTCACTGGACAAGTTCTTCACGAAGAAGTAACACCCTGTTCTCCTCTGACATCGATTGATTTTACATCAATCACTATAACCGATGGAAAAATAGTGTAATAAAGGTCTTTGGAAAATATGAATTTGATCACTATAGGCGATATATTACTATAGACGATTATTACTATACGCGATAACTGTGCATACTTAGTTATGGCAAATGAAAATGAATTTGAGAAATCGATCACTATATCCGGTATATTACTATAGCCGCCAACCTTATAGGCGATACGGACTGTAGTTATGATGAAGAAAGGAAAAGGACAAGATGTTACGAGTTATGACAAACTGTCCACCAACGTAACCAGAGAGAAGAAGACCATTATTATCAAGAGTCCATAACCCAAGAGTATGCAACTGTGATCTCTTTTCTATGGGCCAACCGCGCGGCGCGCTGCCTTCATTACATCATTCAGCTGCAGTCCGCGCACTGCGGAAAATCAAACACCGCACTTTCCCTCTAGTTTGAAATGAACTTTCGTACGGAACTGGAGTTCACGCGCCAGAATTCAGAGATTGTGTAGGTACTGGAACGAATCGAGCAAAAACGGATGGGCTCGTGCGAGAAATTGAGAGTTTGAATGCATGCTTTCAGAGCGTGATGAAGGCAAGTTACGTAATGAAGGCAGCGCGCCACGCATGCACCCATAATCACAGTTGCATACTCTTGGGTTATGGACTCTTGTTATTATCAATAGACCTTTTGCGCGGTGTACAGATGTACGAAGTTCAGTACTAGGGCGTAGGTGTGTACAGACCTGTTAGGGTGTTCATTGTGTGCTATGCATGCGCATTTGACCAATTTTAGCCTCATAATTAATGGCAAACAATCCCTTTTCCAACTTCTTCACTTTGGTTAGAACTAATGACTAGCTAGATCTTTGTCAGAAAAAGGTTTTCCTTTGCAATGCCTTCAGGGCCCATTTCTTAGTGGAAATAGCAGAAAACACAATAGGGTCCTGCACATTCAACAACACCCATTAGGTTCTACGGGATTCTACGGGATTTCGTGCATCTGTACAGGGCGCAAAAGGCTTATAAACCAGTGTCTGCTCCAGAGCCTAGTCAGGCGGGTCAGCGATCCTATTGGGGAGGGGGGGGGGGTGAGGGACTACTTGCACCCGTTGGGAAAAAAAAAGACCATGTCACCTGTGACCCCGCCCGTTGAGAAGATTGACCCGATGCTTACCGCCCAATCTTGATAAAGAAAACCTCGCCAGGTTCAGCGATAATGACAGTGTACATTGGGTTTGATGCTTGCTTGGTAGGTGCGTCAGGCACAGGTGAGAATCTTTAAGAGACATACAGTGCGAAGAAAGATTAATTTGAAGAAGAGAATATGAGAGAAAGCAAGAGAAGTTCCGAGAGGAGAGGCAGGGAGGTAGAGAGAGAAATGCAGATGAGAAAAAAAGAGAAAGGGAGAGAATGAAACACAGAGAAAGAGGGCGAGTCAAAGACATACATAGAGAGATTGACACAGACAGATAAACATGTAGAGATTCAAACAGATAGGTAGGCAGATGGACAGACGGACACCCAGACAAAGATACAAACAAATAGGCGTACATATAGATTCTAAAACAAGAAGGGAAAGATCACCTTTTTTCCACATCCATGTCAATCAGCGATGCAATCCAGACAAACTTACTTGCTTGGTATTTCCCATCTCTGGCTGGTATCATCCGTAAACTTGACATGTAGTCGCTGGTCAGTATCAAAGTCAATTTGCAGCATCACAGGCGTAATTGGAGTGCCATAGCGACCTACATTTACATTGCCAGCGTTAACACATTCATACATACAAATAAAGGACGAAACAGCTCTATCCGCAGATTGAATACATACACATACTTCAGCACCCACATGGGAACAATCGTAAACAACGCCTACATACGAATATGCAGGCACGCACGAACAGCCGGTGACATACCCACACATGCACAAACACACACGCACGGGCGAGCGCATGCACACCCAAACTCGGGAGAATGAAGTTGAAGACACCACTGCATATTTATCAACCATAAGTACAGCTGCAGTGGTGTCTTCAACTTCATTCTCCCGAGTCAAGCTCCGTATGAAGACATCCAAGAAGAAGATTGCATTAATGAGTCCAGCGGGGACGAAACGTACGTCGCAATCGAGCTATGTCGTTGCTGTGTCATCATCTATGTGCCATGCGCTACTTGATGTACCAGCCTGCTATGCCGGATACCGCCAGCCATGCATTGACCAGGCGCCAGGCGCAAACTGATGGTAGTGGTGGTGAGAAGGAGAGCTCTGTGCCAGAACTTTGCAGCCTAGAGAGCGTGTGTGGGCAGGCGTGTGTTTACCGCCATATTGCCAGGTGTGTCTTTACCACCATATTTATCGACTATTTGGGTCACTATTACTCATGCCATCATGCGTAGCCATATGGCAGCGGTACTCGATTCAATGCCTGGGAAACACTCGTCATGGTACATGGGCACAGGCAGCTCACCCAATCTTTACTGTATCACTGAAGAGAAAACTATAACCGAATCTAAACCCCCTTGTAACCTATTCCTTTGCTCGACCAGAAGCAGGCAACTACACTTCGGCATCATTTTTACAGCGTTCATTAGGAGTAACCCTTAAAACATACTAAAGAAACCAACCTGAGGAACTATTGGTGTTGAGAGATGCCTACAGGGATATACGCAGTCACATACACAGGCACATACACATAAACCGGTCCATACACAGACACATACAGAGGCACATACACATTCACACATACATGTATAGACAGACAGACAGACAAACATACACACACACACACACACAGTCACACACACACACACACACACACACACACACACACACACACACACACACACACACACATACACACACACACAGAAAAACACCTGAGGAACTATTGGTGATGATAGATGCCTACAGGGATATACGCAGGCACATACACATAAACTGGTCCATACACAGACACATACAGAGGCACATACACATTCACACATACATGTATAGACAGACAGACAGACAAACATACACACACACACACAGTCACACACACACACACACACACACACACACACACACACACACACACACACATACACACACACACAGAAAAACACCTGAGGAACTATTGGTGATGATAGATGCCTACAGGGATATACGCAGGCACATACACATAAACTGGTCCATACACAGACCCATACAGAGGCACATACACATTCACACATACATGTATAGACAGACAGACAAACACACACACACACACACACACACACACACACACACACAGCAGAGGTGAGGTAGCAACGGCAGCAGCAGCATAACCAACAACTGCAGCAGTACATTATGGCTATGCTGTCCAAGTCACCTTCAATCCAGTAGGCGTGTCCCAAACAGCGGTTACAATATATTCTGGGCTTTCAGTGCCGGGTAGGAAGCACTGATGTTGATAATTCTAAAAACAGACATGAAGGAAAAGTTCTTGTGAGAAGGAGAGCTCTGTGCCAGAACTTTGCAGCCTAGAGAGCGTGTGTGGGCAGGCGTGTGTTTACCGCCATATTGCCAGGTGTGTCTTTACCACCATATTTATCAACCATGAAGGAAAAGTCATACACAAAAACATTCCTATTTTGGATCCTGTGATATATTTTGACTCCAAGCACAAGAACTAATTAATGTTTCCATAGCGGTCTCATGTCCGAAGGTCCTCATTATCAGGTGCTCATACTTCATGGTGCGAGTGGACCTGGCCACAGACAATTAGACCATCATGGATGCGGAAAAATCGGCCTGTAGCCGAGTCTGACGCCAACTGTGATTTTTTTAGGCTAGGAGGCCAACCTCCCCCCCCCCCCCGCTCTCCGGCGACTAACAGTACTGTATACCGTACAACTTGTCAAGGCGACCACTTGGATAAGGCGACCACCTGTCCTAGAACACCACTGAAACCAGGACCAGGGGATGTTATTTCCAGTCAAATGACCCTGGATAAGGAGACCACCTGGTAACAGAGACCACGTTTTCCAGGTCCCTTGAGCGGTCGTCTTAGACAGGTTTCACTGCACTGTAAAAACAGATGTCGTCAAACAGAATTGGCATCTACTGCTATCATTTTTGAACGCACAAAGCCGGGTACATACATTGCAAAGTGGATGCACCAAAGTTCACATGCTTACATGAAACTTGAGCCAGGCACATCCCATGTCCTGGCATTGCTGAGCTTGAATGCCACTATACCCTAAAGCAATCAAGCAAAAAGCCCAAAGCTCACATTCCACAGGCGTGACCACAAGCATTTTACGCATTTTTTTTTGCATGCACGAATGTACGCACAAACATACACAAACACACAAGCATGCAGGCACATGCACACACGCGCACACACGGGCAAGAGCACGCAAGAGCACATGCACGCGAAATCGGAAATCCTCCTACATGTACATGTATGTCCCATGGAATGTTCGTGGATGAGAATTGATCGTTTTAAGGCGTTGACATTTCCAGATTGTCACAACAACAGCTCGATAATTGGTGATATTAAATTGAAGTGCCACACATCGTTACCCAAAGGCCAGGAACATACCACAATTTTGCTGGACTCCTTCTGGAAAACTATCAGTAAGTGCTGGACTGCCAAGCAAGTCGGTCAATACCTCTGCCGGAGGAAAGGACAAGAAGGAAAGAAAAATAATATATAGTTCAATTCAAAATGGTGGGAATGCACAATGTCTCCGGTGTCTCTCTCTCTCTGTTTCTCTCTCTCTCACTCTGTATCACTCTGTCTCTATCTCTCTGTCTTCTCTGTTTCTCTGTCTGTCTCTGTCTGTCTCTGTCTGTCTCTCTCTGTCTTTCTCTGTCTTCTTTATCTCTCTCTCTCTCTATTTCTATTTCTCTCTCTCTCTCTCTATTTCTATTTCTCTCTCTCTATTTCTATTTCTCTCTCTCTCTCTCTCTTCGTCTCTCGCACTGCCGATCTTTCTCCACGTAGGCAAAATTTCTTAGAATATCCCGATAAAACCCCAGCTCACTTTTATTTACATGTAAACCATTCCTACCGGAGTGAACAATTAATGTACATTGATGCTAACAAAACTCGGATGCTGAGGCAACAGTGAGATGTAAAGAGAAATGCACCTACATGTCCCTAGTTGTGACAAACAGTCCGCCAAAGTAACGAGATGATAATTATACAGCCAGTTATTGCGGCAACAAGGCACAAACCTGACAAAGATATTGAGACATTCGACGAGTTCCAGGTTCCAAGTCGTAAAGTCGTTGGTTTGCACTCCCGTTGATGTGCTGGAACTAGGTGTCAGGTCGCCGAATGTCTCATTATCCTTGTCAGTTTTGTGCCGTGTTGTCGTACTATCTGACTGCATTATTTTCCCGTTACCTTACCTTGGCGGACTGTTAGTCATAACTCGTAACTATTAAACGAAGTAGCGGTGAGGCATCCTGCAGCTTCATAACTCGAAGAGAATTGGTGAGCACACATGCTCATTCCCTGGGCACTGCAAATTCACAACTCATTTCATTTTACAGAATCATTTTCAACGTTTCGGCAAATTGCCATCATCAGAATGCAATATGAAGTGGAAGTCTGCCAAGGAGGAGTAACTAATAATTACTTTAATATACAATGTAGGTCATTTTCTCTTTACATGCATTCTTGACTGTATAATTTCGTACATTTAGCATTTCCTCACTTCTACGGTCAGTAACACTTACGGGCTATTCGTTCAAGTTCCTCAACGAAACCATCAGTTGTTCCAATGTCTGGTTTTGATGCTGAATCGTGACACACCAAGAAGAAAGAGTGTATTCAAAACCTT
Source organism: Sycon ciliatum (assembly GCF_964019385.1). Lineage (NCBI taxonomy): Eukaryota > Metazoa > Porifera > Calcarea > Leucosolenida > Sycettidae > Sycon > Sycon ciliatum. The sequence goes on from NC_088648.1 coordinate 19,573,383, forward strand.
CTCTCAGACTCAAGTAAACAAGGTCTTCATGAGTAGTTTGAGGGAAAGTTGCAAAATAGGAAACATCCGACGACACAATTGGTTGTCACCACCAGGACTCGAACAAAGGACGCTCGCTTGTGGCCACTAAGCTATTGTGTAGTCGTCATTTAAGCTGCAACATTTTAACATTTCCCTCTGACTTCCAATGATTCCACACAAGCTGGCAGGATGCAGCCCTCATTGTAACCCACGCACTTGAACGTCACGTACAACGTAGCACGCAAGGAGCCCCAACACATGACATATTCAATAGTCGTTTTGAAAGTCGAAAATGGGAAAAATCTGAAGAATGAAATTTACAGTCTCCACCAGGACTCAAACATGGCACCATCGCTTAAGGCCAGCGATGCCCTACCACTAAGCTTTGGTATAGTTTTCATTCAAGCAGGGACCGTTCAACATCGTTCGTCAGACGTTGAAACTCGTGCTTCCTATGCAACCACACATGATGGTTCCACCAAGACAAGCACAGGTGTGCTTCTCAGCTCTGCCGCTCAGCTCAGCTTCACAGCTCAACCTGAGCCTTTCAGCTCGTTTTCGTCTTGGCTGCGCACACCTTCCCCACCTATGTTATTATTATAACTTAGAACCTCCCAAGTTGGAAGGCTGTTGGAGTGCGCATCCCAGACGCGCTAGAGCTGCTTGCCAGTTGGTTGTAGACCGTCAGTGCCATTGGTCAGTGTCGTGCAATGTTATCGTATGATCTGATTGTTTTAAAGTATTTGGTGGTGTTAGTGGGCATTATAGTGTAACTTGTAGCTAATTGGTCCTTTTCTTTATCGTAAAATAATCGTTGACTCTCCATCCGAGTCTTAGTTACCTCTTCACCTTTCTAGGATGTGTCCAAGGAACCACAAACTGTTTTGACCTACCCAAGCAATGAGCAAACTTTTAGCACCCAAGGAACGACCATATTATAGGACGTGCCAAAGTATGGCAGACTATTAGGATGTGTCCAAGGACGCAATTTCAAATTTGAACAACAGACATCAGGTCCATGTACAATGTACATGACGGATTGTACATGACTCCTGACAGCTTTCAGTCTCGGTAACAGATTGCGTGTTTGATAACATCAACATGAATAATCGTTGAAGAAGGGTTTGGTGCGACTTCGGTGATAATTGGTGTATTACTCCCTGCGTGGGAGCTTGCGCTTTTCCTACCGACTCTCTGACTTGACTGACTCACGACTGCCATCCAGCGCACACAAGAAGTCCATCGAACCGCCCACTCGGCAAACCTGCAAGAAAGCACCACTCCCTGCTCAATGAATATGTTTTTGTTTTAAAAAGCACACTCCGATTGCGTTGATCGAAACATTAGCTGCACTGAAAAGGAAAGCAGGTTGAAACGTTCTGGCTCGCTGTATGGTGCACAGCCCAGTGCGGTGCGCTTTTGCGAGCCACAGTCACGAGCCGATCACAATCACACATGAAGCATTGTTCAAATAAAGATTAGTTGTCGACAAACCAACTTGGCTATCTTTGATTTTCTGTCTGTATTGCTGGTGCATGGTCAGTACCTTCAAATTGGCCATTCTGCACTGGCTGCTCAATTATAATCTGAAAGCCACTGTACTGGTAGCTGTTATGAATAGTGACATACCAATCTCAAGCGTCAGTCGTACAAATTCTAATCTCTTCGCTATTTGCCACGGGTGTGCTGCTATGCAAGCTATGTCGAGGAGTATTTTCAAATGCAAGCATGGCATGTCGCCATCAAGTCTCTATTGTCGGCAACTAACCTGGCAATTGCACTCTTTCGATGGCGTGGATCGCTCTTCGTCACAATAGTATGACATTGTTATAGCTCGCATGGCTAGCTGGTCCCACATGCATTTTTTGCGACACCCCACTTTCGCACCTCTTGAGTTGTCGCTGCCTGCGACACATTTTCAATCACACTCGCAGTGGTGGCCTGCGGAACCGAAGGCTATAATAATTATTATAGTTTTTTTGGTATTGAGATTTTCTGTCATAATAATTATTATGTAAGCACATTTGCTTTGCCCGTACAAGAGGCTTGTTTCAAGGCTATAGCTTGTGTTTTTCTGAACATTCAAGTGATGCTAACGCGGATCCCGCGAATATTATAATTACTATTACTCAAAGTCGCACACAAACACAAAACAGCAGTGCAGGCTATGCCCGAGCGATATGAATTGGGCCTGATTTTATGAGGCCACCAGCGATATTTTTTAGCTCCCTTTCAGTCACATTGCTACTGTCTTCCTCTCCTGCTTTTAAAACTTTGTTTAAAAGAAACCATTATTTCTAGCATCGGTTCTCTCACAAATGAATCCCTGATTAGGTCTGTTATAACTTCGGGAAGCCCACTCTTGTTTTAGTGCCTTTCCTGTGTTCTATTGGCATCCCTGGTTTTCGACCTATTGATTTTCTCCCTGTTCTTTGATTTAAATTCTCAGATTTTATTTGAGTTTATCTACTTCTATTTTCATTATTCTATTGGTTTGGCGAGACTCCCATGATAGGTATCCGCTTACCTCTGGAGAATCCGTAAATAAACAATACAATGCAATACAATGGATTCTAAGGATTCTCCATAGACCTTAGCCTTATTAATTAATCAACGGGGGCTACGTCAAAATCTTACATGGATGAAGAGGAAGAAGCCTAAGGGATAATAAAAAGAAAGGAATGGAAAAGACGTTGCGCTGCAGCAATTTTACCGCGCTACATGTATGACAGCAGTAGAAGTAAGTAAATTATCGTGTCCGTTCCCGAAGGGAAAGCAGTACTCTACGTGAAATGTATCCAGAAATACCTGACCTGTACATGAACTGTGAGTAACAGCTTGTACATGTACATGTACGTATGCCACCCTGAGCCATCCTGAGGCAAAATGCACTTACAACAATTACCTTGAACTAAGTTCATGTACATGTACATGAACAAACTGGCGTAGACAGTACATGTACATGTACATGTACTGTCGTACAGTTTCATCTGAAGTCCGCGGCGTTGCAAGCACTGCAAGAAGCAATATGTCCCCCCCCCCTCCCCAGCACCAGCAAGAGGAACAATGCAACTGAGGTGCAATTTAGTAGCTGTGCAATAATTTTTTGTCCATCCTGTTCAATATCAAGGGACGGTGAGATATGCTAGGAGTAAAATGTTTCCTTTCAAGCCATACACGATCGCGTTTGTATTGTAAATGAGAAGGAATGACAAAAATTAGGTTTTCCAGGGCAATAGTACCCGAACCATCTGGTGGGCTCAGCTGTTGTACACAGGTATACACAGCAATTGTCTGGATTAGCCCATTATCTCTTCAATTTGCTTCATTACACAGCCGAAAATCACATACCGGTAATTATAGAACTTAATTTAACGGTAGTAAACTTACTTCATCGACTAGAACCTTGTACCAAGTATAAAGTATGTGTGGAAAGGCGCCAGGAAACATACTCACTTTATACACATACACGTACAAGTACATGTATGTAGACGCATACGTGTATATACGCGCTCAATCGCACACGAACAAACATACACACAGCCGCACATAGAATACACACACACAGTCACACACGATCTGTGGCGCTGGTATTTCAAGGATACAAGAGCAGTTCAAGAGAAGGCGAGTATAAAACAATGTGCTACCTCGTGAGCAACAAATGAGCGATGTGAAACTCTACTTCAAATAAATATCCCGCACACTGTGACATCCTCCTCCATTGCTGCTCGAGAGCTCATGAGAAGCTCACTCGTTGACCATTAGAACTATTCTGAAAAGGTTCTGCAAGGTACAGGACAGCTTGTCAGGCAACAGTGCCCACTGAACAAGTTTCTCCCTCTACACTTGTTTCTGTTCCTTTGTTTTTCCCCAAGAGTAGAATATTGTCCAGCAGCATCGGATCAAGTAGTCGCTAAATATAATCTGATCTATCAATTCTTCTCCGGAGAGAGTTCCCTTGTTTCGCCCTTAGCCCCGTCTTCTCAGCAGAGCTATGAATTACTGGCCAAACTGATCACGATGAAGTTTAGTGAGCAACCAAGCCTTGTGTACACTAGGTGGGCGCACCAAATCAGTTCAAGCAGCGAGAAACAGCGAGCTTTTGTACAAGGGAAGGTAACTTTGTCGGTTGATTACCAGAAGTAGAACTCGAACATTGAATTGTTAATTTCCTAGGGAGACGGTTTGAGTCATTGCCCATTGCATCACTATTGCCGCTTTGAAAACTTACCTTCCAATCCCAAGTTGGGCAAGCCTTCCAGGTTGGTTTCATGCGGCCCCGTTAGAGTTTGTTCCATTCTTGCCGTTCGGAACGGCTCCGCGGTGCTCACGATAGCGGCGCTCAACTGTGAGAACACGTATACTACCAGCACGGTAATCACGGGTTGGATGACTAGAACGTTCATCATCTCTACTACAAGTACTAGAGATGCCCTGAAATGGAGGCTAATAGAGGAGAGTGAAATGCTCATTCGTGAATCACCCAAACCGAGTTGTAGTGTTAGCGCTGGCGGCAACGAGTGAACAAACACGGCGCTGGATTTTGCAGGTAAGTCGCAGCAAGGTGGACCGTGGTTCTGCCTCGGTGCCGTCACTGCATGTCCTCGATCACCGACGCTAGCTTCAAAGTATCACATGAAGCACATAATTATCGCAAACCTCGAACAGGTAAAAGTACATGTAGCTGCTCTTCGCATTGTACATTCAGCTTGCTGTCTACAGCATTGGGTATATTGTACATGTACATGGTACAGCCTAAAAAGCTTTCAAGAACTTAGCACTGGGTACATGTGACTAAATTGAAAAGCAATCGTCTGAATAGTGAATACACATTACGGCATTCCGGACTCTCAAACAAATACACAACTAGCAGTGGACGTCCATAGGCATTGGCGAATAATGCTCGAAAAGGTGGCAGATTCTTCTCGAAAAGCATTGAAATTGGCAGAACCATACAAACCTTATGAGTTATGGTGGGCAATTCCTCGAATTCTGCTCCATTTCTTTATCCACATACCAAACATGCATGAAAACTTACCAGAAAAAGTATTGAATTCTGCCAATTTTTCTGCCGGCATCATCCGCATATGCCTAGTGGACGACAAATATTTATATATTTATTACAACATCTCAAGACTCGGTGGAAACACCGGCCAATGTTAAGAGAGTGGGTGATTGCCAACCACGGCGATAAATAAAAGTAAGGGGAAATACTGTGCGGTGGACACGTCTAGTTTGTTGTTGTTGTTGTTGTTGTTGTTGTTGTTGTTGTTGTTGTTGTTGTTGTTGTTGTTGTTGTTGTTGTTGTTGTTGTTGTTGTTGTTGTTGTTGTTGTTGTTGTTGTTGACCTTATTTTTGAATTTGAATTCGTTATTCTCACGATGGCACCATCGTCAATAGGAGATAAGTTTATGAGAAGGTGAGATGCTGTGGGTGGGGCTGTGGGTTATGCAGATGGAAAGTGATTTACATCACTTTGAATTTTACAAGTATGGGACAGGGTGGGCTTTGCAGGAGCAGATTGAGTTAATCAACAGTGAGCAGATTTCCTTCTTGAAAGCAGGTCGCGGGGAGACGTCACGAATGCGAGCAGGGAGGGAATTGTAGTATTCTTGGGACCTATACAGTGGGGAGTCTTTACAGCGATCGGTTCTTGTGGGTTGGAGGTGCCAAGTGCGTGCGTGTCGAAGGCTATATTGGGCCGTAACTTGAGCGGTGGTGTTGAGCATGCGTATGTGTTGTGGGGCATATTTGTATTTTATGGAGTGTGCAAGAAGGGTGAGCTTCACTTTGCGGCGAGAGAACATTGTCGGCCATTTGAGCCGATGGAACAGTGTTGAATGATTCAGAGGAGTGTAGAGGGGGAGACGGAGGCAAATTATGGCCGCCTTGCGCTGGATTCGCTCAAGGCGGTCAAGGGCTGTGATTGAAAGCGGGGTGACAGCTGTTGTTGTTGTTGTAGTTGTTGTTGTTGTTGTTGTTGTTGTTGTTGTTGTTGTTGTTGTTGTTGTTGTTTGAAATCTTTGATTCTCACGATGAAGTGTGACCAATAAGAGAAAAAGAATTACAGGCACGGAGATCGGAGAAAGAGAAATCTAAGTTTAGCTGCTTGCTGAAATACATGTAGTAGCGATGGTAATAGGGAGTTTATCACATGCGCGGGATATTTATTTGAAGCTGGGCACAATGGGGCTATACTATAGATGTGCTGAGCGATGTGAGCAGGTACATACGGAAGATACGACAGGAGGTAGGATGTTTGCTCGTCTGGGTTAATTTGCCGGAGGCTGAGTGGGATGCTATTAAAGAGATCAAGAGAAGCATAGATAGGGGAGTCTCTTAGCCTGTTTGTACGTGTTGTGGGTAGCTCAAAGGTTCGGGGTAACCTGAGCGTGCGAATGGGTTGTATTTGGTGTAGGTGAATTGCAAGAAGGTGTGGTGGTGCATATCTATGGTGCACGCTATGTGCAAGAAGAATATGGAAGAGGGTACGCCGGCTGCTTAGTGATGGTCATTCGAGCCGGTGAAGCAGCACCGGGTGGGTTCCGTGTTCAAAGAGAGGGATATGCAAACAAAGGCGAGCGGCGCGCCGTGGGATGTGTTCGAGCCGGTCATTGAGGGTTGCGGGGAAGGGTGAGAGGACAGTGCAAGCATACTCAAGAATTGGACGGAAACATGTGAGTTCCACTGGACCAGCACAGATTGGGCTGTATGATGAGGCCAAGGTGGTGATGCCTTGAGGCCACAGTGAGGTTGGTGTCGTTGAGTGTGATTGACAGTGGTCTGGGAGGTGGACGGTTGGTGTGGTGAAAGTGGATGACAGTGGTCTTACTTTCATTGACCAGGAGATGCCAATCCTTCAGCTGTGCGGCGGTTGTCACAGTTAATTGGAGGTGCTCTTCGGAGGCTAGAAATTTCTCGTGAGCGGCAATGATGGCTGTTTCGTCTGCAAACTGGCTGCACTCGGTGTTGGCATTAATTAATGCAGGCGGTTGGCAGATCGACTGTGTAGGCCGTGAAAAAAAAGTGGCCCTAAGACAGAACCTTGGGGGACCCCGCTGGAATGTTCAGCCAGGTTGATTTGCTGCTCTCCACTTGAACACGTTGTCGTCTGTACGTGAGATAGGAGGCAAGCCACTGGAAGCATTTTCCATCGAGTCCGAGGTGGGCCAATTTTGCAAGCAGTCCTTGGTGTTACACCCGGTCAAACGCCTTAGATAAGTCAAAGAAGCAAGCGATCACTGTTTTCCCAGCGTCTATTTTCATAGTGATTTGTTGATGGATTAACCGAGATAGCTGCTGTGTGGTGCCGTAGTTTGGGTGAAAGCCTGATTGGCCGTTGGGGAGGTGAGGTTGGATGTGCTTGGAGATCCGGTCAGTAACTCTTGCACTTTCTACGTCACGCTGAGCAGCGATATCGGTCGATAGTTGGAGGGCTCGGTTTTGCTGCTCTTCTTGTGGATGGGGTGACTGTTGCGTCCCTCCACTCTTGCGGGATAGTGCAACGTTGGAAGGAGGTGTTTTAAAAAGGGTTGCTAGGGACGGCGAAAGTGAACTGACCGCCTCTTTCAGTAGGCGGATTGGTATGCCATAACAACACGGGCTCTTTAACGGGTCGAGGTTAGACAGTAGCTTTGAAACCTCTGGAGTTGTTGTTTCAAGTGTCGTGAGACCAGGTGTATTGGGGGTGGGGAAATGAAACTTACGCCGTCGCAAGTTTGACCTAATGAATCTTCGTTGGAGTTTGTCTAGCACACCCAAATCAGACGCAGGTAGCCGTTATATTAGGCTATTCGTACTACTTTACAATACGCGTCACGTTTTGGAATACGACGAACTGGCAGACGTCGTTTTCATGCAGGTGCATTCACACACTACGCACGCACACGCTGCTCGTACAGCTGTGTGTACAGCTTCTTTTGGACGCAAACTGCTGGGAACGACAGAACGAAACTCGGTACAGGGGTCTGGATACGTCGTCTACGTTTTCGTATCAGGGGTACGATTTTCCCGCCACGGTCCATGTTGTCATGGCTATCCGGACGAAAACGTCACGTTTTGGGCGTAGTGTGAATTGCTCATTATATTAGGCCCAGTATGCCCACACCACAACATCATACTCTTTTAGCGGTCGAACGTAGCTCTTGTAAAGGAGCATCATGGCGTTGGGAGTAGGGCACTGGGCCATGTAACACAGCAACGTGATTATCTGATTGAATTTTCCACTCATATCTACAAGTAGGAAATCTTTTCAGTATCCAAAATGTCCTCACCGTACACATTGCACCAGTAAATCAAATGTATTAGTTTCTGGAATCCAGCAACCTTCCTGATTCAGCTTAACTTCCGTTGCTTAATGGTTCCGAACTTTAAAGTGACCACTGTACGTAACAGTGGTGTGCGCTGATGTTCTCCACTGAATCTCCACTATAAGTCCTAGAGATGGGCTCATACCCCAGTGTGGCAATTTCCTGTTGTCTAACCCACAAGGCGAAGTGAACACTGGTATGTACTGTGGTGTTTTGGTATTCCCTAGTTGACTTGATTCTTTTCATTTATTCTCGAATTGGATTTTCCTATTTATTTGATTTGATTTTCCTATCTACAATGTACTTGACTGGATTTGTCGCCATTGCCTTCTTTGCTTGTGCTTTTCGACTTCTTCATTCCGCCACCCAGTTTGTGATCAAATAAAGGCAAAATTCTCAGTATGTAGTGTTGTAGTCATCTGGCCGAAGTCTATAATCATGCTTTGATGCTTTGATTCTGGAATTGACAGTGACTAGAAATTTTGGTAGTGCTTGTCACAGTCACTGAATGGCATTAATTTTTATCGGAATGGGTTTACTCCCATATTGTAGCTCGCCTATTCCGCCGAAATGTGACACTTGACTGACTCACGACTGCCATCCAGAGCACACGAGAGGTCCATCGAACCCATTCCTAAAAATCATCGCCGAAGTCGCAACCACTATTGCGTACTGAATGACATGCCAGAAGAGAGGGGAATCACCTGGGAATCGGCTAAACCGGCGTGAAAGTGTATGATTGTACATAATATGTACATCTATCACGGATGCACTACTGCGCAAGTGGGCGATCGCTTCTCTTTCCAGCACGAGGCTGGAAATGTTCTGACCATTCGTGTACAAAAATGATGAAGTGTACATGTACGTAGTGTACATTTACATGATTGTACAGACCTGGCACTAAGTCTTGTACTGTTACTGTAGTCTGTAGTCTGTAGTTGTAGTTCAGGTTGCAACATGCCAGTACATGTACAGTCAACTTCGCTTATAACGACTGCGGATATAACGACAATTCGCGAAGAACGACAGAATTTCCATGCCCAGAGTAAAGTCCCATCCGACTGTAATACATTATAATGAGACTTCGGGTATAACGACACTTCGCGAGTAAGGACACTTTTCTGACGCCCCGCCGAGTGTAGTTATAAGCGAAGTTGACTGTAGCACTCTTGCGTCTTGGTCATAGAAAATACAACAGTTAGTAGAACGTGTCCCGGGCACGCCCGCGTAACTAACTAACTACTACAATATAATGCTATTGTTGCTCGAGATTCAAGTGCTGTACTTCAAAGCAGAACCAAGAAGGGGACGTCGCCAAGTCATCCCTCATATCAGGCTTCTCAGAACAAGTGCTCGCTCGCCGTTTCACCAGTGAGTGTATTCAATTTTCTTGTTTGTTGTTTTCTACAAATGTACATCGCGACCCATTCCCAGTTATGATTTAGGACCTGTATCTGCGCCTGGGTCCTTGAGAGTGGTGGCATTCCTGCATCTTGTCTAAGACTCTAACCCAGTTTCAGTCAATACCCTAGAATCCCGGAGCTGGCTGCTAGGTGCGCAGGTGGTTGGTCGGGTAAGCACTTTCATGACCTTACTCCTTAGCGCCTTCTCTCTTCTTATGCGGTAATGGCCCAAAGGGACGTGTCCCAACTCAGAATGATTATTTCGCAAACTACGCGTACTAGAGTGCAACCATTACGATCTCAAAATACATGTACAATGATTTCACATGTACATGTATATGCAATGATCCGAGCTACTGAGTCTGTATAATAATTACTAAGTACTATACATGTACATGTATCCGATGACTCGTTTTCTGTAATTCTGTTGATGCTTCACAAAATTGATGTGTTATTTTGCCCCTACAAGAGGCTAGGCATGGGCGTGTAATGCTAGTTATTTGCAGCGAAAATGCTTAAGTCAATGCTCATAATAATATGAGGATATTATGCCACTTGCATGTACATGTATAATGCTCACACTACTCCATAATGCCAGTTTGAAAGTTGGAAAAGTCGATTTAAGAAGGCCGTCTTGGATCAAGGCCAAAGCGTAGAAGAAAAAAACTTAAACAGCAGTGAGCATGTTGTCTGGAACAATCCACTGAGAAGGTTGATTTGCAACGTCAAGTCTCCGGACGAAGCCGGACGGGTTCAGATGCACGATTTTCGGAACCGGACCTAGCCAGCTTCATGCATGACACCGTTGTCGACCGGCAATTATGCTTGTTATGCCAATTTTGCTTGCGAAATGGTGTCATAATGCCAGCATTATGCCACCTGCAAAAAAGGGACCATAATGCCAGCCATAATGCTAGCATTACCCGCCCATGCCTACAAGAGGCTCAATGAGTTCATTCCTAAAACAAGCAAAAAACATGTACATGTCTACATTGTATCTCTGCGGGGCTAGGTCGCCAGGCCAACTTGGAATAACCCCAACCTTTAGTACAGAGCCTACCATCATGTATATTCACTGGTTTGAGGTAAAGGCGCAAACGGGAAAAGTCTGAAGATCAAATTGACTGTCACCACCAGGACTCGAACCAGGGGCACTCGCTTGAGGCCAGCGATGCTCTAACCACTGAGCTATGGTGTAACGGTGTAGACGTCACTGTAAAACCGGAAAGTCTAACGAGTCACAAAGTCTTACGTTTTAACGACCAATTATTTTTCGTTATTTGAAAAAAAAACGTTATCGTTAGATGTGTGTGTAAAGATGTGCATACAGATGGGTGGCCAGGTAGCCATCGTTAAACGTTCTGCACGTAACCGTGCCAAAATTACAAAAACGTTAAACTTTTTGGTCTTTAGACTTTCCGGTTTTACAGTACTTAGCAATTCCCAAACCCATATCTTTGGTGCAGGACATGGGGATAAAATTGTAGGACGATACATGTATCTAAACTCCAGATCTGGACGACATGTGGGGCTGAGCGAACCTGATTAGCGTTTTTGGCAACAGCTCCAGAAGAAGAAGAAGTGTATGGGGGTTTCTCATGGTCGCCATGGTTAGCCTTGCTCATAATTGTATTGGACTTTCCGTCATCATCAGGGTCCGTGTGTTTTCAGTTGGAGTCTAACATAACGGTTGTCGCAAATACCCCTCACAATGTGTTGGTATGCTTGTCTGTTTTGTGCCTGTCTGAATGTGGGCCACGACTGTGGATATTTATAGGGACATGTGGCTGACTTGTTTTTGGAACCGATGCTGCGGGGGCTAGCGTGTGGACATTCGAGTGATCGTGCGCATTAGCCCCCGACTCCTGAGTCACATGTTCAGTTCGCTGCGTCAGTGTGAGGTGAATTATTATTCAAAAACGTGCAGACGTGGATATAGCTCCTGAACACGGATGTGCAAATCATGTCGTGATTGTGGCACGGAGCCAATGCCATGTTTACTCATCTGTTTTATCGTGGCGTTCAGGATGCACAATCTTGATGTGCGAAACGAATCACCCTTCTGCACCAGTTTCTCCCGGCTCCCTACATGTGGTGTGCCACGTGTTGGCTGTCAACCTAATTACTTGTCACCCGCAAAGTCCGACCAGGCCGTCCCAGTTTAATAACTTTGTAGTGTTGACAGACTGTCATGGTTCCTCTCACGGGATGGGAAAGCTCATTATGTCAGCATAATGCTCTTGACAAGCGGCTAAAGTAGACAGTTCAGGCAGCTCAAGCCCCTGCCAGACCTTCAAAGCTGGCAACTCTCACTCACAATTTTGGCATTACTGCTGAGTAGATGTTCTGCGTATGGTGTCACTGAAGGGGAAATCACTTTACCCCTAACACGCTCCGCGTTCACGCACTTTTGTCTTTGCTCACTGCACACTACTTGATGTACATTATTACAATGTGCTACGCCCGACATCACGAGGCCGTAAACACTATCATTAAATTTTGGGTTGTCACGCATCCATCACTCTATTATTGCTAGTCGAGACGACGCACGTGGGGCCTGCAAGACCAGCACGAATCTCAAGGGGTAAACAAGTAGTTGCAGGACTGGTGTGCGGCGAAAATGCGTGCCAACTGCCAAGTAATAGCTAGTGATCACTCGTACTCAGATCAGCTAGACCAGTGGTGGTGTTTTTTGTACGGTTCCTCCACCAAGGACGGCAAAACCCTGTAGCAGTAGGCTGTACTGCATGCTAGTGACGTAGATCTACTAGGGCCAGGATCGCGCTACGTATACACGTAGATCTACTCGATTTGACTGTAAACCTACATACATCCTTCAACTTTAGTTCAGTTCAAGACTTCAAGACATCTACCTGATTGTAGAGTCTATGGCAGCAAATCTTCGTGCCGCACATGGATTCTGTACTACATGTATCATCGAATGACTATGTTGTCGTAGACCAAGACCAGGCAAGCACTCCCTGTACTGGCTTGGTGTAGACCTACCCAGCTAGCTACAAAAACGAGTGGCGGCCCAGCGATGGCAGTACTGACGCCGAGCGCAAGGAACATCAGTCATCACCCTGAACTCTGTTCCAGGTACGGAAATTGGGCCACACTCTCGCGGCAGCGCAGCGTCACGGTCGAGGCCCGCTATAGCATCGCTTGATGAACTAATGGTTGTGGCCGCCGTGCATTTCCAGTAAAAGTCCCTGGCTTTGGCCTTCAGGTCGTCAATTTCGTTCATCACAACTGAACAGGGTTCTACTTCCTATCCAAACAGTTTCAAATGCTCGCTCGTCAGTGAATTATCTCTCTCTCTCTCTCTCTCTCTCTCTCTCTCTCTCTCTCTCTCTCTCTCTCTCTCTCTCTCTCTCTCTCTCTCTCTCTCTCTCTCTCTCTCTCTCTCTCTCTCTCTCTCTCTCTCTCTCTCTCTCTCTCTCTCTCTCTCTCTCTCTCTCTCTCTCTCTCTCTCTCTCTCTCTCTCTCTCTCTCCAACACCTTCCTCTTCACCAGACCCCGGCGGGATTTCTCTGCATGTCCAGCCACGACTGTATCAATGTCGCCTCAGAGTCGTAGCTGAAACGAACGTGTGGCATTATGAAAACGGCAAAGCAAAAACAAGCTGCAGCAGCTGGAAACAGCAAGAAAAAATGCGATCCGAAAACTCCACCGATCGACTCTCACACAACAAACACTGCGAAAACGTGCTTTGTACAGGGGTCCTCAACTCACGTTCCGCGTGAATCCCACGTTCCCCGTTATCGGCCATTTTTCGTCACTCACCTTGGCAACAAGCATGTTTACGGCGTGTTTACGTGGTTTTCTACCTAGTCTGGACAGGCCCTAAGGTCAGTCCACGATCGTGCGCGCGATGCATCGCGCTGGCATCAAACACACATTCATGCCACACGCAAGGGTACAAAGTGCACCAGTGCTAGCTTCGCTCTATGACTGAGCAGACACCGCGCGCGCATGTGATTGCACTTTTGAACGCAGGGATACGTATTCATGACCTTTTGGGCACTGCAGGCCACATATGCAACAGATACACGTGTGTGCCCGCACTGCTCGGCACGGCCCGGTCTACACAGACTACCATGGACTACAGTGTGGATCTATGTTAGAAGACGCGTCGACGGCAGATCGTTTTCGGTTGCCCCGATTATTATTATTATTAGTTACAATACTTGTCTTTGCCTTGATAAGTGCGTTGCAGAAGGCAGTGAAGGCTGGCAGTGGCAGTGACTGACTATGTGTGTGATGTAATTGATGTGTGTTCATGCGAACTCATTGGATCAACTCCGCGTTCCAACGTCAAGTACTCAACTCAGGGAAGGATGTGGCAGATACGCAACTGGCGGTAAAGCCACGCAACTCACGAACGTTCCCGTCTGGATTGGCCCCCTGGTGGCAGAGGAGTGGGTGAACTGTTCCGCTCGGCGATCAACAAGATTTCTCCGGAATCCTCTAGCCCCAACAAGCATGAGCATTGCTGGTAAGACTAAGAGAGAAAACCGAACTGTCGTCGAAGTTCACCTGTCTGTGATCATCATGCATAGGCTTGGTATCGAACCTACCCCCTATTCGCATATCGTGACAATGAGTCCAGAGTGAGTGTATGCGCGATTTGAATACGCTAAGTCGTGTACAAATAGCGCGAAGTATTGGAAAATAACATTTACGGAATAGTGATAAAATTTCATGAATTTTAGACGCGTGTAACCATGATCTTCCTACGAGTAAAATCATGGGCTAGCTTCCTATCGACGAGTGTACTAGTAGTAGCTCCCACCTTAATCTTCTGCAACACAAATATTATGTTATCAAGCGATTAGCTGGAACAATAAACTGGTGTGATATTCTCGGTCATCAGCTGGTTATGGCATTGGTTGGAATACACCAACGGGTACCTGCTTGGGGTGAGCATTGTACACGGTGTGCAGTGGTCATAAGCCAGTGTTCATAACTAGGGTGTGGTGCGTTTTCGAACCGTCGTGATCAGATAGCTGGGGCGTCGGAAGGTATTTTAGCGCGGTACGGTCAGCCATCTGAAGTACAAAATTACTCGTGTGGGAGGGAAGGCTGAGCCAAACATTTTGGAAACCCAGATCAGTGTATTGTGTCGATTCGCGGCGTACCTGGGGTGAAAAGTGGTACAGTCAATGCCGTAGTCACCGTACCGTGTCCGACGCCCCTGGACACGCATTCAGGCTTTCACAGGACCGGGGATTCGAGTCCCGATATAGGCTGTGAAGCCTTCGGACTTCGAGTCCAGATTTGTTGCATTAGAATACAATCATCATTATAGATATGAGATTTTTATGGACCAGCACTGAAACGGTGTTGAGCGTGTACTAGGGTCTATCCAGTATTACAGAGGTTTGTTGTTGCCGGTGTGGCTGTAGTTCATAGTTTCGCTGGAAGTACTCGGCAACACATAGTGCCTGAATTGGGGTTGATTTCTGTCCACAAACATCCTTTGCATTCGACTAGAATCAGCAGCATTTTACGTACTATCATAATGCATTCAGTTTCCTCTGAGACAAAAATGCGATAATACTCATAGAAAGGACACACTTCAGGCTCCACTATTCCTGTTCCTTTTCCTTTGCCGGTACTTCACCTGATGAGAAGGCTTGAAAGTATAGTTGTGAAACCAAAAACTTTCAAGATGTTCGAAAGGAGCCTGAAGTGTGTCCTTGTTATGAGTGTAATGCATTGCACTCTGATTTTGGGGGCTGTGTGGTGGTTTCGTCTGGTATTGGTATTTGACTGACTTAAAGGGGAAGTCCGGTGAAAAATTTAAATTTCACAGTCCGTAGAGTTCGGGGCGCTGAGTGGAATGGTTTTTGTCCGAGGAGGCTGCGGCCTATGGTTCGTCAGATACGCCCAATCGAACATGTGCGAATTTGAGCGCGCATCACCCAGATCCAGGTGATGACGTCACAGCGTGCAGCCAGGTAGCCACACCATCAAGCTATGTACAAAATGGCCATATTCGGAGCGCGTTCGATTGGGGAACCGTTGGTCGCAGCTTCTTCGGACCAAGACCATTCGATTCAGAGTTACAAACACTACGTACACTGTGGTTTTCAGCTCGGTAAACCTCGAGGTTATACCGTATTTTAACCGTTTCCGAGTTGGACTTTTTCCGTCGGCATGCAATGGCCTCTAAGGCTCTAGCAATGCGCTGCGTGCATACTAGGGTCTAGCTATAGTGTAGTCAACAAACTCATCACACACGGAACTACTCTCGCACTGCCGTGCTGGGGTAGTATCTACAACGAGACTCGAGTCACAACTGACACAAGACTCAGAAAACTAGTCAACACCCGGACTTGTCATGTACTACACTCGTATCAGTCGTATTGTACAGTTATGTAGTCAGAGAATGTGAGTTTCTCCTTGCCGGTGCCGGTGGTTGTGCTTTGAGAAAGAAAATTTTAGTTTTCCGCTCCCGCCTCATTATTTTGTGCTACAGCGATGAGTGCGCAACCGTGACAAGTGACAAAACAGCGAACAGCTCCCGGACCTAGAACTTTCAGATTCCGTAGCGTTGCGAGCGAAGAGTCGTGCCCGTGGTTCAAAGAGCCTGCACTGTTCTCCAATTGAGTAGTCCGAAATATGCCAAGTTCGCACCAAAACATCACCATGTGGCAGGCTACTGGAGTCTAAGCGAATCGGTATGGAACAACATTTAGAGCACTCGCATCATTCTTCTCCATTTTGGCGACTCTGATCTCCAGCGATCTGATAATTATATCAGCCACGTCTGCAATAGCTGCTGCTTCTTCATCAGTCGGAAACTCAGTAGCGCTCACTCTTGACCGGCCCGCGGCCATTTCTTCAGCTGAATACCGAGGTTCTCAGCCCCAGACCGAAGTCATGAAGGTCAGCCATGGCTGCATCCTCACTCTCACAAGTAGTTACGTCTTCGGAGTCGCTTGCACCACCTAATATCGGTCGTCAAATCATTTGAAATAGCACTGACACTATTGCTTTCACGCAATCCTTTTGACCTAGCTGCACGCTATGACGTTGCGGAGGGTGTGGCGCGGCCGCATGACGTCATGGCGCAGCCCCCGAAACTCAGTTTTTGAAACGGAAATATCTCGAGAACGCTTTGTCGGAGACACATGGGACCAACACCATTCGACTCAGCGCCCGAAACTCTACCGACCCTGAAATTTAAATTTTTCACCAGACTTCCCCTTTAACCCTGTTTCATACTCTAGCTAAGGTTTTCGCCGATGAAAAGTACGAGATGATACGCCATTCGTCCCAGCTGGACTTTACGTTGTAGCCAGCATCTTTTGCAGTGTAAATTCTATCTGAGATGTTCTCACTGTTGTCCTGGCTGCTACTGTGTTCAAAATCCGTTCTTCTTTTGTACGTACCCAGGCTGACTCCTGAGAAAGATGAGGCGCTTTCGAATCCTGCTTAGCGTGTGCTGTGCTGTAAGCCTGTTTGTGCCTGCCACTGCGAGGCCCCTACAATCAGCCGCCAATGATCCCGATGAAGGCGCACTGATGACGGGCACTCGGCACCAGAAGTTTGTGAAGACGAAGAAGTGCCGCTACCACTTCCAGCAGGCGCGGACCGAGTCCTGTGAACACCACATGTGCACAGTGGATCACTCTCTGTACGAAGCACACGGTTGGTGAGCCTTTGAAACTGGATGCTCATTTAATGCATTTCATGATTATTGTGTTTGGTAACAATGAAGTAGTTATCCACCTCCACCACTTCATTGGTTTAACACACTGAAAACTGCTGCTGCTCACCCTTCTAGTACAGTACTGGGTAACAGCGGTGACAATTGTATTGTGAAACGGTGGTCGATACATACATGTAACTGGCCCAACGAATGGTCTGTAACTCGACATTGGAGACCGAGAGAACAATATAGATAACAAACATAACCTGGTGGTAGAAAATGATAACCACCAAAAATGATCTTGATCTCGACTATATGGGAGTATGCGTATGTGTACGTGTCTTAGCTTGCTTGCTAATGTGTGTTTCACATGATACTGCCACATGGCAACAAAGCATTTTCACATTCTCACTGGCCTAATTTTGTGTATGTTTATGTGTGTGTGTGTGTGTGTGTGTGTGTGTGTGTGTGTGTGTGTGTGTGTGTGTGTGTGCATGTGTGCATGTACGTGTGTGTGTGTATGTGTGTGTGTATGTGTGTGTGTGTGTGTGTGTGTGTGTGTGTGTGTGTGTGTGTGTGTGTGTGTGTGTGTGTGTGTGTGTGTGTGTGTGTGTGTGTGTGTGTGTGTGTGTGTTGGTTCATAATGTTTTCAGGTGTCTATCATGATGTCCTCGAAGATGATTCGGTGTGCCACATCACGGCGCCCGCAGGAGTTACAAACCTGCGCATCCTGTGCCCAAACCCATATGCTGAGAAACCGGCCAACGAATCCTGCCAGGAGAACAATCCGCATGATGCTGATACATGGTGGGTTCAAGATCGACATAATCGCTACATGGAGCTAGAACTGAGTAGAAACTCGGTACCTGATGATTTGTACGGGGCTGCTTGGGAAAGCTTCGATCGCTGCAGCTGCAACGTCAGCGGAAGCGGCCTGCCGGAGTTTGAGGACGAATACTCCACGAAATGTAGCAACTCTCTTCTCATACACATGCTGAACCGGACCACAGCGGGACGGTATCGCTGTAAGTACTATGCGCCAGGAAACCATCTCGAGGCCGCCGGATTTCAAGACTTTATCGTCGACATAATTCCCGACACGTGCAAGATGTGCAACGACCACAGTACCTGCCACCAGTTGCCCATTTCGAGTGTGCTGCAGACAGCGTCTCTGACGTCCTCAAGCCAGCAGGCATACGGCGATGGTTTTACTGCCGACAGGTCGTACTCTGTGAAGTTGGGCCAGCCATTCTGCCTGCATGTCACGAAACCTGCAGGTAAGCATCCCTCTGCTGATGTGGTCTTTCTAGTTGCTTGCCTCGCTGAGTTTTGGTTTATGCCCTGAATGACTGTACTGGTTATGGATCTGTATCATCTTGACTTCTGCAATGCGTGATAATGAAATTATAAAGTATCCATACTTCAGCAATGGTCAACTTGGCACCAGTGAACACCCAGCTGGTTAACAAGAATATTGTTTAGGGCACGAGTCACGATTTTTACTTCTCCTACGGTTTGAATAGCCGGCAAGGAGATGATCGTTTTAAAATCGCACTCAACAGTACCGGCCGAATCGACGCGACATTCTCCATGTCCATGTCCACGACATGTCGATTCAGCTGGTACTGTTGATCGCGCAGGGACGTAGCTTTTATGGCGGTGCACGGCCGCATATGTGTAGGATGGCTGGTGCATGTCAGTCATGGTCATTATGTGCATGCTGAACCTAGGTCAATGCCTGCATGGGGCCGGCACGCGGCCCCATGCGAGCTACGCGTCTGTAGCTCCTAAAGTCCCCCTCCACATTTGTCAGGCTTGCGTTCGTCACCCTGCAGATTTGAGAGACGAGCTGTGCCTGCCTTGTTTTTCTCGTCGCACAGAGATCAAATTCCATCCGCTGTGGGACTATGCCATAGCTCAGAACGATTTGCATCCGATCCGGCTGATGGCGCCAAACCTGGAGCACTCCCGCATCAACATGGTGCCGTACGCCAGTATCCATGGAGATGACAACGACTGCCTGGTGATCAACACGATGATGTACAATTTGCAAGGAGATTACCTTGTCCGCCAGCAAGGTGGAATTTCAGAAGACCCGCCATCGCTGGTCATTCGACTTAAGGCTGACGATTCCCCGCCGTCGCCCTGGACTACTGTTCAGCAGGCAGCGATCGGGGGACTGGCTGGTGTTGGTCTGCTCGTGACGGTCTCTCTATTCTTATGGTGGAGACTTAGTAAGCGAACAAACGAGTACCGACTAGTTCCAGTTGGAGATCAAGTCCCTCCCCATTCTCTTCCACCATCTCCAGCTCAAGCTGAGACTGACCCACCTCAGTCCACCACCACCAGCAGTGCCCATGCACCCTATGCGGGCAGTGAGTACGGCGGTTCCTCGGGCGGCAGCTCCCGCTATTTGCTTACAGAAGGTCGAAACCCGGGCGACGGCGACAGCCTGGATCGAGACAGCATCCTGCCGCCACCCCGGTCTAGAGCATCTACACGATCAAGCACTGCCAGTCAACCGTACACTGTGCAAGATTCAAATGTAAGGAATTGTTTTTTTGTCTTTAAATAGTGCCAACCACATTAACGCGTTTGGAATAGTTTGGGGACATCAAATCAACTACGAATTTCTAACTCAAGTCGAATGACTTGGTAAGCAGATAATATCGGATGAATGTGACACAGAATGTTCATTACTCACGGATATAATAATCAGTTCTTTGGTTATTGAATTGAGATGTGACCTGGTAAAAGTCTCCGTCTTTCTTTCTCTCTCACCATAAATCCTTACTATGGGCCACTTGTCTATTGAATATTACATTGTAGTCCACCATCCACCATGAAAGGCCAGAGTTTCTCACAGTTCACAAACTGGAATGCTGAAATGGTCACATAGGATCTACCTGCACTTTGACTCCTTACTTCTTAATACACCTTTGGGCTTCAAGATTTCTGATATCATCCGTAATGACAGCCTCTTGCTGAATGGCGTCCACTGCACATTCTTGCATATGTGTCTCTATGTGTGTTTGTAAACAGGCTCCGAAGCCAAATGCGAAAATTGCGGTCGGTGCACCAGGGTTTGTCCCATCCGGCAGAAGTGCAGAGACAAGCTTCTCTCAACCGCCACAAGATGTGGATCCAAGTCGGGGACTGCAACGAGGGCAGGAACTTTCCACTGACTCTGGGAACGGAGTGGATTCCGTGAAAGTCATTGCTCCGAGGCCGAACGCGAGAGACTCCACAATCAGCGTGGGAGACTGCGTAAGTTATTTTGTTGGTTAGAATTTCACAACACCCCCCCCCCCACACACACACACACATAATTATGCATATACAAGCTTACACATACACAAATTGCTAGTTTAGGGACTGGCTGCTGAATGACGGGTCCTTGTGAAGAAGAACTCAATACTGGGTTGTCAGAGATATTAATTTCTTCGAGTTTGTTTTCGCGGTCTGAGGCATGAAACGATAACCTGGAAAGATAAATTGACGCTGCACAGTGCGCCTGCAATATCTTGCGCTTCTCCAGAGATATCACCTTCAATATTACGTTACACAATGCCTGTTGTCGGATTGTATTTTCTTGCCATAGGGAAGCAGCCGAACTTCATCTAACGCAAGCGCATATAGTGGTGCCCACTTTACAGATCACGGGTCTTCAAGGGTAAGCGAAATCCACTTGAATCAGGAAATATATGATATACTTTTATGTGAAGCAGTGATTTGTATCATGATTGAATGCACGATGGTAGTGACTCCCCCAATCCAATCCTAACTCGATCTCAAAAGTTCACTTGATGACTGATATTTTCAAAAATTGTGTCACAGTGGAATGAATTACGGGGCCTTGTGACGTAGAACCCAACACTAGGTTGTCTAAGTTACCAAATGCTTCGGGTTTGTTTTCAAGGTCTGAGGCATGAAGCAACAACCTGGAAAGATGTATTAGACGCTGCACAGTCCGCGTGCAATATCTTGCGATTCTCCAGAGATATCGCCTTCAATGTAACGTCACACAGTGCCTGTGTGCTGAATGCATTCTCTTTCTATAGGGTGGCAGCCGACTTTCATCTAACGCCAGCGCGTATAGCGGTGCCCACATCACAGATCATTTGTCTCCCAGGGTACGAATTATTCACTTCAATTTGGAAGAATGGGATGCACTTGTATGCGTAGCAGTGATTTGTATCATACTATGATTATATGTACGGTGGTAGCGACTCCTCCAATCCAATCCTAAATCGTTCTCCATCTCAACATTTTCTTTAATGATTGGTATTTTAAAACTATCGTGCCGCAGTATAATGCAAGGATCTTTGCACACTGGATGCATGTGAACGATTCATTTCGATAGGCATGTACTTCACTATTTTGATTGCTACTGACAGGGAAGTACACCTTGCTTTTCACTCCTCTAGATTCGGCGACAGTCCAATCTTGCCGGACCCAGCAACCAGAGCTCTCTGGATCGCACCGGTGACCACTCCACCTTGCATTTTGTAAGTTGAGCTCAATGCAAACATTCATGAGTTTCAGGGAGGTGAATATGGCAAAACTGAAGAGAGTCTTACCTTTTTCATCTTCAAAGATTAGATATGTAATTAATAAGCTGATTGCACTCCTTGTTTTTTGGTGGCTGGTGTTTGGGATATCGAAGGAATGCACGAAGTTTAACCCTGGTATGCTCTACTTAACTGACTTGCTTGATATTTCGTTGCAATCACACCCTCATGGGCGAGCAGCTATGTTGTTCAAAAGAAACAATTCAGCCGCTCGTACCTTTCTCCGTGTGTTGCAATGTTGCAGGAAGGCAGCAGGTCCGGCTCAGAGGCCAGCCAATACCGGGACACCAGGAATCCCTCAAGATCACAACAGGTATGTGTGTTTCGTATGCGAGGCATGTTGATTTCAGTTGACTCCAACAGGCATGAGTGACTACAATCAACCATCCACATAACAACTCTCAATCCTGAATCAGAAAATTCTCCTTCTTCACGAGCTTCCGCCATGTCCACATTTGGCTCTTTTCCATTCAGTAAGTTTGTTGGAACGTTATTGAAGGCGAAACACCGTCGGCTTTTGCTCATTAATCTGTACGATATGCCTGTGCTAATGGTGTGTACGGGTAGTCTGGTACCAATGCTATGCGTGAGGACCTCCGTTAGACGTGTACAGAATAGTACACGAAAACCTGAAGTCGCAGATGACATCAGGTACAGTGCACGTGTACAAGTTCATGTAATACTCCGTATGTCTACCCTGGTCTTGTCTACCCAGTGTGTAAGGGAAGGGGTGCATTGTGGTGTCACCATGGAAACATTACCCGATTGGGTACCCGCGCTACCCGTGGAAAACTACCCGAACCCGATACCCGAAGAAAATGCTACCCGACTCAGTCCTATTGTGTGTTGCATTAATAGCATGAGGCATCATGGATTTTACCTCCTGCAGGCAGTCATGTTTAATTTTAACTTTGGATTTCACAGAACATGTTTAGTCATTATTTGCATGTACATGACACTAGGATGAATCGAAGCGGTGCTGTAAAACTCGACTAAAACGGTCGCCCCTGGCCCAGGCAGGTCCATCTACCGGGCACCTTTCTGACCGATCCAGAGTTGCGAAAAATTGATGATAACACGCCCCAAAACCTTTTGATTGTCTGACATGGATAATGTATACTTGCATACAGTAGGTATGTGTGTTGTTAGTTAGGGAAAGTCCCTAGTTACAGACAATGCTCGGTCCCAACCTGACCGGTTTGGGAAAGCTTCACTGCATTTGAGGGTTTTCTGTGTGTATCTGGTCTGAGAGTTGGCAACCGCCACAATAAATCCGTTACTTTTTTGGTTTCTGCTGTTCTTGTGCAGAGAGTGAACTTGGCTGCAGGCAATCCTGCAGTGGCTGCGATGCACCAGGGTAGCAGCGAACCTGATCCTCTGTCCAGGCAGCAGGTGAGCCTAACCTTGCACCTCATGGCATTGGCCTCCTCTGGCTGCCCACGATGCATAGTATCTCATGGCACGATACGGTTTTGAGCGATTTCAGCCAATCAGCAGCGGGTGTTCTGAGCAGAGTACTGTAATTTCACAAATTTCAGGTGTACTTTTATTTTCGGTACTTTCGTTGCATCTGTTTCGTACCTAAAATTTCGATCAAACACTAGCACACATAATCCAATAGGGAACTGCTTCTCTGTACCGAAAATTTGTATTCACCAAACCGGCCTTCTGCCCTCATACCGAAAATATTGAGCACCGAAACTTTCTGAAATTAGCGTATGTAGAGTGATAATTGTAACCCATTAGGGACAATAATAAACCCCTGTTGTTTACTCGGTTCCATAATATACCCGTCTGGGTTCATACGGTTCATGCCAAGAGTGAATATAGCAGCCTTTTAGTGTTGGTCACGCTCTATTTGGGACAGCACCATGGGATAAATGGGTGATACCATTCGTACTCTGTGTACACGGTGTCCCTCATATCTCCCCTCGTGCTAACGCATTCGTCAAAAATATTCAGCAGTATACCCCTCGTGCTCATGGTATATTCCATACATAAATTTTACCCCAATTTTGAGAGCACCATGTCATTTGATTATGGCGTAGAAAATGTATGGTCTTATAGTGCATCCAGTGAACGTGTGTTACCAGTAGGGTACTGTAGCCGGAAATAAATTACTTCCTCCGCGTCATCGAAATTGTCGCAGTTTGACTTTTGATATAAAACGGGGTATTTACTCTCCAGCACTCGTACCAGAGGCAAGGAATTCGACATAGGCGATAGTCATCAGTATAGGCTGACGGCAAAGGTCTATTTTCTGTTATTGGAAGCTGGAATTTTTGAACTAGACGCAATTTCTTCGCTGATGTCGCTGTGATGGTAATTTCGACCCGCTGAGATCAGTCAGGCGTTGCAGCCTGCACATTTCTCGTGCTGATGGCCATTCACTCAAGCCTCATCACTGTTTTACCTTAGCTGGGGTGAGAATGACTTCGTGGAACAAGTGGCAGCGCTTGGAGAAACATCGAGGGGTCAGCAAACTAAATGCTTGCAACAGCGATAAAATTTGTCGCTCTGGCTGAGACACTCAGTACATGATTGTACCTGCAAGAGCCGTGTAGACTCTACATGTAGTGCTAGTGATGCACGCGCAGGTGCCGTACCGGGCCATGGTATACCAGTGATGCTGAAAAAGAAGGCGCTCTGGACGTGATAGTACACTTACCTGCATGAGCTGTGACCACACAGCTAAAATAAATGGGCATGCCACGGCTAAAAAAAGTTCATTTAAAGATCGAGGTGATTCCGCCGACGGTAATCAACCGACCTCGCAACGATCGTGTATTCTTACTAGGCTTCGTTGGTGGTGAAGTAGAAATCATCCAGAGCTAGCAGACGACAAGCATAGCAGCTCTTGTCCTGTGGAGAAAGTCAAAGCGTTTGAGATGAGGCGCGACCAACTTTCAACCTTCCTTGAAATATTTCAGAACGATATTTTTGCGTCCATTGACATCAGCGACGACGAGGACTTCATCTCTGCATGAAAACTCTCAGTCCAACTGTCCTGGAACGTTACAATAGTCTTCAGGCTATCATACTGTATAATAAGTTTTGAATGGCTTAGCTTATGGAGTTGTCAGTAACAACTGACAAGTCACTAGTCAAACTGCGACAATTTCGATGACGAGGAGGAAGTCAATTTATTTCTGAAGTTAAAAAAAAATTATAACCTTTCTGCCAAAACTCCAGCCGACTTTCCCACCTGGGATCATACTTTAAAGAGCCACTGCGCGTATAAGGCACGTGGCAAAGGAATTCTCACAGTGCAGTCTCATGCCTGAAATAGCAGTTTCTCCAACGTTAATACCAGTCAAGCACAGTAAAACCTGTGACTAACGACCACCGCTTGGGGCCAGAGAAAGCGGTCATCAGTGACAGGTGGTCCTTAGTTAGAGGTTCGCACAACCATAATGAATGCGAGACCATCCATGCCTGGCGAAGTGGTCTGTGGTGCCAGGCTGGTCGCTAGTCACGGTGGTCTTTTGTTACAGGTTTTACTGTAGAAGGAACCTTGTTCTCATTGTTATGGATCATATGCTACTTAGTCTCACAACACATGTTACAGCGGGCAAAAATATACACACTATGAATTCTAAAATTAAAATAGAAGAAATCACATGGAAACGGGTTATGAAGCAACTATCCACGACGTTCATAACTCGTTTCCATGTGATTTATTTTATTTTAATTCGATTTACTGGCTCAGTATCCGAGTTAAACCGTAAATTCTGTCTGATCTTGCGTTCTGTGCACCCAGCCAATACCGAGGTCAACAAGGAGTCCCACCACAATCGTGGAGGAGGCGGCTGCATCTGCAGGTGCCAGCACTGCGATGCCAGATGCCGGTGACGTGGCGGGGAAGGGCACGGCATCAGCGGCACTCGGCGACTTCAGCAGTGATATCATGGAGGGCGGGCCTAGACTGCCACAAACCAGGAGTGCCTCTCACATCCCCGCCGTCAGCCATCAGCAGCAGAAGCATCCCGCGCAGGCTGATCAGAGAGAGGGGAACAAGAAGCCGCGATTCTCCACCCTGAAAAAGCACTTGCCAGGTGGTGCGGAGTACTCACGCTTGGAGGACGATAACCAAGATGGCCTCCCTGTGAACGACGACGGCAAGCGGAAGCTTGTCACCAAGCCACCACCAAACTATGGTGGCACTGGTCGGTCTCGTTCCACGCCGCCATGTGAAACTCTTTGAATTTGTTGTAACCAAAACTTGAAATCGCAATGCAGTACCTCAAATTATTTTCATTTTGATTGCCAACAAAATGATGAGTGCGCGCGCACTCTTCAAAGCAGGTTCTGTGCATGTCGCTCATGAATGCGTCATTTCAAGTGACATTATCTGTGTGTGCGTGTGCGTGTGTGTGCATGTGTGTGTGTGTGTGTGTGTGTGTGTGTGGGTGTGTGTGTGCGTGTGTGTAGGTGTGTGCGTGTGTGTGTGTGTGCGCTCGTGTTTGAGTGTGTGTGTGTGTTTGTGTGCATGCCAAGCCAATGTGCCCGGTATGCCCATTCTTGTCGCTGCCTTCCAGTACAAAGACAATAATAGATGGCCTCTATTTTCAATTTCGGGAATTTTTTCTCAAAGAAAAGAGTACTTACATGTACATGTGTCGAAAGCGGCTAGTAATTCACAAAATTTGCTGCCTGCACTCTGCAGACTTTTTTCACTTTAGTCTTTCCATACCATCACAATCTCAATTGTGCATGCTTACCAGCACACCACTCCATAACTTGATTTGCACCTTTTCACACCAAACTATATTTCTGCCTTGATGTCTTCTTGCTATACCATCATTCTACATGTAAGTGCACAAGACAATGATTCTATTCTCTCCTTTTTTTTAGTAGTTTTTTCCTTAATTTTAAGTTGGTCATTGCTCAGTGACCATTGACGCCCATCGCCAGAGGTGATGATAGAAATGTTACAGCAGAAGCCAGAGCAACTTGTGCTGGGATTGCACTATTCAACAGCTTGCAATGCTGAAGAATGGACCGCCACTATTCCGCCTGCTCAGTGATGAGGCGTGGGTGCTTTGCATTCGCCTGAAGAATTTTATGTTACAATGAACCGCATTGGTGATCGAAAAATGTTTATGGCTTGGCAAATTTAATACTGTATATTTTTTAGTAATGTTGTAACATATGTTGCCCAGGACAGTGGCTCAACTTTACTTCAACCAATCCTCTATTTGTTTTGGCTCTCAACACCGCATTGTGTCCTTGCAAATGTTTGGTAATAGACCCTGTGTTGGTTTACCAGTATCGTAATAATATTGCAATCAGGGGATGGGAAAGGGGGGGGGGGGGGGTGAGAAGTAGGTTGAATTCTGAGAACAACATTGAGTGGATCCCAACACAGCCTTTTTTTGCATTGAAGCCGTCCTTTACAACTTTTCTCCAGTAATGCTAGAACGGGTGGTTTTCGGATGCTAATCGTCTGCGTTCATACGAGGGAGACGTAAAATACCGACTTCCTGGTTCATATGTATTGGAATACAGGAATAGAAACACAAAAAGGGAGGGGGGCAACAAGACATAAATCGAGGAGTAGTTGACCACAGCCAGCTTTGAACTGAAGCGGTTCCAATATTGTGGAATGGACCGTTTCTACTTGGAGTGAGAAGTAACTCCACCGTTGGCATTTTACACAACACTCATCGCTTTTTTCTGATACATGTACATGTACAGCTGTACAACAGTCACGCTAAATGTCTTTGCTATGAACAGATGAATGGGCACTTCTCCTTCTGATAATTATTAGAGAGTAGAATTCAAAGAGTGGATTGTACTTCCTGATGACGGGCCAGGGCTCGCAAATTTGATATCAAAACGGATGGGGGCGTATTCGTAATAAATAGACCATTGAAGGTGAGTAATGATCGACTGATGAGTAGTGGTAGAATGGGAGTACGGTAGCGGAATTGCTTACTTTCCCACACGATTCCGAAACTAACGTGGTAAAAAGGCCAATCGATAGCTGGCAAAGTATTGGATTCAAAATCTTGCTTGAAGCCATACAGAGCTACTCGGAACATGATGATGCTGACGTGACAAAAAAGGATCGGGTGCTTATTTTGTTTCTGAGCTGATTTTGGGCAGCGCACCTTGATGGAAAGAGAGTGTCTGCACAGTTTTAGATTCGGCCTTATAGTGTCCTCCGAGAGATAGAGACGCAGCTTGCATCACTATGCACATAATTGACATTGGTGGCAATCGTGCTAACTCCTGCGCTCATCCTTCATCATGCTCCTCAAAGGAACCAACCTCTCGCCAGCATTTGGGGGAGGAATGGTTAGGTGATCAGGTCCCTGATATGTTCAACGTCGCATTTTGTATTGCTCCGTGTGAGTCCACAATGGGAATTCGACTTCGGGACTTTGAGTAGAATTGATTCTGTTCTCCTGCCTAAACTAACAAAATGTGTTCGAAACCTTACCTAGTCCAGACCAAGGGAAAGGTGACCTTTTGAACCCCTCAAGAATGCTCCTAGAAGCTACAATATACTGGAGATCGATGCTAGCAGCTGTAGAACATTGCCCAGCGAATATGGATCAACGATGTGCACAATGAACCGCTCCATGATATACACACAGCCGTTTCGTTCAAGTAGTTCGCCACGTCTGGTTCAGTTCGCATCTTGTGCATGCGTTTGTAATGCGGGCATTGCGTGTCATGGCCCCACAGTCTCACTCCGGGTAGAATGAAAGACTACGCATCGCAGGTTCCGTATACTTCAATCATACTGCCTTACTGGAACCCAAAGGCCAAAGTCTGGCGTGTGACAATGACGATCATGTTCATCTCCGGTCGAGCATGTAACTGCAAGTGCAAGGCTGAGTTCGCGAGAAGTGGCCACGTCGTGAACTATTTTCATTTACAGCTAGCTGCCGTAAGCAATGCGGGACTCCATCCCATATTCCCATACCGGTAGTTCCCAGTCCATACCCGTCCTGTTGTGTCTCCCCTGGCATAACAGGTCGTGCCAGCAAGCAGTGCAGACCCTACTTGACACACCACAGGATTCTTGGACAAGGCTAGACGAGTCCTGCAGTCAACTCCTCTTTGACAACTGGATCCTCCACTATGCGTCAGCTACGGAATAAAATAGTTAAAAATACCCTCAGGTCTGCGGGACGCGTGAGTCATCATCCCCTTGCATTTGTTGGCTTTGCTGTGTATCTGGTGCATGCTACTCTGTACTCTACTCTCTAGTATACAGTAGTCTATAGTACCGTTGTTTCCAAACGCACGTGCAAGCCGCGTCTTGGTCGTTCGGCTAGATCTAGAATCCATGCCATGGAGCCCTGTAACTGGCCTGAGCTAAGCTGACAATGTCGACAGGTCAGTGATTCGAGGGCAAAAGTACGCCGATCGTGTGCGACTGGGTCAGCTGCAGATCAGCACAAACTAACCTTCGCATCCGCAGGCCACCTGTTCGCCTGTCCTTAGCGGCGAATGCAGACCTCACATGTGCAAAAGCGAGTCAGGCGAGAGGAGGTTGAGATACTGATGATAGCGTGGATGAAAAGTCGAAAAAGTTTCCATTGAAACTATTTATCCTAAGTGTTCCAGGTCCACCGGTTTGAGAATATCCCGCTCTATCTTTATCCACCTATCAACTCTGCTAGAGTTTAAAATTTGAAGGTACTGCTACGAAGCCGATAAGTCGGACACATTCGCACTGCTGAACGATTGGAAGGGTAGATAAGATCGTATCGCGGTATCGTCCAAACTACCCAGTTTGAAAAGCGGATAGAATCATCCAGGCTTGCCAGATCTCCACAGGGTGCAGGACTGGCGGTACTACGCCGGGCCTCGTAAGACGAGTGGCGACGCTAACGTAAGCAGCTTGATACTCCGCCTTCTGTAAGGTTGGAATGTGAACGAAACAATAATTGCTGGTCAACCATATTACACACTTGAATGTAGAATGAAAAGGTGGCAGCGCACTGAGCGCAGAGAGGGAGGAGAGGGTTGCTGAACTTGCTGTAAAATATCCGTAGTGTTAGGTACCTCCTCCCGTACCTTTTCTAGCTGGCCTGCATGCACTTGCGTACTCACCTTTTGTCTCCTTTTGTTCCATTGGCCTGGGTAGCTACTTGCGCGCCCACATTTTCCATAGCTACCCAGGCCCTTTATCTTGCCGTTCGGACTTGCTCTCTTTTCTCACTCTTCAATGTAGTCGTTTCGTTCGTCTTGGTCTCTTGTCTCGTCGTCTATAATAAATGTCGTTCCCCCAACCTACCTGTTCCCGTTGTAATGTCTGGATAATGTGTCGTCAGTCGTCCTTTTCCCGAACTCTACAGCAGTCTCTCGTCTAAAGTGTATTGTGTTGTTGTCTTAGGCTACATGTATTATATCGCTGACGGCAATATTCAAGTGGTGACCGTTTGAATGTAAGCGAGACTTCTATGAAACTTCAGTAACTTTGTCCTTCCGTTTGTGACATTCTCGATATTTCAGGGAATCACCTACATCTGTTGGCTCAGGACAAGCATGATGAAGACCTTCAGTATTCTCACGCACCTCGCGATTTTAGCAGTGTTTGTAAGCCAAGCTCTCTCGATGTCAGTCAGATCGGCCACAGTTGAGGCCGATGGAGCCACAAACTCGACCGAGTTGCGCCACCAGAAGTTTGTCAAGTCGCAAAAATGTCGCTACTTCCTGTACGAGGAGAAGACGCCGTCGTGCCAGGACAACATGTGCACGGTGGATCGGTCACTCTTTCAAGAGCAAGGTGAGACTGGCTGACATTGTAGCGGTGCTACGTATGTGCGGCCACAACGTCAGCTGCACGTGTGATGATGTGAAGTTGATGCATCGATGAATGGAAAACTTTCAAATCCCACTGACGGCTGTGGCAAGAATATAGCACAGTGTATTTAAACTAGGGCTGAGTCGGATAGCATTTTCTTCGGGTATCGGGTTCGGGTAGTTTTCCACGGGTAGCGAGGTTACCAGATCGGGTAATGTTTCCATGGTAACACCGCAATGCTCGATTGGTAAGGATCAGGATCTGGGATCCTTCAGAGTAAACTGAACACTTTAATTTGGACCTTGACTGTTGCCATGTTGACAAAGTAATAAAATGGTGCTCTCAAGTTACCCAAAAGGTTGAAAGTCGTACTCATCGCGTGCGTCGTACAAAAAGTCAACAAACTCTATCTCGATCCACGTGTGCGTACCACAATGTGTGCAAAAAAGATTTTTACTCGCCATATACGCACAAAGGTCACATTTGGATCTGTTGGATCCGGTCAACCCTGCTCCTCGAGGTGGGTTGACCAGATCCAAATCCGAAGGATCCGGATTCGACAATTCCGTGCGAATCCAGTGAATTCGGTGGATTGGGATCCCGATCTTACCAATCGAACATGCCCTAACACACTGGGTAGACATGCGGAGGGGAATTGGTACACGTGCACTGTACATGATGTCATCTGCGACTTCGGGTTTTCGGGTACTATTCTGTACCCGTCTACCCGAGGTCCTCACGAGTAGCAAGGGTACCGGACTACCCGTGCACACCACTATTGTAAAGCAACGACAAAAAAAGTACTCCCCGAAAGATAGTACCACCCCCGAAAGTTAGTACTCATGTGGCTGCTAAGTTCGAAAGTTAGTACGTACTAACTTACGGGGAAATACGGTGACGATCGTAATGGTGGATATGAGAATTAGGAAATGTGCCTCTTATCAGCTTATGTCCTGCTCCCCGCATCAATCTGACAGTCTGCTTTCACTCTGGTTTGTGCTCCTTTGTCGCTACAGGGAACTTTGACGATGTCCTGGAGGATGACTCTGTATGCCTGATCACGGCAGCCACAGGGACTACAGATCTCCACCTGTTCTGTCCGAACATACACGCGGACAAGCTGTTGGGAGTACCCTGCGCGACATCGAACCCACACGACAAGGACGAGTGGTATGTTCAGGT
Source organism: Sycon ciliatum (assembly GCF_964019385.1). Classification (NCBI taxonomy): domain Eukaryota; kingdom Metazoa; phylum Porifera; class Calcarea; order Leucosolenida; family Sycettidae; genus Sycon; species Sycon ciliatum. Next base: position 19,605,293 of record NC_088648.1, read on the forward strand.
AGCGGGTGGTGGATACGAGGCACTAAATCTGATAAAGGATGCTGGACCAGAGTTCGTGTATGCTGCGGCGTGGAATGACTTTAGCTACTGCAGCTGTGACGTCGGTGACAGTGGGCTGAAACCATTCAACGACGCGTATTTCAACAAATGCAGCCGCTCTCTGCATATACATGTCCTAAACGAAACCACCGCCGGTCGATATCGTTGCCAGTATTATCACCCGGACGGGCGACCGGCCGGATTTCAGGATTTTATTGTTGAACTCGCTCCCAACAAGTGTAAAATGTGCGACGACAGGTCCTCCTGTAAGCAAATCGCTATGCCCCGGAACCAGCCAATGCCCCTTCCGACCCCGTCGAATGGGAAGTACAATGGCAATGGATTCACATCGGACACATCGTACTCAGTGAAGCTTGGTGAGGCGTTCTGCGTGCAGGCAACATCAGACGGTAGGTTCATTGTAATACAACATGTCTGGCATCTCATCTACTTCATTGTTAACTTTTTTTGTTTTCTGCGGAGTATTTCAGCATTTCCCGACAGCTACTGTTCTCTCTCAAATTGAAGCCCCTCTTAAATAAGAACCCCCTCGGAGGTGGCATAGAAAAAAGGGAAAGCCCCTGCTTTCTAATAGAATGAGTCTTGCAGTGTGATGTTCGCTTCTGCTTAAATGCCTGTAGATGTGCCGTTCAGCCCCACCTGGGATTACGCCATTGCTGCGACTGACCACAAGCCCGTCAGGCTGATGGCACCGAAGCTGAAAAACAACAGAGTGAACATGCAGCCGTACGCGTCCGTATATGGCGACAACAGCAACTGCTTGGTAATGGAGACGATGACGTATGGCCTGCCGGGTGACTACATGATCCGGTACCAGGATGCTACCATGACCGACCCTCCGGCGCTGGTGTTCCGACTCGCTGTGGACGAATCCCCCGCCTCGCCGTGGAACACTGTCCAGACGGCTGCCATCGGATCAGTCGCCGGTATTGGATTCCTCCTACTTCTAGTCCTAGTCGTGTATTCTCTCTTGCTCTGCAAGCGTACATGTAGGCGTACATGTACGCGTAGGCGTAGGCCTGATGACCCGCGGCCGCCAGAGGAGGCTAGGCCACTGATTGATGATGGAGTACATGGGGGATCAGCCCAGGCGCGTGCATTGCGAGGGACAGGTGCCATTCCTAGCCCAGGAGCAGACGATGGCAGTCCTTGCAGGAGTGAACCTAACAGCGCAAGAAGCAGTCGAGCCAGTAGCACCGCGGGTAACGCCATTGCCAGCTTCTCCAACGACATCGGTGTCGAGGACCCCCGTCTCAACCAGAGCGGAACACACGTGACGGGAGAAAGACAAGGTCAGCCTGGTCGGCGGCAAGTCACCGCTCCACTGCCGGGCGGAAACAACCGTGTAAGTTTGCGTTTATTTCATAGTTGAAGCACATTCGAGCAACAGGTGTCTCATCAGACAGAGCCATTTTCTCATTGTAACACCACTATTCTATCTTAAAATCTACCCCCCCCCCTCCCCTCCCCTCCAACAGGGCATTAAGTGCTGCCGAGTGGTCTGATCTATTACACACTTTTCGGAAAAACACTCTCCTGGAGAGGGACGTGAAAGAGGACATTTGCGCTCTCAACAGAAACTTTAAAAAGATCTTACTCTGTGTAACTATAATAGACTATTAATAGTACATTGAGTTGGAAGCCTGAAGGAACCAGTCTGAAAGCATAGGACCAAGGCTGTGGCTTTCAAAAATGTCTAGGCTTCCAGCGCATGCTTACTGCCGAGAAGGCAATTTCTACTCTACAGCCTAGCCAGTTAAAAATGGTTTCCACTGGTTCTCAGATGTTGTGGATACAAGCAATATTTTAGTTAAAAATGGTTAAAACCTACAGAGCTGTGCCAAGTGAACATCCTCCCTGCGATTACTTTATCTGTTTGTGGAAGAGATCTTGAGCCAGGGCTATTCTTTTGCAAAAATCTGAAAGGTTGCATGACTAGAAGGATAACCCTTGGGCAGAAAATAAGTTCAAGTTAATGATGCAGAACTTGGTGGCTGCCTACATGTGAAAATGACCATTATGAGAACTTGCTGACAGTTGATAAATGTGCTACCGTTGACAGCGGATAAGAAATGTGTAGAGTATTCTGCCAAGTGTTCAACTGATATGGGTGTACTTGTAGATGCACGCCCGTGTGTTTGTGTGCGTGTGTGTGTGGGGGTTTTAGGGTGGGGGTGTCTGTGTGCATACGTATGCACGTCTATGTGTTTCACAGACTGTGCCTGTACCTGTGCGCTCGTGTGTACATATATACATGTGCACATTTGAATTTGTCTAAGCATGTGTGTGTGTGTGTGTGTGTGTGTGTGTGTGTGTGTGTGTGTGTGTGTGTGTGCTGTCTATACCGTGCGCTGTGCGTATGCGAACCTCCTTGCTGCAGACTCGGCCACGTACCCCTAAATCACACGCCGACGAGACCGACCCCTTGCTTGCTCAGGGGAAGAGGACAACATCACATGGACCCACTATAGCAGTGTCATTAGAAACGGCCTTCAACTCGCCGGTCGAAGATGTCATGCTGGGTACAGCCAATACTGTAGAGGACACGAGGGGGCTTAAGCAGGGACAGCCGATATCTCACAACTCTGCAGCTGGTACTCCACCCATCAAGGTCATTCACCCTAACCGTCGCAGCCTTCAGTCACAGCTCGATGAGGGCGATACCGTAAGTTAAAGCCGTTGAAGGACATCGGGATCGGCCATAGAATATAGTAATACCTGCATATTTCCTGCATCGTGTTCAATTCCTTGTTGTCTGCAAAAAAAAGCATTGAGAACGCCTTCACCTCGTCCCCACAGCTCCTAGCACGAACAGCATAGTGAAGCCCAATCCATTTCCCTGGCTTCTCCACCCAGCTAATTTCTACCAGTTCTGAGGAGTGCAATGTTTGTGTGCATTTGTGAAGTAGAATAGTTAATGTTTGAAAGGGAAAGGAGAGAAGTGAGCTAGAGAGGAATGGAATGAGTGAGCTTAAAGGCAGATAGATGGAACAATATGTTGAAACCGAGTGTGCACATGAGCGAAGAACAGATTGTGCGTGTGTGTGTGCATGTGCGTGTGTGTGTGTGTGTGTGTGTGTGTGTGTGTGAGAGAGAGAGAGAGACAGACAGACAGACAGACAGACAGACAGACAGACAGACAGACAGACAGACAGACAGACAGACAGACAGACAGACAGACAGACAGACAGGCAGACACACAGGCAGACACACAGGCAGACAGGCAGACGAAGAGGGAGAGAGAGACAGTGAAGGTTAGTGAGGCGGAGTCATGCAGGCCCTCAGGGAGGAGTTAGTGGCACAGGTAGTTTCTATCCATGTATCTTCCTTATAGCAAATGCAACAATACAACCGGTATGGTCGAATCCTTAAAAAAACCCATCAGGATGGCAGTGGATTACCCAAAACATTGAATCTTTTCATGCATGATTTGAACTACAGGGCAGCAGCAGGACAGGATCAGTCGCAAACAATGAATCACCCATCCCTCAGAGATCCCATGTGAGTAGAATATGATTGGCGCATGTTTAGAGCTTGAGGGGTCGTCTAAAATATCATTTTTCTCACAACACAAAATCGTTATGGGTTGGGGAGGGGTTTGACCAATTTCTTTTTAGAAACTTGGATTCATGCACACCGTCCATGCCTATAGGAGCAGTAACGCACCTTTTTTAAATATTTTTTAATCTTTTATTCTCACGATGGCCTCTGGCCAATTAGAGAAGCACTTGCAACTGTTGTTGTACATGTATTATGTCAACATTTTTTTTACGTTCTGAGGGGTAGGGAGGGAAGGGTTGGTTGGAAACGGAATTAATTCGTTTTGTGATAATCTGTCGATATTAATTTTACGGATGGCCACTTACTCCTAATGATTATTATCATCATCCGGGACCACTTTATTTTTTTTCCCACTTAGTGGGGAAATGTTTTTGTACCATGACACGATCATCTTTGATTTCTCTAGGATGGACTGCGATGGAGAGCCAAGGATATATTTGTATAAAAGAAAAAAAGACCAACGAACTACAAGTTACGCTATAAAGCAAAGTGCCATGTTATCACATAAGCTGATTGTTTAGTAATTGGTGGTGCTAGTGGACATTGTAGCGCAACTAGTGGTTCCTTTTTCTTTTTTTCTCGTTTTTATAGATTTTTCTAGGACAGAGGAATTAGTGAAAAGGAAAAGGACAGATGGAAACGAGTTAAGAGTAACTCTCCACCACTGTAACTAGGTACTATATACAGTCAGAAAGTGCAACAACTAGGCACAAAACTGACAGAGTACTGAGACATTCGACGTCCTGACACCTAGCTTCAACACATCTACGTAGCGCTAACCAACAGCCTTCCAACTTGGAAGGTTCAAGGTTATGGAAAGACCAAAGAGGGGAAGGCAAGCGCAACGAAAACGAGCACAAGCCACAGTCCCAATGGAACGAAGAATGTCGATTGTTACTGGACGATGACGAGACCAGTAGGCGATTTGACAAAGCAGTCTAACTACAATTCGAAGCAGCAAAGCAGCACACCACCCAACTTGGGTGGGTCATAAATATCAAAGATAAGTAAAGAAGGGGGAAGCTTTGCGAGAACGAATTGTACAAGCCAAAAAGTCGTGGAGAGTTACTCTTAACTCGTTTCCATATGTCCTTTCCTTTCTACTTTTATTATTGGCTCAATAGCCGAGTTTCAAATTAGTGAAAAGCACACAAATTATGGATAAAATTAATGTAAAACACCAATAATCTTTCTTGAATTGAGGATGGACTTTTTGGGTCGTAATTCAGTTGCAAAGTATTATAATGCGGCCTTGCAAGCTACGGCGTCTCAGCAGAATTTTATATCCAAATTAGTGAAATACCCGCAAAAAGAATTCCATTCATGAAAATATTGCCGGCATTTGTACAATTGGCTTGGAAGCTAAAGATATTTTTGTCTTGTGTGTTCTCAGCGGCAGCGAGCTCTAGCTAAAGCAGGAAGTCGCAGCTCCCTGGAACGGTCAGGGGATGGATCAGTCACACCAATCCCCGACATCATGGTCAGTCACTTGAATTCCACAACAATTGACTCACAGGATTTTTCAGTAAAGCCTTTTTGCAGTATGAACATTTTGAGAACGTTTTTACGAAGTAAACATAAGCAGTTGAGCATCTCCTGGCAGTGACCTCGACATCCAAAATGATAGGCCTAGCCCGAACAATAGGATACAACTGTGTTTTGTTTGTTTGGAAGTAATCTAGACGGGAGATTGTTTCGGGCAGTGATGTGTGATTGCGCGAGAGATAATGATTGTGACAGGGGGGGGGGGGGGGGTCTGCACACCATGACGAAACCGGCATGACTCTGTTTTAGCCAATTTCTGGCAGGAGTTCAGTAATCAGTGATCAGTGTATAGGAGCAGCGAGCTGAATGGCTGAGTGCTAGGGTGATCAGAGTCTGCCTGTTCCAGCACAGTATAATGGGTGAGCGTCAGGCGGAATGCCACCGCTGCTGTTGTAGGCAGGGAGTGATTCAGCCACTAGAGTTCATGATGCGGAGGTTGGGTGTTTCAAGGCAGACACACACACACACACACACACACACACACACACACACACACACAGCACATGCCCGCATTCCTAAATGTGTCGCCACCAGAATGCACATGGTATTATAATAACCACGCTTGATAAACCAAACAGTCTGTGTTGTAATTCCATATTGTAGGATGGCAGCAGCAGATCAGGTTCAGACGCAAGCCAGTACAAAGCCGCACGGACTCGCAACAAGTCGCAATCTCCCCCGGTACGTTTGTTATTAACCTCTCTAGCCTAGCTCACGTAGGATTGTGGCACCTGCTGGCAAACAATGTGATCACATCATCATGAGTCACATCGACTGTTCAACTTTTATAACGAGTTCGAACGCGAGTCATTTTGGATTATAATAAAATTATTTTGTGTCCTCTTCGCGGGCCACAACCCCCTCCCCTATAGACAGCTTACATAACTGTGCAGTAAATCTTCATAGTTCGGCCTTCATCATGGGAGAAAATATCGTTCAAATTCCATTTTGCTGTACAGGTCAGGTTTTCATTGCTTGTCAAACAGTCAAGTGTAGATCATGACATCATTAAATGATGTTATGATCTACACAATTTTTGCACTGAGCTGCCCCCCCCCCCCCCAAGCATTACGATCAACGGGAACCACTCCCACCCTACAGCAGCCGACTAAATCGGTTTGGTTAAGTTTGAACAATTTAGTGCAACTATCCAGCGTTCAAGAACTCTGTCTTTATCCCACGGTTTGGCTCGTCCAAAAAGCGATATTTGCAACGGCACAAAAACAATCGATTTCGATTGAAATTTTCGAAAGTTTTATTGGTTCGCAAAAGAAGATCATTCAAGTTTGAACAATGCTTGCGAGTTCTTGTACCAACCTCTATGTGTAGCAAGTAGTGTAGGGATTCAACTGACTGTGCGCTTCTTTCTCATCATATCTCGTACAGAGAGGAAAACTCCAGAAGGGTCGTCAACAAACTCCTGATGCCGATGATAGCACTGAAGAAACGCAACTACTTGGACGTCCTCTGGTGAGTACCAATCCGAAGTGGTGATCTCATGCCCTACACTTCTACCGCTATATCTAGTCATCACATCCTTGGTTTTTCCCCCAATTGGCCTCTCTCCTTCTTTCTGAAGTGAAGTAACCGCTGTCATTGAGTTACAAAAGTTTAAAAAAAACCAATGCCAATGTTGAGGCCTCACGTGCTGCAAAATTGAAGGTGACGTTCGACTCACGACTACCACCCACACGACACACAGATGCTTTGAATCCGTCCACTCAACTAACCTGAAAAGTACTAATTGTCACGCTGAACATTTGCTGGAGGATGAGTACCCGGTTAGGTTTGGGCTGCTGCAATGGTGTACAGCATACTTCTCCTGCAACAAAACAAATAGACTATTCAAGCTCTATACTTATTGGGGAGAATGAACATTTTTCACCTTGCATCGCTGTAGCGGTTCACCATGGTAACAAGCGAATATACTCATAAGCTCTAAATCGAAGCTGCTTCATGGATACGACAGCCGTCTGGGTGCAGAAGATTTTCTAGAAACCATGGAATAACATTGCTTGGACATATCTTTTGGATTTCTGTATACCGAAAAGTCCGCTGCAAATGCCCACCCCATTTTTGCAAGATCTGCTGGCCTATACGCACTGACCCCATGCACTGTTAGTGACAGAAACCGTACGAAAGTGAGTCTCCAACCGTAGTGCGAGAGCTCTTTTCTACGGTAAACTATGTCCACTTCCCCGGTTTCAAAATCTATTCTGGACCTAGCTATGAGCTAGCTCGTTGTGATGATTACGACTTTTGTTGTTTTATTTCGCAGATCCAAACGGGAGTTTCTTCCGAATAAAAAGGTAGCACTTCTGACGGTTTTTCAAGCCATCTTTCAAATCACGCAACAGGCAAAGAAGTTTTTTTCCCGTGCACATCGGTCCAGAGTTTTCAACAAGTTAGCAGCGACTTTGTAGCTGATGCCGTAGCTTCTCTGACATCCTCCCTGTTCTCCTTCCAATTACAATACTCCAACCTCTCAAGTCATTGAGTCACATTGCGCCAGAAGAATCCTATCTTCCATGAATCACCAATGCGTTCAGGGAGCGCGACATCATGGCACTGCAGAAATTTTATGATTTGAAAACCAGATAAAGATGGATTCTACGGCATTTCAACAAGGAGAACGATCTGATACAAAGACGACTAATTTATTGAATGCGAGGAAATCACGACAGGACTTTTTATTTGATGCAAGATGATGAAAATCGCTTTTGCAGAGCCTCCTGATAAGACACAGGCAGTTTTTAGGCGTTTCAGTCGTTCTCGTACACATTCATTCTTTATGACGCTTTTGTACAACTTTATTTACCTGAAAAAGATGAAAATAGTATGGACCCACTGGGGTGGGCGTTTGCAGCGGACTTTACGGTGTTTGCTCTCGAACTCGAACATGTAAACGTAGCAATAGCTAACTTCTTTGCATTCGAATTGCTGTCTGTTTTCTCTTGCTCTTTCTATGACACAGTCGCCGGAACGAAGATCAAAAAGCCCCACAATCCCCGAGGAGACAAATACCTCGGAGGTGGGAGCAGCGCTTGCTGCAGCAGCAGCTGACTCCATCTGCAGGAACATCATCGATGTCGGGCCCAGGCTGCCGCAGACCAGCAGCTCCTCCAGCATTCCCAGCATGGTGGAGGAGACCGGCAGAAGCCAGAAACCGTCGGAATGGTCCCCGCGCCCGAACAACGGCAAACACTACAACCGCCTACGGGATGAAGAGAGTGACAACGACTCCAATGCGGTCACAAACAGGGACAGCACGAAAAAGATCACAAAACATCCGCCTGGAGACGGAGGCAACCGGCGGTCTAGGTCAACACCTCCATTCTGACACTGTAATCTCTTTTGCAGTTTGGCAGCAACTGGGAGCGCACTTAGTCATGGATCATGAACACTAGCGGAAGAGCAGCGTTCGAAATATTCGAGTACATTTCCGAGACTCCATCATCCTTTTGTTTCTTGTTTAGGCCCGCGTGCAGAGAATTCATAGTGAGTTTAGAATTCAGTAGTGAATGGCAAATGTCTGAGGATTGCTGCAATTCGTGAAACTTGAAATTACAGCTACACAACCTTTCGCTTCCGTCTGTGTATGTGTATCGTCCTATTTATCATCTTATTGTATTCTTCCAAACTCTAGTGATCATGATAATAACAATCATATGTCTAGAGTCATTAAGCTTTACAAATCTTGTTTATTTCAGTCGGGTAAGCTGGACGGATGCGTGAAACGTCTCATTAATTTCTTTGCCGTCCGCGTGATTGCTGGCTGATCACGCGCCATGTGATTACCGATCGTACATTGATCTGGACCATTTTTCTTTTGTCCGCGTCAAGTATTTTATAACATTTTTTTAAGAATAAGGAGAATATCTACAAAAGGAGATTTTGTATGCCTGGTGTTACGTGTATCTTTGACAGGCAAAGAGCTACTGTGAGTTTTAAAAGCAGTTTAAAAACTGTTGTATATGCCAGCATTGCTTGGCGTAAGTTATTGGTGATAACAAGTATGACTATGACTGTGGTCTTCGAGAAATGAGATAATGAGATGATTTTTTCCCTTCTTTAGCGATCCAAGTGACTATTCTGCCTTTGTCCGAGCGGCTTTTTAGAGTAACGTGCACAGTGCTAGCCCACCACTTGGGGTGCATAATTTTGCAACTAGCTTACCTCACACAGCCGGCGCAATCATAGCAATACATTGTAATAATTATTATAATAAGCGGACCATAAAACTATAATACATGACATGTTGTATTGTTATAGTTTTATGGTCCGCTTTGTCGTAACAATGCACTGGTTGCTGGAACTCGCCAAACCTGGTGCATGTGTCCATGTATACAGCTTTTACTATCTCGGGACATCATGATTACCCTGCTAACGAGTAAGGAAGGAGAGGAGTGTACCCTTTTTTTTTGGTGGGGGACCTAATACATTTTGCAGGGGAGATAATCAATTTTAAAAAGAGACACGTAGTTTTTTTCGGGGGGGGGGGGGGGGATTATACATACTTGGGACAGTGGAAACCGGTTTATCCCAATTTGGGGGTGGGGGTGATACCTAAAATTTATTCCAGGGGAGATTGATCGGTTACCTACATGTCATTGGCAGGGTACTAGTACTTTGAAGTACGCCCATGGGGTTTGGGGGGGGGGGGCACACCATTGATGCGGTGAGCCAAAAATGGGCCTCTATACGTGACAACGATAGTCCCAACATCAGGGAATACGCAGCGCTGATAGATTATCTGAATACGACATGTTCAGGCTGTCTAAGATCATGACATACTCAAAAGACCATGCAGGAACTCAAATCCCCATTTTGCCCTGGAAAAAAATCAGGTCACGGTATGCGTCACCTGAAAATTACGTTGAACTATGGAGCACACTATCAGAGCTGCAACTTTCATAAATACACTTCAGGGACTCGAACAAGTTGGTGAAATGTCCATATTTCTAAAAGATAATGCAGGAAAAATCCAAGTTCTTCTCAAGCAGGACAAAACATTTAGAATCAAGTCGAAAAAGGTTGATGAAAGAGCAAATAAAAAGAACTTGGAGATGAGCTCTATGCTGTTTGCGTGTGTGTGTGTGGGGGGGGGGGGGGATACCTTCACTCACTGTTACGTGATATCAGAAGCAACATGCCTACAGATTTCGGATAGATACCAGCAGAACGAAACAGTACAGGTAATGATGTAATAGCAGCTCAAAAGACCCGCCACTGAGCTTGCAAGTGCGGTCGAGGAAGAGTTAATCCAGGAAAAGATAAAGAAACCAATATGTACACCTATATGCTGACAGGAATAATAACAACAAAGCGTCCGATTCTCTTTGCGAAGTTTCTACGAATACAAGATCCGCTACTAGGGCAAGAGGGATGCGGGGGGTTGTAAAATTATCAAGCAGCCTTTATCTGTATCTAGATCGTTCCATAACAAGAAAAAGAATGCAACAGAATATAGAGTATTGGGTTAACATGTGCTCATTCCACGTTCACAGGCATCTCATATGCCGCCCGCACTATTTGAGCACTTTCACGGCTCTCACGGCGTGCAGCCTGTGCATCGGCATACAGGCCCTCGAGTTTCTTCATCAGGCGCATCATCGTGCACCGGGCCTGGCTGTCGTCACACCAGGCCTCCTCTAGGTGCGTCACCAGGTTGGAGATGTGGCGTGCTTCGCGCCACTGCTCCGGGATGGCGGGACGACACTGGTCGACAACCACCACCTGTCGCACGTCCTCGAGCTCGGGATCGGACGGCACCATGCCCTGATACGGCTGCTCGTACTCCATAGCTACCCCTTCGATGTGCGTTCGCCGACACACCTCCCACAGAACCAGAGCAAACGAGTACACGTCGGTACGGCGAAACGAATCAAACTTGTCGACGCGAATGGTCTCGTTGAGAATCTCCGGCGCCATGTAGCGTCGCGTTCCCACGCGATAATTGAAAGGAATCTGCGGGATGAATCCGTTCACGGCCGTGTTGACACGTGAGTTGCCCATTGAGCCTTGCCCGCTGTCCTTGTCCGTCGTGTTGCGGCGGAAGCCCATGTCCGACTGCTGCGCCAGCGCCTTCTGCGAGTTCCAGGGCATGTCGGCGTCGTTCTCGCGAATGGCCAGCCCCAGGTCGGCAATGCATGCGGTGCCGTCGCGCCGCACCAGAAAGTTGCGACTCTTCACGTCGCGGTGCGCCATCGCCGGCTTGTTGTTCTTGGAGTCGGTGACGCTGGGGCCGGCCACACTGCTGTGCAGGTGCGTCAGGCCACGGCTTGCCGTCATCATCAGCTTCAGGGCCTTCTCCACGGTCAGCTGCACGTTGGGATTGGTGATGTAATCCAGCATGCTCCCGTAGTGGCAGTAGTCCATTACCATCCAGAATTGCGTGCTCATACCGTCGTCGCGGCTGTCGCAGCCGATGAAGCCCAACACGTTCTCGTGCCGCAGCCACGGCGTCTTGTAGATGTCCACTTCATGCATGTAGGAACGGTCGTGCATGGCTTGGAAGATCTTGACGGCCACCTCCTGGCCTCCACGCCACGTGCCACGCAGGACCGACCCGTACCGTCCGTTGCCTATGTTCTCCTTCGGCACGACCTGAAATCAATGCAGGTGAAAATATGCACGCAGATTTGCACAGACACAGACACAAACACACAAACACACACGAATACACACACATACAAACACACACACACACGTGCACACACACATATTATAGAAACACACACACACATACACACACACAAACATGCACACACACAAACATGCCTCTTTTAGTAATTTCTGAATACCAGATACTCGACAAATCGGAAGGGACACATGAAAGACGTTCAGAAGGAATCCTCTTCGAAAGATGTCTAAATACTTACCTGTTGAACTGCGAAAGCCCCCCTCCCTCCCTCCCCAGAGTCGACTTGGAAATAATCCCACGTATGGGCTCACAACATCGCTATAAGTGCAAGAGTACACGGCGAATAAACACCTCTGGTGGCATGAAGCTATCTGAACCGTCCTGATTATTCATTGTGAGCCCATACGTGGGATTATTTCTAAGTCGACTCTGGGGAGGGAGGGGGGGGGGGGGCTTTCGCAGTTCAACAGGTAAGTATTTAGACATCTTTCGAAAAGGATTCCTTCTGAACGTCTTTCATGTGCCCCTTCCGCTATAAGTGCGCGAGTACACGGTGAATAAACATCTCTGGTGGCATGAAGCTATCTGAATCGTCCTGATTATTCAAAGTCAAACGTATTCAAGGAAGTCAGGATATCTGTACAGCTCTTCACTTGTCCAACACAAAAAGAAACTGTCTCTTTACTGCGAGTCACTTGACATGCTATTTTGGCCTGGCCCATCTTTATGGTGACAATTTTTCGATTGCGGAGCTGGAGAAGTGCAGAGTATGTGTGTGTGTATTTGTGTGCGCATGCACGCATGTGGTCGTGTACATTTGTGTGTACGTGTGCGTATATCCATGTGTGTGTGTGTGTATTAAATACCATGTTCATGTTCGAGATTTACACCTGGCCACAACCATACGAGCGTGAGTCATCTTGATATCGAATGCAGTGAGAGGCGCTAGTGCAAGTGCAGCGCTGTGTGTGTGTGTGTGTGTGTGTGTGTGTGTGTGTGTGTGTGTGTGTGTGTGTGCGTGTGTGGTGTGTGTGTGTGTCTGTATGTGCATGTGTCACTGTGTGTGTGTGTGTGTGTGTGTGTGTGGTAGAGGCGGACCCATATGGTGCAGTGGTATGTGCAGCGATTTCCAATCGATAGGTTGCGGGTTCGAGTCCCGACGATTATGGTCACACACGTCTTTCTTCTCTTTCTCAGACTCTTCCTGACTTTTCTTTCATTCTCCTGGGTGGTTACCAACAGCCAGTGAATGCCGGAGTATGTGGTGTGATGTGTGTGCGGGAAAAAAAATGAAAAGACCAAAAATAGGGATTCACTGGCCAGAAAAATCACTTCAAATAGCTGTATGGTGTAGACCAGGCTGAATAGTGACGGTCAATTCTTCAGCCTTGCAAGCTGTTGAATGGTGCAATCCCAGCACAAGTTGCTATGGCTTCTGCCGTAGCATTGCTATCATCGCCTCCGGCGATGGGCGTCAAAGGTCAAGGTCAAGGTAGAGGGGACGGTTTCAAATAGGACATAGGTTGCAAACCGGAACGGACTCAATATTCACTTTCTCTCTTGGTATTTTGATTAGAAAACATATGTCACAGTGAGACTACGATGTGTTATACTCCGAGCCAAAATTTCATGGCTCTGCGATGACCAGAAGCGCCATATCAAGCAGGTGAGTTTTTGACGTGTTGCTTCGCGCTGCGACTTGAGTTTTACGACTTTCGAAAAATCAACTTCTTGTCGCAGGTAAACAGCGGCTCGCCTCTCGCCAATAAAGCACCGCATACCGATCAAAACTAATGGAAGCACACACAAGGCTTATTGTTACTCTGTACTGGCCGTCGTGGAGCGATAGCAATTACCTAATTTCAGACCCAGAGTGAATTAGATGTGCACTCTAAAACGTGTCCAGTTTGGAGGCACCTCTGATTTGAACTTTTTTGAACTGAAAAATTGGGCAACTTGGAGGCAATTGGTCAACACAAAGGAGTGGCTCAGTTCGATTTACTCTGGCCCCAGAGCAAACTTCAACATGCCAGTTTCCTTCCACAAACATATTTCGAGTGAAAAATCAACGCAGATGATCCGTTTGGGTCTATGCAAATTTGGCTGTCAAAGCGTCCCGGTATCGAGCCGTCCCCTCTACATGGTGTGTGTGCGTGTGTGTGAAGCACACGTCCATGACTTCGCCAAATAATCTCAACCAGAGAGTAGTAAAATTATAATTATCGTGTACCACTATACTGTGCCTGATCTCAACTGATGATGTAATCGCGTAATAGGCGATTCAGACTGCGGCCAAAATCACGTCTGAACTTGAATTTCCATGGAGCTGCAGTCTTGTTTCAGAATGTTATGCACAATCCCTGATCAAATCTATCTGAGTCGTAGAAACGTGGTCACATTTGGCCGTAGTCTGAATCACCTATAACCAGTACACTACTGACGATATATTCGTCAAACCTCTACACTACTGATGATGTACTCGTGTAACCTCTAAACTACTGATGATGTAATCGTCAAACCTCTACACTACTGATGATGTAATCGTGTAACCTCTAAACTACTGATGATGTAATCGTCAAACCTCTACACTACTGATGATGTAATCGTGTAACCTCTAAACTACTGATGATGTAATCGTCAAACCTCTACACTACTGATGATGTAATTGCGTAACCTCTAAACTAGTCTGCACAAAATTAATGTCATGGAGCAGGAGCACTCTTTTCGAGCTACCTGGAAAGGCCATGTTTCTCTGTGAGTGTAATGCTATTCTGTACAATTGCAATTTTTCCACAGTACACCTGATTACTGTGTTTGGACAGGTGACGTTTACTTGTGTTTATAGAAATTTTTTTAATGATATCATCAAAGCTTCTTACTGTTCTTGAAAGCGTCAAGGGTGCCATGCGAGTGTGACCTTCCCCCGTTATCGAGATCTCGTCACTGTTGAGAACAGGCGGGTACGGCTCCCCGTCGATCCAATCTATGTCGGGATCGTACATTCTCGAACTGGGTTGATTCGATTTCCACGATTTGCTTCGAACGAAGATGACGATCGTCACTAAAAATATCGACCCAATGACGACAGGAAGAGTTATAGCCACTGGCAGTTCCCATGAAGCTGCTCCGACTTTCTCCGTCAACGCTGGCAGCGAAGTCGCACTTGTAGCAGTCGGGGTCGACAGGACAATGGCCGTCAAATTGGCCGGAGGGAACGCTGCGTTGCACAGATCGTGGTCGGAGCAGCAGTACAAGATAGTGTGATCCGTCAGCAATTTGCTGGCTCTAGTGCATGCATCGGTGTCGACGAAGTGCGCTGTGCATTTGTACTGCACACGATGGAAATCGCCCGTCTCCGGGATGAACCCGTTGATCTCCGCCACGCACATATGCCCGTGTGGTATGGCGTTGCGATCCTCCTCGCTGATTTCGCACGTCTGCGTGCCTTTGTCGTCCTTGCATTGGTCCCCAGAGCATTGCCTGCATATTAGCGGCTGTCCTCGGCACGCAAGCAAGAGCTGCGTAGCGACCAGAACTGCACACAGCAGTGCGCTCATCTTCGAAGTTACTATGAACAAGGCCACTGGTTTTTTTGGTATGTGGATTCCTTGGCGAAACCTAATGCAATCACTTTCAACCGGGAACTGTTTCTTTCCCGTTTCCACACTTTCCTCTTTGTGAACATCTCGGAGGCCGAGGGAGCTGGAGAGCTAGCTCTCTTCACAGATCTCGCGTACACGGCAAGTGCAGCAACACTGCAACACTCCAACAGCTAGCTACGAAAGCCTGCACGTGAAGTGTCTACCACTTATTGCACATGACTAGTAGTACTAGCGCTGGGGAGTCGAGTGGGGTGTGCGGTGCGGAAACACAATTTTTTTCTTGTAGATCTACTTGCTCGACACCATGCCACCAATGACAGAAGTCGTCATCATTATGTACCACCAGTCGCAGTGCAATGCACTCACACGTACCAGATCTAGACTAGATCTACACACACAGATTAATTTTTGTCAGTGCACAAAGTCATTGTCATTGAACATTCTAGTAATGGCCAGTGCATATTAGGAGTGATCACGTACTCATGCTGACCGTCACCGATCAGGTGATGTGGCCACTTGTTGTTGCTTGGACTAGCCAGAGTCAGAGATGGACAATGTTTTGAACAGTTTTTAGGTGTACATGACACTTGTAGCACCATCTTGACTTACATGCAGCACTAGCCTACTAGACTACCGTCGCAATCATCATTGATTTGAATTAATTGCTTGGCATCTTTTTTGATGTTTTACAGCATTTACTTTCGTGTTCTTCCAAAATGACTTGAGTACTAGTAGAACTCAGAAGTGTATCACGTCATGACGTCACCAGGCATGATGATGACAGAAAAATCATATCGACAGAAGTAAGTACAGTACTCAGTAGTAAGTAATTTTAGTTGGAGGAGGACTGCATTGGAAACAAGGCGGAGTACATTGTCACTGTGTACACTGCACCTCAATCAGTCAATGGTATTCCTTGGTGCGCAGATTAGCCCTTGGCGGATTATGCTGGTATAATTACAGGCATAATCAAACAATACTAGTGGCCATATTCTGCATACAAATATAGTTAACCTTTACAGAGTTACGATTGAAGATTTTATTGAGACTTGAGCCTTTACTATAGGGAAGTGTTTTGCCACTAGCTCAGCTGGAGGAAGCGATGTCCCACGTCGCCGGTGCACGTGGCGACGTACACGTACATGTACATGAACTTGCTGAACGGTGGATTGAACCATTTATAATTATGATGTTTCGGTGACGACTCCTTTTATTCTAGGTAGGTGAGGAGAATGTGTAGAAAAAGGATTGACCGCATCAGGGCATCCCTTCCCGGGATCTAACTCCATGATACCCCTGCCCCCAGTGAAGATAATACTTGCTATTACTGTATGAGGCCTAATACATGTACATTACACATGTACATGTACATGACTATTGTACATAATATATTATACTGGTATCTACAAGTGATATTGACTGAGTACGAGGCCATTTGACATGTACATGGCCGCCCTAAAGGACACCAGCCCACAGGCTGCAGATCGCCTCAGAAAAAAGCTGACGGAAATCTTCAAGCGCTTCGACCTAAGAATTACCATCGAAACGAACTTCTTGGATGTCACGATGAACCTGGACACCGGGAAATTTCCACCCTTCCGAAAGCGAAATGACAACCCGCTCTACGTCAACAAGCAGTCCAATCACCCGCCTGGGATCACCAACAACATCCCTGCTGCTGTCAACAAGCGCCTTTCCGCTATATCAAGCGACCCGGAGGCATTCAACCATGCAGCCCCCGTGTACCAGACCGCATTAAAGGCCAGTGGATACACCGAAGTGCTGAGCTTTCAGCCCGAGGCACATGGGCACAGGGGCAGGAAGAACCGCAGCCGGAAAGTCATATGGTAACAGGTTCAACCCTCCTTACTCCAAAAACGTCAGCACAAACGTCGCTGGTAGGTTCCTGAGCCTTGTCTCCAGGCACTTCCCGAAAACATCCAAGCTTGGGAAGGTTTTCAACCGTAACACCCTGAAAGTGAGCTGCAGTTGTATGCCCAACATGGGAGCTGTCATCAGCACCCACAACAAGAGCAACCTGCGAGAGCCAGAACAAACCAAGGCATGCAACTGCAGAATCAAGGAGTCCTGCCCGCTGCGCGGAGAGTGCCAGACGAAGGAGATAGTGTATGAGGCCACTGCAGAATCTACCAGCAAGATAAACATCGGCCTATCAGAGACACCTTTCAAAGCCCGTCACGCCAACCACCTGACCTCCATGCGTCATGAAAAATACAAAAACAACACTGAGCTCGCAAAACATGTATGGCAGCTGAAGAGCGAGGGAAAGCCGTTGACCATTACATGGAAGGTGCGGGAGAAGAGCCGATCATACAGATGTGAGTCAAAAAATGCAATCTATCTACCGCGGAAAAATTCCACATCCTGACTACAACCAACAAGCTCCTACTCAACAAGCGGTCTGAGATGGTCTCGAAATGCAGGCATGAGAATAAGTTCCGCCTCGAAAATTTCACACCTATCAAATGAACTGACCAAGTACTGTACTGCACTTTGCTTGAGCAACCATTATTTCTAATAACACAATCCGTTGGCCTGTTGTTGGCTATGCCACTCTTTTCACGCCAGCCCGTCACCAAACGACTCCCTACTTGTAGCGATCTCACTGGCCCATTGCCCGCCATACTCCTGGCACCTCCACCTATCTGCTGTACACTGGCTCCCCAACGCCTCTTTCCGCGCTTTCATGCTCACACGTACACCTGCCTGTTGCCCGCCACCCTGCTGGCACTTCTTCTACTGCCGCGCCTTGGCCCGCGCCAGCTTTCTCCCAATGCCTCGAACCAGATTTAGCGCTGAATTTGTTTATGCTTTTGGCCCTATGTGTATATAAGCATACTGTTGGGTAGACCCGAGTATCAGTTGTCTGATGATTGCCTAACGGCATGAAACTCAGAGTTACATGTACAACCAACCTGAACGTCCTCCGCTGAGTCTGCTATGTACATGTACATTGTATATCTGACTAAGTACGAAGTCAATTTATATTTTTACCAGGACAAACAGTCCGTATTTCAGATTCCAGAGCGATAACTTTATGAATCCCAGTGTTGTGCAATCACAACCGTTGCACCATCACTTACTCATAGTCGAGACCATGCACTAGGCACCATTCAACTTACGGACCGGCGGATTCTGCTCGAAAAGGTGGCAGATTCTGCTCGAAAAGCAGTGAAATTGGCAGAACCATACAAACCTTATGGCGGGAATTCCTCGAATTCTGCTCCATTTCTTTAACCACATGCCAAACATGCATGAAAATTGCCAGAAAAAGTACCGAATTCTGCCAGTTCTTCTGCCGCCATTATCCGCCGGTGCCTAATTCAGCTGCGCAACCCTAAGCAGTCAAATACATACATGTACAGTTGCCAGCACATACAATGTACATGCACAAGTCATGTACATGTATACAATCAAGTACATTATCACTCCCTTAGTATTGACTCCCATAGATTTTTGCCATACCTAAGCAGTCAAATATTCCTGCATATTTCACTCCTTATGGCTATATTGACCGCTTATATTTGACTCCTTTTTAGCGATTGAACACATGCTTTGGTTCGTGATAAATCTATTATTGACTTCGTACTTGGTCAGTATAGGAAATAGAAGACCTCGTAAAAGCCCACGGCTTCGCCTCGGTCTTTCACTCGGCTTTTATTCCCGTAGCTATGCAGAAGACGTTACTTCAGTAACGTCTGGCGCTAGCCAGGGTCCACACAGCTTTAATTCCCGTAGCTATGCAGAAGACGTTACTTCAGTAACGTCTGGCGCTAGCCAGGGTCCACACAGCTTTAATTTGGTGTTTGTTTGTTTGTTTGTTTGTTTGTTTGTTCGTTTGTTTGTTTGTTTGTTTGTGTCACGCCTGTAGCTATCCCGTATCTGTCCCGTATCTGTCCCGTATCTGTTACTACAAAGGCTGTACAGGATTGTACATAACAGATGGCCACAATATTTTGCTGGTTTCCGTATCTTTCCCGTACCGTACCATCAAACACAGCTGGCCACAAACAGCTGGCCACATTATACCTCTTAATTCCCGTAGCTATGCAGAAGACGTTACTTCAGTACCGTCTGGCGCTAGCCAGGGTCCACGCAGCTTTAATTTGGTGTTTGTTTGTTTGTGTCACGCCTGGCGCTATCCCATATCTGTCCCGTACCGTACCGTACCAACAAAGACAGCTGGCCACAATATTTTTGTTTGTTTGTGTCATCGGCGCCGCGGCATGCCTGGCGCTATCCCGTACCTGTCCCGTACCATCAAGAGTACGGTACCATCAAGAGAATGAGTATATATTATGCGAAGTGTATCGGGGGAATGCATTCAGTGCAGTAACATTTTGTGTGGATTTGTGGGCGAGGCCGAGATCCCACTAGCAGGCTGGCTGGGCCGCCTGTCGACCAGCCCGGGAATCGCATGTAGGCCGATAGCATAATAATTATAACGTGTATACAGTCATGTAGATGTATAGCAGGGAGTCATATTATGTAAACGACTCCCTGCTGTATGGGGAGATTTTCTGGAAAGAAATACAAAGTAGGAAGACGAGTAAATGCAATTAGAATGGATGTTAGCTGCCGTCAGTATAATAATAATAAGAAGAAGAACGCCCGTAATCGGCGGAGTCAGCGCCAGTCCCAGGAAACGTCAGGACAGACATCCCGTCGACTCCAGAACGCCCTTGATCGGCAGAGTCAGCGCCGGTCCCATAGCTATGCAGAAGACGTTACTTCAGTAACTCATTGAAACGTTCTTGCAATACAATGATGTAGCTAATCAAAGGAAAACACATTTCCATCAGTTCTAACACCATGCACGATGAGCTAGGCAACAAAGCATAGCGCAGGGCCCTGAGCTTCCAAGCTCTCTCGTTTGGTATTTGTTTGTGTGTTTGTTTGTTTGTGTCACGCCTGGCGCTATCCGTATCTGACGGCAAAAAAGCATAGGATGTTATAAATTTTTTAATTCTCCTATTTTTTCAGGCATATCCTGGAATTCGAACCCGCACTATCGCCCTACATGCATTCCCCCATACACTTCGCATTCATACCCATTCTTCCAAGTTGCTTCACGTTATTATCTTGCGTTTGAAAGCCCTATTTGAATATTGCGGCCAGCTGTATGTGGCCAGCTGTGTTTGATGGTACGGTACGGTACGGAAGACGGTGTCATATTACCCTCGATCGTACCTGTCCCGTACCTATCCCCTACCGTACCGTGCCATCAAAGACGGCTGGCCACAATGCATATTCAAATAGGGCTTTCAAATGCAAGATCACAAAGTGAAACAACTTGGAAGAATGGGTATGAATGCGAAGTGTATGGTAGAATGCATGTAGGGCGATAGTGCGGGTTCGAATCCCAGGATATGCTTGAAAAATTAGGAGAATTGAAAAATTTATCACATCCTATGCTTTTTTTGCCGTAAGATATGGATAGCGCCAGGCGTGACACAAACAAACACACAAACAAACAAATGTATGCGAAGTGTATCGGGGGATGCATGCAGGGCGCGCGATAGTGCGGGTTCGAATCCCAGGTTATGTCTTAAAAAAAAGGATTTTTTAAAAGAATTTATAACATCCCTATGCTTTTTTTTTGTCTAGGTCATCAAGGCAAAAAAAGCATAGCGTAGGGCCCTGAGCTTCCAAGCTCTCTCGTTTCCTACATGTACATTGACCTCGTACTCAGTCAATATTAGATACATGTACATCATGACATGTAAGCAGTCAATATAGCCCTAGGAGGGAAATATGCAGGAATATTTGACTGCTTGGGTATAGCGATAATCAATGAGAGTCAATAATGAGAGAGTGATAAACATGTACATGTACATGTACATGACATTGTACATGTACATGACATTGTACATGTATGGGGGGAATTCCCGGAAGGATACTGTAGTGACTTTCGATTTGCTACAGTTCTTCTCTGCTTGGCTTCCCCTATTTATGTACATGTACATACTTGAGCCTCCCAAGTTGGGGGGTGTGTTGCCTTGCGTCTTCGAGTTGTACTTAGACCGGTTTGTCCAATGGTCTTAATAGTCTCGTCCTCATCATCATCCAGTAGCTAGTTACTTTCGACATTATTTGTTGCCGAAGGCACATCTTCGTGGCGCATGTCTTCCTCAGATAGGAACTTTCCGCACCTGAGCCTTCCTAGTTGGAAGGTTGTTCGTTTGCGCTTCGTAGATGTTTTGGAGCTTCATATACATGAACATGTAGGTGTCAGGTCGTCGAATGTCTACATGTACATGTATGTTTTGCCTTGTTCTAGCACTATTAGTCCTGCGGCCCAAATCTAAAAGACGTTGTTTTGCAAGTCCCGTTTCAGTCTCAAGCAGACAACCTGAGCTTTGCATGGGTGGAAAGACCATGTCCTAGGGATGTCGAAACGGCTTGTTGTCATGTCCAGAACTAGGGCATAAGCTGGGAAGAACCAATTTTAGGTTTCGTTACGGAAGTCGTTATTTTACGTTATTTTACGACTCCTTGATTGAAATTGGCAGCATGTGATACGATATTTTATTGAAAATTAGTGCAGTCGATGTGAATTTGTTCTTGTATTTCGATGATTCGTAGATCATGGTTGCCCTTTGCCGAGCGTTCATTTCCTATTGATGGTGATTAGAGATGGCACAGATTGATTTGTTGTAAAATTCGACCAAAATCACCCCCAAACATGGATCTTTCGTATGAGAGGATTTCATTTATTGGGACACGATCTCGACAACACCAGCGGAAGAGAGCTAGCACGAGCGAAGCAAAGGACACCGGAAAACGGCAGAGTGATAGCGATCATAAGCTGATCTTAGCAAACGAGCGATATGGAAGATGTTGTAAATAATAGCGCAGTAGTGTATTTGTCATTTGCTGCAGAGTTGAAAAGTACAATTCAAATTCAAATCAATTCAAAAACTTCAATAGTGCGGTCCACTAGCCTTAGCTTTCAGACTCACTGTCCGATTCACAGTCCAATCCACTATCGAAACTGCCTTCACCCTCATCATGGCATTGTATGCATGCGCGCGTGCGCACACACACACACGTACACACACCGCACAACACATGACATTGTGCGCGCGCGCTCGCACACACACACACATACACAAACCACACACGCACGCACACACACACACACCGCACAACACATGGCATTGTGTGTGCGCGTCCGCGCGCGCACACACTCACACATCACATAGCACGCTAGAGATCAGCAAGAACCTGCTGCGACCGTGGTTGAGATGGCGCTGTAGAAGACACCGCAGCCGCCACTGGTTGCCTCGCACCCGAGGTTATAGTCAAAGCCGTACTAGCCAACACATCTGTACTGGAGGCTAATGTA
Organism: Sycon ciliatum; assembly: GCF_964019385.1. Taxonomy (NCBI): domain Eukaryota; kingdom Metazoa; phylum Porifera; class Calcarea; order Leucosolenida; family Sycettidae; genus Sycon; species Sycon ciliatum. The sequence goes on from NC_088648.1 coordinate 19,628,073, forward strand.
GTACCCAGAGATGAAACGGATCCACTGGTGTTCACCTGACGCGGCGGAGTAGCGGATCCTTTGAAGCCGAAATGAGTGGGCAACACGACATTGGCGGGGACAAGCCCAGTGGATATCGCAGCGGGCCTATCGTAACTCCTGGCAGTGAGCCTATCGTAATTCCTGGCAGTGGGCCCGTCGTAACTCCTGGCATTGGGCCCGTTCTCTTGCCGGACACTGGGGTGCGCAGTGGACGTGGATGCGGGCAGGAAATCTGCGGCGACCGGCTGGACTGGGATGGTTGGAGCCGGGCCAGGTGCGTTACTAGTATGACTGTTCGGCAATGACTGGGTATTACCGGCCATCGGACCGTTTGCAGACGACACAGACAAGTGGTTGCTCCGTGAAGAGTGCGCCTGTATACCCATGCCACTTACCATACATGTCAATTGCTGAAGGAAACACACAGTTCAAACACAAAACGCAAATGAAACACGCCAATGAAATTCGATCCTTAAACAAGTCAAGTTCGCATGTCCGCGTTATCACGGGCTATACAATTGTGTTTAGAAAACAACCAGTTTATAATTCTGTCTCTTCTTGCATAAAGTCAGCCTAGAATACTGACGTCAGCTTTGGACATTACTCTGACTCGGACCACAAGCCCTGATTTATTCTGACCTACATGTGTACCGTGTGAAGTAGCGCGAGAGCCAAGCTGGTCGTAATAATACGTGTAACAGCCACGAACGTAATTCAACCAAAGAAGACTACCACATTACATGAGCATGAACACTTGCATTCCATTTAATACATTCCTATGTTGTAGATGTCAGGCACTGTAGTGTTCACGTCTACATACACATTGTGGCATTCCTTGGCCACCCAGACATTCATGATAGAAGCGCATCGTGTTATGTTATGCATGCAGCATGTGCCGTTTCCCGAGCGCGCGTGTGAAATGAACTTAGCGGCTTTTAGTTGCTGTGCATGAGTTGAGTCTGAACTCATGATCTGGTGTGTACATGCAATCATGTGATCTTGTAGTTGAGCGTATGTGTTATTTGGATTTCCTTGGTCATGACCAAACAACAAAACATAATCAAATTATTTCTACACATCCAACAATGCCAAGAACTCACCTGGTCCCCAAGTAGCTCATTATCTTCTTTTTCAGCATGAAAGTTGGATACTAAGGCGGAGTGTGATGGTCGGCCAAGCTGGTGCCGTTTGCAGTTATTGTACTTATCCGTGAGAAGCTTCATGGGCAAGGCCCTTGCAGACTTCAACTCGGACAGTATATACAGCACCAGGCTGTCAAATGTTTCGTAGGCCGACGGCTGGTCACTCCCTTTGCCACTTCGTTGCCGGTGCATAGTGGCCAGGTGGGTGAAGGCACTGTAGCATGCTCCGACGTTGATAGTGGATTTCCGCTGCAACGCAATCTGGGCCATTCTGGAGCGAAAGCCAAAAATCTTGCGTTGTTCTCCAACTCTGCTAGATGCACATGTCATGAGGCACAAGTCTGCAGATGTGGATTCAATCATTGTACATCTCTCCTTGTTCTACGCTTTGCTGGTACATGGTGTCCCATCATCACATACATGTATCTCCTCCAATTCAGAATGGCTTGAAAAGTCATGGCCACGTCCAAGTGGCAGCCGACCCAGCAACGTTTTGTTAGTGTATGTACTGTAGCACTTGCGGTGGTACCATCCGCGGACGCTCTCGCACAAGAAGGTATAGCTCGTCCTGCCTGCATTTAGCAGCTTCAAACAAAGTTTCCCAACTCTGCAAAGTAAATCGGGTTTGCTTTTCCTGCGATGCATTGAACGCAATGGCACAAGCAAAATTCCCGCGATACAACGCCATTCCCAGGACGAGGCCTAAGAAGCTCCACGGCCTCTTCCTCCATCATGTCAAAAGGTGTTTACCATGCTGTGAGCGGTGGGCAGGAGGCACTCAAGCAGCGCGAAACGCAACTACTATGCAACTACCAAACGAAAATGCAATTCTACATTTAAAAGAGTATTCTGTCGGTGTCGTCGTCATCTTCAAAAATTTGAAAAAGGCGCTCCTTTCCGTGAACTGTGCACCCCCAGATGGTGCGCAGTATCGCCGACGAGAGCGGAGAAATTGGCTTCTCCTGAGCTTCTGCCCTAACTCTGAAGATGACAACAAGCGGAATCCAGGTCAGGTATACGTAACATACTTTAGGCCGTAGTGAAGAACCCAGGTTGTCTGCTTGAGACTGAAACGGAAATTTTTTTTGAAGTTTGGGCCGCTGGACTATATGTGACTGCATAAGATCTCCTTACCTTTGTGGACTCGTATTCATATCCATGTAACTAGTAACGTTATTGGTTCTATCTCTTTTGTATATATTCAATCTGCGTACATAATTTTTACAAGATAGCCATATACATGTACCATCATTGTCACTGTGCAAACGGCGGAAAATCGCGCAGAGATGCATGTAGTACAGTAGGCCTAATGTACAGTCATGTCCATGGCTGTACGTTTACACACACAACAGAGGCGAAAGGTTGTGTAGCTGTAACTTTAAATTTCACGCATTTCAGCGATCATCAGACAGCAGCATTCACTATCGAATCCTCTACGAGCAGGCCTAGATATTTGATGGTAGTGTGGAAGTTAGTGCGTGTGTGTGAAGTGAAGACGTAGCATGGGGAGAGTGGTATTGAGTTGTTTGTGAGAGTTAAAGGATACACCGGTAGGTGAAAATAGAGGCGATAACAGGGCAGTGTTACCGAGCCATCGAAGGCGATAGCGACAGTAGCGCAAGACCATGGCAGGCGTGAAGAGGGAGAGAGAAAGCACAATGGCGCCAAACCTGGTGCAAGTTGCGCCATTTTGAAAAAAACAACTCATGTAACTGATGGTGGGAATTTGGACATGTAATTACTTGTTCTCGTGTCTGCATTTCGTCGTTTTCGATACCAGCTCCGACTTTTGTTGATGTTGACCGTTTTGTCTGCTTCCAGTATCTCTAGTTTCTCAGCCCAGGCATAGGGGACACCGCTTGGCCGCGTTTGGGTAGGCCGGGGCCTTGGTGACGACTGACCATTTGACAGAGTGCGGAGTGTTCTTCAGCTTGAGCTTCCATATGCACTTGGACAGCTGCGTGATTTTTTCCATCCTCACATGCAGCGTCGTGCTCATGTGATTGTTGTCGCTGCTCTCTTCTCTTCTGCTCTCTGTGCTGGACTTTTGCCTTGTACACGATGCATCGTACTTGGCAGTCGCCGTCAACTGGGCAGGTGCTTTTGTCTCGGCGGTTACATCGTTTACATGTATATATACGTGGACACAATGTCATAGTGGATCTGATACATGTATTAGTTCATGACATTGTATACAATGAGAGTTCACTTGCACACCAGGTTTAACAAAGTGTGATGCACTGCTAGTGACTATGGCGGTACATGTATGGGGAAGGTAATCTAGCCAGAAGCAGTCGGCGGTCAACAGGTATGTAGAGGTACGTACATGTACAGTATACTTGAAATAAATAGGATATGGGCCCTGAAACCAACACACGCGCACACATACACACAAACACACACACACACATACACACACAAGCGCCACACACACACTTGCTATCCAAGTACGAATCGTGACACCCTAGGTTCCACTACTGACCACTACCTGGGCGTAAACAAAGCGCATGTCCCTTCGCACTGCCCGGATAATCCGTACGTTGTGGTCTTCCTTCACCATACTTTTACATATACATGTACATGTACATGACATGGTGAACATGTACTCAGTACATTGCACATGTATACATGTACCTGTACATGTACATGTACAGGTACATGTACGTGTTTTGCCTCATCTGTCGTCCTTCTCAAGAGACGACTTGAGCTTGTATTGCCATCTTCCGCATTTTACAACTTCCAACTCGATGGTAGTAACATTAATACAATCATGTCCATGTACATCCCACATCCCAAACGCTTGTGGTATCTTCGCTGCCAATCTATTTTCTATCACAATTTCAGCTAGGAGCCATGTCAGTATAATTTCCCAATCTGGAGCATATATTATTGTACTTGTATAATGTATTATGTTGTACATGATATAATCCAAAACTGGTAAACCAGTACTATTAGATAAACCTTGTTGTAGTTCACGCAATTGTTAGATTGACAGCATGAAACAAGGTGGAGGACACTGTGTTCGAAAACAGTAACCTTACTATAACCTTCCGCGGTTGGCAGAGCCCCGGTCCCTGCGGACCATTTGAACCATATGGGTATCCCACCCGGTTATGACCCTCGTTATGCTAGGGGATTAGGGGACTACTCCTGATGTCGTCTTGACAGTGTCATGGTGATGACGAAAACTGTTTACAGCTGACGAGCTGAGAGAAGGACGCCATGGGCAGAAGTTGGAAATAAAAAAAAGAAGTTTTTAACTTGTTATACAAGTTAAAAAAGAGCGAAGACAACAAGACGACATCAGGAGTAGTCTCCTAACCCCCTTGCATAACGAGGGTCAGAACCGGGTGTGATACCCATTATGGTTCAAATGGTCCGCAGGGCCCGGGGCTCTGCCAACCGCGGAAGGTTGTAGTAAGGTCACTGTTTTCGAACACAGTGTCCTCCACCTTGTTTCAATTCATGCTGTCAATCTAACAAAATATACACTGTACATGTACGTACAATGTAGTGTACATGTACAGTGTATTATTATGACTGTACATGTATTGTTCAATCATCTTCTCTTGGAATGCCAAGCTAATCTAGTAATCAATCACGTTCATAATCAACATCCTGTGACGTTATCGCCGTGCTTACCCGCATGGTTGTACGGCCATGCTCAAGACAGGTCCATCGCCATTTCTGTTAGCGCTCCATGGTGTTCGGTGAATACATGATTGGGCGGTGAAACGCTCGACCAATGCTTTGCACCAAGTTTGGCTCTGTGATTTCATGAAGTCATCGGAGAGAGGGAGGCTTCTGCGCGAGACGTTACAACAAGCTGAATAGGTTTGGAAAGTCTCCAAACGAGAAACACAGGGAAATACGCATTACTAGTATAGCCAGTGGCCGTATTCTAATCGTGGAGCGCATGCAATTTCTGGTGCAATCATGAAGAGTGACACGAGGCCTCCTGCTGCTAGACATTATGTATGATCAAAGAAATTCTGAGCATTCGTGGATCTCGAGATACACTTCAGTGAATGAAAGCTATGGCACGGGACCAGATATCTTTCTGTGCTGAACGATGACAGTGCCAGTGGCCGATTGCAGAGGCTGGCTGTTGGCGTGACGCGTTCAACACGCCATCATCGGCAAGGGCTTGAATGGTGTGAGCACAATGAGCGTGGTGGGTGTAGATCTACTCGCTGTGGCTGGCCAGGAGAGACTTCTCATACCAGGGGCGGTTTGCATTCCTGTCCACGGCATCATAAGAAGTCACCCGTTCACTTCACACTGCTCACCACAGGGCGAAGTACGAATGCTTCCCTGTACCGATCGCCACTGGCGGCTGTTGACAATCGGGCTGGCGGTTGCCGGTGAACACTGCACGCGCAAGGGGCAGTTTGTTGATCGATGGTCATGAACTGAACAAAGCAGGAATGAACCAGATCCCGATCGTTGCGACCCGGGAAGCTCACAGACAACAATACTGGCTGTGAGTGGATGTTACATCAGACAGGGTAGGATGGTGTTTCGTTCAATCATGGTCTAGGACTTAGTGTGTTTTTAGTGGATAATAACCCGGGGGCCTTTGGGCAGATAGCGTTGCTCATGGATGTCTTTCCTGTACATCAGCATTCGTTTCTGCTTGCTGGATGACCGAGGAAAGCTGCGCGCCATGCACTGCCTAACGGGCTGGATGTGCGTCCCAGGAGATAAGGTTGAAGAAGAAGCGTAGAGAATCGCATGAGTTCAGAACAGTAGTGTGAGCGCAATGGACGAGGAAGACGGCAGGCAGGGAGCGAGCGCGACACAGTCGTTTCGATGTACTTCTGGAGCCACTCCTGCGAACATGACAGGAAAAAGAAAGATGTGTACAGGTGTCGGTTGGGTGACCACCGTGACACTAGTTGGCTTGATGATGCTAGTGATTCTATCGCTTGAGTTTTGCATTAACACTGGAGATGAACTGGATCCTCTTGATCGAATTGACGCGCGTAGGTATCCGAAGAGAATGGAAGTTAGGTTACGGTCCTCCAGAAGGCGTCTCAGGCTGCGCAGACTTCTTTTACAACGTGAACTAACCGAGCAGTTTCCGCAGAAACCAGCCCGTGTCTTACTCGAGCTTCGCCAGGGTCGTGGAGACAGCGATATGGATAGCTCAAGCGACGGCCAGTGGATGAGTGTGGAGTCCGCGAGCTCTGAAGGACAAGCTGGCCAGGATGGGAACACCAACTGGTTCAATCGCGGACCCAATCCTGATGCGGGTGACGAAGACGGAGATGGAGACGGAGATACCACGTACGACACACGCATGGAGACCACACCATCCATGCCGCAGAGCACTCCACCTACTGGTACCGGCGGCGGGGGTGATACCGGCGGCGGAGGTGGGGACAGCAGCGCTCCGACATTACCTCCAATCACCGAGACAACCCCTGTGATGTGCAACGTCTGCGATTCGGTACTGCTAATCAGCGAGTCTGCACTTCAGGAGCTGCAGGAGCTCTTCAGAGTTTTCGAGACCACCAGCATCTTTCAGAGCACCACCTTTGGCCAGCAGTTCAGCATGAACCCAGTCCCACGGCCGTCTTGTGGCAGTGTGAGAATGACGGAGGGTAACACGGCGCGCATACGATTTGCGGGCTCCAGCGCCACGGTCAGCCTGAACTCCACGCGTCCACCGCTCGTTGTTCTCACGTCAACACATGATAGTTCATTTTTCGAAGGCATCGGTGCGTTGCGCAGCGAGATCAATACAGTAACTGGCGCTATCGGGGCACGCAGAGTCCAGCGCACGCGCGGCGGAGAGTTCGAGTTATTTCCTCCAACACGACTGGTAAGTTGACTGTAACCCGGTGCAGTCATGATGTTTAGCAAACCTACACTATCATGAATTTCACGAAATGGCGGTCGTGGCTCTAGCGATAATTTTACCGTTCATGCTATATTCGACGGTCGGCGCGTAGAGGGCGAGTCTACTGTTTTTGATGTGTTTTCGAGACACGGTTAGCAGTTCGGCTTCTGAGTCCTGACTCCTGACGCAACGATCGACTTGCGACGTAACCCTAGTTGGAATCTTACCGTTTCGTTCTCCCGCTAAAAAGAGCTTTCTATCGTCGAAACGGTACCAAACCGACGGTATTTTGGGTTTTGGGTACGAGTGCCGTTAGATCTAGCGCGTGAACTGTAAAATGCCATGTCTACACACACAAAAAACGGTACAGGCCGACCGTCGAAACTAGCGTGAAGAGTAAAATGCTAACCATGTCTATTATGTAGCAGTGTTGGTTGTTCTCCCCGAACCTTTTTTCTATTTCACTCAACTCGTGTCCTATGACCATTATTTTAGCACATGTAGTGCGACAAAGGTGTGATAGCCAACGATGAAGAAGATACAAAAAGAAGGAGAATGGGGAGAAAGGAAGGATGACAGCATTCACAAGCCTCCAGGAAGACGAGAGCCTATGTTTGCTGCATGTGAGAAAGGAAAGCAAGCCTGAAGCTTGGAATTAATTTGGAATTCTTAACTTCCTGAGGAACCAGCAACGCCGGTGGGCGAGGAATAGTGAAAGGTTTGTTAATGTGAATGAAATAGCACGAGTGAGTGAGAGACAAGTACGAGTTCGCCGGGATAAAGCAAACCGATTGAATACTGAGTTATGAGTAGGGATGTTACTGAGGCGAATTCTGTTTTAAGATAAGGATCATCCGATCTATGGTGTATCATTTGGATGATCATTCACAAGGTCCTGACTTAGATTACACCAAACCAACGCTTGACATGCACACTGAGAAATGTGCACAATATACGTGCGATTAAAATGTAAGCCACTAGATCCGAAAGGTGGGCTTATGTCGTTTCGCGCAGTATTGAGAAAAATGCATGTGAAAGTTGAGGTTTCAACATAAAGCGTTGTATAAGTCACTTATTGAAACCCCTCTAGCTCTGTGAAATTAATAATGAGCAATAATTATTATGTTCGCATGAACTGATTGTCTAGTAACTGGTGGTATTAGTCGACATTATAGCGTAACTAGTAGTTCCTTGGTCCTTTGTTCTTTTCTATAAATTTATCCTTGGCTCTCCACCTGAATAATCATTCCAAGATGCTTATGGTCCTGGACAATCTCTATGATAGACGAGCTGCCAGGACATGGGGTACTGTACCAGAAGCCTTTTGGTCTGTTCCTAGCACCAATGGAAAAGATAATTACTTTACTCTTTAGTCTTTGACGAATTAGGCATCAGCGTCAGTCAGCATACTGGTTACAGGTAATGGCGGTATTGATCTTTGCCTGGACTAGAATGATGTCATCCACCAACAATACCCTGGCCTGCAACTACTTGAGGCTGTCACGGTGGTGTCATCAGAGACCATCAATACATTAGAGACAGACATTGGCGGATTGTGCTTGAGTTGACACCTGACTGCCTCACGGCTGCCATCCAGAGCACACCACAAGCCCAGAGAACCTTTGACTATGCTAGATTGCACTCCACCATGGATCTGCGCCAAACGCCAGTTTGCACCAGGTTCGGCAAGGGTTGCCTGGCGTTCCCGGGCGCCCAGCTGTGGAACACCTTACCCAGCGATATACGTGCCATCTCCACGCTCCGCCACTTCCGCGCCAGCATGATCACGCACACCTAGAGTACCAAACGTCCTGTTTGATGATCAGCTGGCTTAGTTTCTCTCCACCTCTATCCTTATTACATTCGCTCCCCGGTAGTACATTGGGTACTGCACTTGCCTGCGACCCGAGAGGTCGCGGGTTCGAGCCCCGCAGTCGCACATCTGACTGCAAAATCCCCACGACGCAGCTCACCAGATCAAGGTGTGGGTCCTCTGCACTCAGTAGAGTCAAGTCGAGCGAGCTGCAACTCCCGGTGCCGAAAGGCGGGCTCATGCCCCGACATGGCTACTTCCCCTTGTCTAGCCCCCAAGACGAAAATGATAGTAGCCGACTGGCCGAAATTAAAAAAAAAAAAAAAAAAATTCCCTCCCCAATTTCATTAATTACTGCTTTCTATCTCCATTCGCCACCTTTTCATTGGGCAGATCTGCCCGTTTGGTTTGCGAATTAAACTAAACACAACAACAACTACACTAGTACTAGTATGCAAGTCTAACGTTACAAGAAAGAACCACTCCCTGGTCAATGCAAAGCATGTCGAGGAATTCATTCCTCAGAGCCTTCCGAGTTGGAAGGTTGTTGGTTTGCGCTTCGCATACATGTACAGTCCCGCTCAATGAAATCCAGCCGCGTCACTCAAGTTTGCACCTTGCACCATTTTGGAGCCCAGTGTTCGCAGGTCTAGGGCTGCGCAACGCCCGGCGTGTACTTGAGTGACGCGACTGGATTTCATTGAGCAGCACTGTATGTGTCGCAGCTACTTGAACAAGTTGAAGTACAGTGCTGGCAAGTGAAATCCGACCCCTGCACGCTGCGCTCACATCGCAAAGACCCAACACGGGATGGTAAAACTTCGAAATAGAGACCGCTAGAATGTGAGAGCATCGCTAAGGGGTCGGATTTCAGTTTCCAGCACTGTACAATGTACATGTAGGTGTCAGGTCGTCGAATGTCTCAATCTTGGTCAGCATGTCTTGCACTCTCGTGATCACAATCATCAATGGGTTTCTCTCTCTTTCCTTTGCTGCCTTTCCAGGTATGCCGACATGAAAACTGCGACCCCTCCGCCACGCCAGCTTCTTCAGATAGTCCTATGCCAATGACAGCCGACACTCCAGCCACAATGATCTGGCCTGATCCGACGAGCGCGCAGCTGAACCAGGCAGCCAACGTTATCCTCTGCGACTCGTCCGACTGTCGCGCAACCCTACCTGGCCAGCCTGCACTGCCCCAAGCCTGTGTCGACATTCTGGTCGAGATAAATCGCAACAATTTAGTCACGTGATAAGCTGTGTGCCAATTGCAACAGCACGGAACACGTATTAATTGATTGCCAACAGTGATGTTGCACCGAAGTGTCCCTTATGAGGTGACTCGCTGCCAAAAGGTGGCATACGACAAGTCACTTGCTTTGCTAGGGCTTTACGCTGCGTGAGCATCAATCAAAGGCATCCTATCTCAGACTCCAGATCTGGATAAACACAGGTTGATTGGCTGGAGCCAATGCAGCCTGTGATGCAAACGAACAGCACCTCCCTCATCGGTAAACGTGTTCTTAATGATAATAAGCATCACCTTGAGCATTCTTCTCTACTTGAGCACAAAGTGTGCCAGAACGTCAACGTCGTTGTCACCATAAACTTCTCTGTTTCAAGTCTTGAATTTGTTTGGCACCTCAGATGAACGGAGGCCTGAACATCAATTTGCCTCCACAGTTGAGCCTTATTCCATGCATACACTGCTGAAGTTTTGAGCACCCCAAGAGTTATTATCCAGAGAATAGTGTTGATGCACCACGTGTTGCAAGAGCCATTGAGCACATTGACCATCCATTTAATTAAACTTTTTTTGTGACATACTGTCATTACGTTCCCCGAGCCGTGTATCACCTCACAAATGTAAAGATCGCATCTTTCTAAGAACTCAACCCTCGTCGGTATGGCTGCGGTCGTTGTGAACTGCCAGCTAACGAATGATTGATTGGTTGCTATTTCTAAAGAAGTGTCTGCGCAGACGCAATCCGCACAGTCAAGTAAAGCCAATTTAGTAACCGAACGTTTTCGTTCCCCTCTCATCATCGGTAAGTACAGGGAGGAATGGAAAAATGTCAAAATACAGCAGCTAAGAGTTGAAGCAAAAGCATAGATCGCAGACATCTACGTGTTCAATCCAAGTCATTGAACATTCAGTTGAACAGATCAAAAACAGGGTGAAGGTGAAGAGACGACTTTAACATAATGAAAACATCATGAGGAACAGTGTTCCCTCACACTTTACGAGGATTACCGCCAAACAGCTGAAGCGACAAAACTGTGTTCTTCTGAAAACATACGTGTAGTTCTGGGGATATGGTTGTTATTTTGTTTGTGTTTTGCTTTCCGCGTTCGATCAATCTCTTCAAGTGTAATCTGTCTGCCTTGTTTCGAGCTGTGAGCGAGTCACGCTCGATATGATTGTGCATCCACAAGGCAAAACAACAGAGACCGAAAGCATTCTCGTGACTTCGAGTTAAAAAAAACACTCATCAGACGATGCAACATAATGCCCTATTCGCTGGTTATAATTATAAGGTAAGTGTCATGTAGAGTAAGGCAGTGTAATAACCATGATAAGGGATATCCCCAGCGCTGGAATATACTGTGAGTAATCGTATTGTGATTGTGCATATGTAGAAGCAAACTGGGAAATGACACACACAGGGGTGGGATAGAGCAAACGCGTCGGGGAAAAAGGTCAATCATTCTTTATTCATGCAATTGTGACTCGATACCTGTGAGGGGCTATTTCATAGTGCATCGAAAGGAGCTACCTCACCATACACCATGCACGCTTGAAATAAAATGAATTTCCCCGCTCAGATTTGACACATCATGTGCATGTATGTACATGTATGTGTGTGTGAATGTTACTGACGTTCTGAAAGGACATAGTACTGTTAAACTGTCCTGTGGTGTTATGTGAGCACGATGTAGACCATGCTTAGCAATGACCATGCTTTTACAAATTTTGTTTCCATTTCACATTTTTCATTCGTGTTGGGTTTAACTATTCACTGTACTGATGCATGGTGATGATTGTGCTTCTCTTTGCCCGTAAAAGAGACCTTTTCTCAATGACCATGCTTAGTTTTGATTACCAATACCAATAATAACCTTCATATCTCTCAGGTACTGGTATAACGGAAGAGTTGCTGCTTATCCTAATTTGAAACGCAACTTTGATATGACATTGTTTGGAATCACCTCCCGTGATTTGCCTACTTCAGAAACAAGCGTCGCCTAAATAATGAGAATCACCCCTCGGGCGCATGGTGGTGTCAAGTTCTCTTACGTCATAGTAGCACTGTTGGCATGCTATGAACATCTGATCTCTCGGATTGATTGCATGCGAACAGCTGTGAACACAGAGAGTCAGTTGTCTGTGTCATGTGACAAGTGGATGCCTAGGGCCACGTCTCCCAGGACAGCCAGAGGGCACAAGTCCTGGTAGGTAGGGTGATGACGCCACCAGCATCACTAGTATGCAACCTGCATTAATTATGGAACCCTGTGTTGACTCGCAGGAAATTCGTTTGCGCCGTCTAACTTACTCTTTCTTTCCAAGTTTTGTTCAAGACAGTATTCATCCCGTCTCGCAATAATTATAATCTTCTCTATATCCACAGACTCCACTGTTGCCATCCATCATATCCATGCATCCTCAAAACACTCCATCAACTGAACTCTTGGTTACCCATATCAATGTCTATCTGTATCGCTATCTGTGAATGATTGTTGTAATTGGCTGCTTTCAAGCAATGGCGTCAGCGGATTATTAACACATTGGTACTTCTCCACCTGCACAAATCCGTTGATCCACGACCTTCAGAGAGTGCTCAGTGTCGTAGAGCGAGAGAGAGAGAGAGAGACAAAGAGAGAGTGTGTGTGTGTGAGAGAGAGAGAGAAAGAGAGAGAGCAGAACCCCAGCATCAGCTGACTGGTGATTGCCTTTGCTGCACGAAACTCGGAACTAAAACGAACCTGACCGCCCTCCGCAGAGTGTGCGATGCACTTCTCAAATTTTGTAAAAGTGGAGGAAAGTAATTTAGTTGAAATATGAAATAGGAATCGCCGTACTCATGGCACACATACATTGCAACCGTAGACGTGACATCATGTCTACGGTTTGAGATTCTGATGTTGAATCTGCACAGCCTTATACGCGTACATGTACATTTACTTGTACGTGTAGATGGTGAGATACCATAATAGGCATGATCTGGGATTGTGACCTATTGCACTTGCAAACACCGCATCATCATTCGTCAGTAGTTTCTGGCTCCATCACTTCTGTCCCTACCTGGCCATGTTGCCCAACTCCCTCAAGCCGTTCACATAGTGCTAGTGGCACTGGGGATGGGCACACCGTTGTCTCTGCTGGCCTGCCACGTTGCTGTGATGTCAGCATGTCTTGCGATACCGTTTCCAGTACAGAACATGTTTGTGTTGCAAGTGCCCTTCGTAGGGTGTATCTTCGCGTATAGTAGGGTGAGGATGGTCCCTGCATGAATTAACCAGCTTTTTCCACGCACATGAACATGTACAAAACTATTAATTTTATGATCATTTTCACCGGAGGGTGTACCCAGGGTGCTGACAGTGCTCAACACCACGGAGGCAGAGCGTAATACAGAACAGAAAACCAGGGACAATCAAGGCTTGTTTGCTGCAGCAAATATAACGCTGTGTACACTCAACACCCTGCTTCAGACATCATTATCTGTAGCATCACACTCTGCCACTGGCAAAAATGTCATCTCACACCTGAAGACATAATATTAAGATGTATTGTTCATTCTCGCTTGGTGCATGATGGTATTGGACTTTCCTCCCTCGATTTGTATTTTGCAATTATAATCTGCTCAGGACACCTCCAACTAGGCATGTGCGGATAATGCTGGCAGAAAAATTGGCAAAATTCCGTACTTTTTCTGGTAAGTTTCATGCATGTTTGGTATGTGGATAAAGAAATGGAGCAGAATTCGAGGAGTTGCCCGCCATACGGTTTGTATGGTTCTGCCAATTTCACAGCTTTTCGAGCAGAATCTGCCACCTTTTCGAGCATTATCCACACACCCCTACCTCGAACTAGGGTCAGTAGTGAGCGGCTTATTCTGCTCGAAAAGGTGGCAGATTCTGCTCGAAAAGCAGTGAAATTGGCAGAACCATACAAACCTTATGGCGGGCAATTCCTCGAATTCTGCTCCATTTCTTTATCCACATACCAAACATGCATGAAACGTACCAGAAAAAGTAACGAATTCTGCCAATTTTGCTGCCAGCAGAATCCGCCGGACCCTACCTCCAACTCGCAACACACAAAGTCCTCGGCTACACCACGTACAACGATTGTTTCCAAATTTTTTACCAAGGAGGGCATCGTAAGGGATAATACCGGTGATCTCTTTTGGCTAAGGAATCCCCGTTTGTGACGAATTTTATCCACTGATGATGTTGATTTGAAAAAATGTTTGTCTTGGAAATACATACTTATATTTAATACTTGAATCCAATCTAAAACCGTTTTCATGTAGCGTGTGTGCCATAAGTACAGCGAACATATTTCCTATTTTAAAAGCAGTTTAATAACACTGTGTAATAGCACTTTTGTACTATAATTTATGACGTTCGTCCATCGTCCGTAAAGGGCTCAATTTGCCGAGAGAAAAGAGCGGAATACACTGACAGAGGAACAAGCAGTTGCTTTTTAGTAACTCTGAGTTGCACGAACTGAATCGGTCATCAGACAAAAGTTGATTCTGTCACTATTTACATGAGCTCTATAACTCGCCCAGGGGGAAGATTCTTGTAAACCGACACGAGGAATGTAACAAAGAATGAACCCGATTGTGAAATTCACAATTCACTTGTCTGCTTGGACCTTCAGGTGGTTGCAACGTGCCACAAGGTTGTTCACACACCAACAGGCCAGTTCTAGCCTGCCCTACATTAGGCTACAATGCCTGGAAGCCTTCATTCAATCTCGATTATTGCGCCCGTTCATGTGTGTCTTGTTCTGCCATATTATGATGTGCTATCAGAATCGAAGGTGCGTCCTCTATCTCTGCACCTAACCAGTACTTTCTGTGACGTCATATGGTCACGTGCTAGACCGATGGGCGTCACATGACCATGGGGAATGAGATGGAGCGGCTGTGTGAACGTGCGCCTGCCTGCGACCACAGGTCAGGTGTAGCAGTAATGGGCTGCCAATTCTTGACAAAACACGCAATTTCACTTCATGCTCTGGCCCGGAGCGGAATCCGACACCTTCTTTAGCCAGGGTGACTGGTTGTCCGACCAGGCGTACGTCAGCCTCGGGGCCACAATTCACCACAGGCGCTGTCAGCCTGGAGCCAGTGGTTACAAAGGGCAAAGGCCAGAGATGTCACGCCACTGTGGGAGCTTCGAATGGCTGGCACGTAATGACTACCTGTGCAAATGTCGAACTACATTGTACAATGAACGTAGGGAGTGCGACCACTCTGCAAGGGCCGACCACAATCATCCAGGACAGAAAGGAGTTACAGGTGCCGTCATGAAACGTAAAAGCTGTGGACACCGACTGTAAGTGACAAACAAGGACTTGTCAACTGACGCGCTTATCGATTTGGGTGGCTGATTGTGACGTGAACTCAGGAGAAAGCCAAACGTCCTATCTCTTGGTCACGTCCCATACGGACAATGACAGACTCTCACATACAGACATTTGTAGTGAGTGCCATTGATTGGCGGCGTGCTTGTGTGTGTGTGTCCGTGGTTTCGCCATGCAGCGTCGACAATAGGAATTGGAGAAGTTTGACTGCACGAATTCTCGATTGACAGGCTGGAATTCCAACAACATGCACTGCGTCCATGTGGCCTGTTATCCATCAACTTCATTGACGGAACGAACTCTGTCTTTTCAATGACATTCGAGGTCCGTGACAAAGCACTACAAGTCCGACGTTGAACTAGCTCTGGCAATGCAAACAGTTACCGACATCACCCCTTGATGCTGGAGGCTTCTTCGCATGAACCCTGCGTGATCAGAAACGGCTTTCTAAGCAGGCATCGTGTCCGCAACCATCTTGCCCGGTACCTCCTCACGTTTTCAGTATTTACTGAAAGTTGCTGCAGGCACAGCAAGGCTGACACTAGCCGTAATTACGTGATCGCAGCCTTCTCAGGATTCATTACATCGCACTTTGGAGGGTCGATCTCATTATGAAGCGTGGCCGAGGGCGACCAAGCAAAGCTTCCCGTGCCCAGCTAAGTGCCCGCCGACAGGCGACCACCGCCTCATCATCAACGTCCGACGCGGAGAGCGAGCAGCCGTCTAGCGCAGCTGCAATGGGCAACCGGGTGAATATGGCGGAAGAATACGACCGGCTCGGTCCGGAAAAGACAGGGAAAATGTCATTCCAGGTGAATGAGCAGGTCCTATTGCGGGGCACGGGAAGCTCTATCTATTATGCTACTATTCAGGCGATCCATTTCGACAAGCGCCAGTGTGATGTTCTATTGGACAACGAGAAGGTCGGTACGGCGGAGTTCTCTCAGATTTATCACGGTAAGTTGCGATAACCAGTTAAATTGCTTTTGAGGTTTACGAGATTCTCAAAATGTTGCTTTTTACCACACAATCATATGCATCATCCTTTCACGTGGCTTTCGGCTATTTACACGACAACTACATCTCTGTTGCGACGGCGGTACAGTGAGCTCTCGCATAGCTTCTTTGATGCGTTGCTGGGCACGCTATATTAGGCATGTCACTCACAGCGCTGTGACACTAGGGGTGTTAGTGGGCGTCATGGACGCCTCGAACGACCGGAGAAGAAAGTCCATTTATTGAGGGTACTACATGTACAACCAGTAGCAATTTCAGGTCCTTTACTCGTGATTTTAATGTCAGCACAAACTTAATGTCACCAACATGCAATGCCTACGGAGCTGGACATCCACGTTCATCCACATGATATCATTATGGGAAAAGCTTCCAGGGGCGGGATAATAGCATTAGGCATCTAGTCGGGGCTTTTCCACGGCAGGATCATAGCGTGAACCACCAAGGTAGAGGGTGCGTACCATGTACATCGAGGGACTTTATGCAGCACATCCGTGGGATTTTAGGTTAATCCCGAGGTATACGTGTGAATAAAGCTAAAAGAAGAACAGTAGAATCATAGCAGAAAAAAGGGAAAGAGAAGAGAACAGTTAGGATCAAACGGTGAAACCTATAGCTTTCGGAGTAAAGCGTTGTCGACTCTTGATTTCGCTAGGTTCTACTAACAATAATTATTCGTAACGTCTTCTGCATAGCTTCGGGTATAAGCCGCTGTAGACCCTGGCGAGCGCCATGGGGTACTATTCCTAACGTATTCTGCACAAAGAAAAGTGCCTGCTCCAAACGTAAGAGCTCGCGCTCCCTGCAGAGTGACTTACCTGACACACGACTCCGTCTGGAGCACACGAGACGAGACGCCCGTCGAGCCTTCCACTGGACAAACCTGCAAGAAAGCACAACGCCCGCTCAATACACAGTGTTTCGGGGAATTCACCCCTCATCAGTAGGGCTAGAGTAGGCTAATGAATTTTTGCTCCAAGAGCACTGCATTATCTCGGGGCCAAAGCATCTCTAGGGATACCAACTAACTGACTTGCAGTGACGCTCCATTTACAGCGTGACAAACACCTCATGAGCACCAGCCATAGGCATATGCGGATAATGCCGGCAGAATTATTGGCAGAATTCGGTACTTTTTCTGGTAAGTTTCACGCATGTTTGGTATGTGGATGAAGAAATGGAGCAGAATTCGAGGAATTGCCCGCCATAAAGTATGTATGGTTCTGCCAATTCACTGCTTTTCGAGCAGAATCTGCCACCTTTTCGAGCATTATCCGCCAATGCCTAATTTGTGACATCGGCGGTAAAAAAATTATGAAGGAAGGGTTTTGATCAGGGAGTAGGCATTTCCCAAATCGGCCGGCCGAAAATTCGCAGAAAACTGTGGTTTTGAAGAAATCACCGATCTTTTGGCCCAATATGCATTTTTGGCAATGAATTCGCCGAAAATCGATGTTTTTGTGCCTCAGCAGTATGCAAATGCAATCCCTGTAACCATTATGCTCCGAAAGGTGACTGTGACTTGAGATCGGTCAGCAGGAAAGGACGACGAAATCAATGGCTGTGAAGAAATAGCCGATAATTGCGCCGAATTTGCAAATTTTGCACTGAATTCGCCGAAAATCCATGGTTTAATGCCTCTAAAGGGTGCATGTACATGTAAATGTACACTGTATTACGAGCGGTGAATTCAAATACTGCATTGAGCCGAAATCTCACTTTGGGGCTCATAATAAGGCCGAGTTTGGACATTCTCTTAGCCGATCGAAAAGCCGATTAGGCGAAAAAATGGGCCGATTTGGGAAATGCCTAGCAGGGAGTGTTTGTCCAGTGGAAGTTCCGACGGGCAGGACGCGCGAGTCCCGATGTATGAGTAGGCACTTTCCTCGTGAATTCCAGCAAACGGTGTAGCTCATATTCTGCATAGCTACGGAATAGAGCGCTGTGGACCGTGGCTAGCTGGAGACATCACTAATTGGAACATGGTTTGCATAGCTTCAGGGAGAACAAAGTGCTGGTCAGTGAATTCCGATCGGACGAGTGAATACCACGCCCGTTACAGTGCAGACGTAAACTTGGGCGCACTGTTATGTGAACTGGGGCCGTATTTTACATTCTGTCAGGGGCACTTTTACCACCGCTACTCTGCTGTATATGTACATGCAGTCCAACAGCAACTTTGTACGGCCAAACAAAACACAATTTGCCATTTATGGAGGGGAAGAACACAATTAAACTTCTGAGAACAATTGCATGACAGGAAGAATATGATAAGAAAATTGGAACGCCACTCAAATAATGGCAAAATTCAGTACATGCACCTTTTTTATTATTGTAAGCCGTTGCCGCTAACCAGGTCAGCCTAATTTTTCGTTGTACAGTACTGAGTTGCTTTGCCGGTTCAACAGAGGAGGACATTGCGCCATCCGCTAATTGGCTTTCTCTGCGTCTCGTCTTCTGCCCCTAGTTTCCCATACTCTTATGTCGAAGGACGCCGGCCGGTCATGCGTGGTGTGCCATGAGAAGTCCACTCACGCTCAGAACGACATCGTGGTGTGCGACCAGTGCATGTATGGTAAGCAGTGTTCTTCGCCATGTGAACTACATGTACAATGAAAATAAAACAGAGTCTCTCTGTGGATGCAGTGAATTGGATTTTCAGTATTGGACCACTTTGGTGCGTCTGATCTACTCACCTCCCACCGTTTTAGGAGCAACATCTGCGCCTTGATACTTGGTGGTGGTGGTGGTGGTGTGTGTGTGGTGTGTGTGTGTTCTACGGATGTCGAAAACTCGGCCGCCTGCCGAGTCTCACGCGAACCGTCCTTTTTCCCTCTACGTTTATTTGTGGATAGAGCATGAAAGAAACGTCTTGTACAAATGTAGATGTAGAAGTCTACAAGTAGCCGCCGGTTTGATTTAAAAGTCCTATTCGGTGGCCAACTGCTCGACTTGCGGATACCCGATCACTCGACTGTATGAGACCCGCGGCGCGCTGCGTCCAAACACTGAGCTGCGAAATGCACACGGTTTGCCAGACTCTTACAAGAAGAGCACTCAACAGTAGGCCTACAATGTTACTAGTACATACACAAAATAGGAGATCCCCCAGATAGGCGTTAGCCTTTGGTATTATAAATCCTGAAATATATAAAGAAAGAAAGAAAGATTATTATAATGTGCATGCTACTAGTTTTTGTTGTAGATCTACATAATTGTCATTTAGCAGACATTGTGAAAAGGTCATGAACTTTGACCCCTAGTGGTGTAGTATGTTTCCCGTACCGATAAACAGACAGTGCTCGTACATGTATCGGAGACTATCTGCGCAAAAGCAAAAGCAGTGCTTTTTTTCTTTCTATCTCCATGCCCTGTGATTTCTTGTAATCTCGTGTTCAGGTTATCACCAAAATTGTCACAAACCTGCCATCTTTGGCAGGTCCAAGCAGGAGACCGTCACTTGGGTGTGTATCTACTGCCGCACGGGCAAGGCCTGTCCATACGTGCGTACGGCTGACAATCCTTTCCTGCCGCCTCGCGCACGCCGCTCCTCCCTTGCGAAGTCCACCGGCTCTGCAAATTCTGAACCGACGGTAAGGATAGAGCTACAAGTAGGAGTGCTTGTATCAATACTGACAAGACGCTATTGAGTCTGAAAATTGGCAGAGTAATTGGGACTCTCAGCAGCATCCTGGCGGTATTGAGATTCATTCCAATTGTTTTGCGTGGACAGAATAGATGGCGCTCAAAGAGACTCGCAAAAGCCGTTGAGTATATCCGATACGTTTCACATGTATGACCAAATTTGTGTTTCTCTCTTTGCTGCTATGCTTCCAGGAGGAGAAACGACCAGGCAAAGTGTCAGGAAAGAGAATGAGCGCATTGGTTGCAGTGCGCAAGATGCAAGCCCAGGCGCGACTCAGCGCCCCACTGGGCGACGATGAAGACGGTGGTGAGGAAGACGACAACGATGATGATGATGATGAGGCGGAGGACGTGGACACGATGTCTCCTGGTGACGAGGAATTCAACGGTGAGTCGTCCGAAAGCCAGGATGACGATTCGTCGCCTCGACCCGCGCCGGCCAGCCGAAAGCGGCGCCGAGACTCTATCGTCATCTACGACAGCCCCTGTGAGTCGACTGAGGTACATGAGTCACTCGGGAAGCGACTGCGCCAACCACGCATCGTCCTGGATCAGCAAAGACACTCCAGAACACGGTTGACGGAAGAATATACCGCGTACCAACGCAGCGGCATCATCCAAAACGCGTCGCAAGAATCACTCACCAGGAATGGTGGCACATCGAATACCATAAAAATGGAAGACTCGAGTATGATGACAAGTGCTGGTGTACACCGCAAGCAAAGGGCAACAGCGCAAACGGATCCAGCCATCGCATACTTCAGCGATCTCAGCTCATCCGACGAGGGAGGAGAACCAGCCTTCAAGCAGCCCTCAGCAGATGATGCCGCTGTTGTTAGAACACGGAACTCAAGGCGCTCACCGTCCATGCAAGCAAGCGCC
Source organism: Sycon ciliatum (assembly GCF_964019385.1). Lineage (NCBI taxonomy): Eukaryota > Metazoa > Porifera > Calcarea > Leucosolenida > Sycettidae > Sycon > Sycon ciliatum. The sequence continues at coordinate 19,649,036 of NC_088648.1, forward strand.
GTAAGTGATCCGAAATCTCGCTCGCAAGATCGCAAACAATCATTGGACGCATACCAAACAGAGCTTGGGAGCACGACCAAACACCCATCTGAGTCAACCCATGTTCGTGCTGCCCGAGTTGAAGGCCAGCTTGAAGGCACATCGCACACTGGCGAGAAGATCATACAACCGACTGGCGCTACCTCGACAAACAACACAAAACCCCACAGCACCACAGCAACCGCCACCACGCCAACACTTACTTCGCCTAGAAGTTCGGATTCATCGCCCCTGAAGCAGCCTTTATCCTCGCCCACGGTACATTCCCGGGGCACAGGCGAGCGCAATGGCGTGCGCAAGCCGGGCAGATCTGCAGCCTGTAATGGCGGGAAGAACGACACCGTCCAGTTGTCTGAGGTGCGTCGCAAGCACCGAGAACAATGGTTGCGAGAACGTCAGAACAATGAGAGCGCAGGCCAAGCTGCAGTGGAGGAGAGAGTCAAAGAGCCTGTTCAGGATAATCCAAAACCAGCGACAATAGCCGAGGAGAAGCCATTGCAAAACATGGAAACATCTGCATCAGGCAGTAATAATGAAGATCACGGTCCAGCAAACGCCAAGGGGAAAGAGCGGCATTCTGCTGAGCATCACTGGCGAAGCGCTCGGTCAAGCGTCGACCCTACAGCAACCGCAGGAGATAGTGCCCAAAATGCTACCGTTCTAGGCAAACTGCCAAGGCCGAAGCTATCAAAGGGAGGAAAGTACTTGCACAGCTTCAAAAAAGATCTAAGGAACCAGAACACAGACCTGAATGAGCTTCTCGAGTACGGCATACAGAACCTGGCATCGCGACGAGTTCATGCATTGCCGCAGAGCGGTACACCGAAACCGCCGGACATTCCCGCGAACGAGTTGACGGCGGACGCCAACGTCGGCAAACTCTGCACGGCGTTCAACTTCAACTACGTAAGCATTGCAAGTAAGCTGAGATTACAGTATCTTCGCCGCAACGGTGCCGTTGCCGGCCAAGCGAAGGGAGTGCACGCCAGAGAAACACAGTCAGCTACAGAAACGAGCCGAAACAACCAGGCACACCAGCAGCAGCAGCAGCAGCAGCAGCGGGAGCAACCACAGCAGAAGGCAGCGGTCCTGCCGACCAAGGCCAGGGAGAACACGGGCAAGTCCACTGGTACGTACCATCCCCAAGCGTACTCCGAGGCTCAGCTGGCGGCACAGCCGACCCTGCAATCACAAGGAGCACGCCGCCGTGATTATGAACAGAAAAAGGTGGGGGAAGGTGACGGCAGTCTACCAAAACAAGTCGAAGTCGGTGACAGGGTGTTCCTGCAAGTGGACGGCAGATTTCATCCCGTTCGGAAGCAAGAGGATAGGCAAAAGGGGATGCCACGTCCGTCTCGGCATCCCATTCACCAGCCGCAGCAGTATCAAAAGCAGAAGCCGCAGAACGTACCCGCCTGCATAGTCATACCGGATCAAGCGCCAGAAGTCCAGCGCCCTGCCGAACAAGCACCCAGGATGATCCCGCAGAAGGCGCAACCGGTCGCAAAACCCTACGTGTACCTTGCGAGCAGCCAGCAGGCTATTGCTGGTGAACACATGCCCCAAGAACACCACCGGCACAGTCATACAGCATACCAGCATCGTGACCCGCATACCGGCCGAGCTGCCGTGCGAGCAGTTCCCAGCATTCCCGAAGACCACGGTGAGCGGCACGGGTCGATTCCCCGCGGTGGACAACAGTACCTGGATCCAGCGTCCTTCCCACCGCCGTGGAACGGAGAACCGCTCCACGTCGTCCGTCGGCTGCCAAACGCTAGCAATGAGCGACGTTCCAGCCATCCCTCTTCCAAGAAGCAACCCGTAGCAAATTACATTGACCCGAAGCTCACATCGACTGCACCTCCTGTAATCCAGCCCTCATCGAAACGTGACCGAGTGGTCGATTCCGGCTACCAATATCCGACGAGCACTGATGGCTACAAGTACCAGGTGCAACAGGCGCAGGAGCCATACATCCTTCCCACTGACGACAAGCAGAGGCCAAAAGCCGAGGTCGTCCCGCCCATTAAACGGGAGGACGCGGCCCGTGGCAGTCCACCGGGCGATCACCCGGGCAGAGCGGCTGCCCCGAAGTACACAGGCGGAAGCTCCACGGCTCACCAGGAACCCGGATCTCAACCTTCGGCGGCTGACGCGCGTCATGGGAACGCAGCGACGGGGAATGACTCCGGAATCTGCGCAAACTGCGGCAAATGGGCGGCGTTCACCTGTTCCACATGCAATAAAGTCTGGTACTGCAGCACGGAATGTCAGGTAAGCCACCATCATTGTGTATTCAGTTATGTATTTCGTTCGTTTTTTACAAACTGGAGCCGACCAGAAATTTGATTGACGTCTGGGCAGGAATTACAAAGTTATCCTGGTTTTACTGTCGGCCGCCTTGACGACCAGAGCACTGTTGATATGAGAATGCAGTCGACTCCTGAGATAGTCTTAACTAGATTTTGTGATGTGATTGGCATGCATGTCAGGTTGCTACGGTAACTGCAGGGAATGTGAGGGCACTCTTGTTATTACACTTCCATTTCCTTTTTCGATGTCTCTGGGTGGATGCCTCTGGTGTGCATTTGTGTGTGTGTATTTATGTGTGTTTTTATGTGTTCACGTCTGTGTATACTGTCACCCCACAGCGGATTAGCTGGAAGAAGTTTTGCACTACTTGCCACGTGAAGCGGAAGCAGACTCCTGTAAATACAGCGACCAGATAGCCGTTCACAGGAATAGCGAAGACACTCTTACACCACCCATATCAAACGTTGCGTGCATTGGGTTTTAAGATTATGCCCTCCAGAAGATGGACTGTATCGAGTTGATCTATTATTCCGCTTTGGTTCTATTAGTAGTACCTGTCCGGTGCTCCATTTCCTCATCAACTTCATGATTGTAGTACCCTCCCAACGTTACTATAATAATTATTATTATGTTCTGATACTATTTCCTAGATATTTGGCAGAGGTCTTAGGGTTGCTATGCTGCATAATTTATTTCAATACGTATTCCGTTTGAGCTAAGCAGCAATGTGGTGACCAAATTTGAATGCATCTGACTAGTAAAACTTGATAGTAAGCATCGCACAGGATTCCACTTTTGTTGTTGCATTATCATTACGTATGTGCAGTCCTAGGGCGGTACAGGCGAACAAATTTTACTTTGTGAATCGCCAGAAGTGTTGTTTTCTTCGATCTAAGTATTTCTTGGTCGTGGCATGCATGGATCCCAACAATGTTTTTTGTACAGGGCATGCCAAGAGGAGATAAACAAGAGTGTGTAACTTCGGATCTCTCCTGCACAATCTGCAGATACCCCGGCCCACGGCGGAATTTTTTGTTGACGTCACCTTTTTTTCAGAAAAAACGTGCATTTTGCCGCAGACTCGCAGCGAGTGCGTAGAAGAAAAGATAATGTGAACAAAAATTCCGCCGCATGCCAACCCATCCCGTAGTTGCACACTCTTGGGCATTCCCAATGCATACGTACGGCGGTGTAAATGTAGATGAAAAGGTTTGTACAGCAAATTCCGCAGTTCCCCACACAAAATATCATCACTGGAGGTCATGCCTGCCTACATTGGGGTTGAAAATGCCGCATCTCTGCGTGTACCGGAGAAAGCAGCGGATTTGTGGCGGGGAGAACAATACCTACAGTCCCCCCCCCCCCCCCCGCTCTCCGCATCCCTTTCATTATCAATCACCCGTTGGTGAACGAAGAGCCGGCTGCACAGACACAGGGTCGTCCAGTGCAGGCCAATCTGCATCTAAAGACGGCAAGAGAGACGACATGGCCGCTTTCTGAAAGCAAGTGGACCTTTATCGTAGTTATCGCAAAACACAGGCTTCACACAACCGGGGAGCAGTGCACCCCCACACAGGTTTCACGCACCCGGGGAGCAGTAAATCTCCATACAGGTTTCACGCAACCGGGGAGCAGTAAATCTCCTTACAGGCTTCATCTAACCCGAAGATCAGTTCATCTCCACATAGGCTTCACGCAACCGAGGATCAGTGCATCTCCATACAGGCAAACCAGTAAAGCTGAATACGCGACAGTCCACCATGTAGACAGCCACCGCACAGTGAATTCACGGCAACGGTATACCGGCGCTATTACAAAACATTGCTTTAGACATTCCACTAGTGATCCTGGTGCTGAGAAAGAGAAACTTAAAAGAGACACGAGCCAACAGACGTGGCACAACGAAGCATGGATTTTCACAGATAAACAAACTCACACACACTCAGACTCAGACAAAATACATGCCCATCGCGGAAGCGATGATAGCGAACAGGTATGTTAGACATAGCAACTTGTGCTCACACACACTCTCTCTCTCTCTCTCACACACACACACACACACACACACACACACACACACACACACACACACACACACACACACACACACACACACCATGAGAAAGCCATACGAACATTACAGAATCTGACCACGTTCCGCACTCCAGTCAGAAGGGAAGAGTAATTTGTGAAAGAGAAGGGTAAGCATAGTTTAGTGAATTGGAAGGAAAGAAAGAGTGGGACAAAATTCAAAACCATACTCAGAACAAAATATACAAGCAAAGAAATTTATGGCACCACGATACGTTGGCGTGCCTTCATCTGGAGAGGCAATGTGACTTATGCACCGTGCCTTCAACCTCTGTAGATAGATGATGAGCACGCACATCTAGATGTTACACCGCAAACAAAACAAGAAATGGAAAAGAGAAAGGGCGACGTCATAGTATGATTCACATCAAAGTCGTAAAAGTTCAGAGAGCCATCAGTTGTGAACACAGCTTCCCACAAGAATCATACACGTCTACGGCATTCTTTCCAAAAAGGAAAGATTGGAAATCCTCCTCATATCCCCCCCCCTCCAACTCATTCAATATTGATGTCAGGAATACACATTGTAGAGGAGGATGACTGGCCATGTGTATTCCACGACTGATCTGTAGTCCCGAAAATGTATCGCTTGCTAGCGTTTTTCACCAGTACCCAAACACCTTGATTATTAATTTGGCCAAAACACGGAGGGGGAATCGACTTGCAGTTTGCAACTCAAAGCTACGAGAGATACTCGAGCAGCAATTACAACGCAACAAAGAAGAGAATTTAGTCTATTGCCGCCTGTGTTCTAAACGTTCATGACAATACGAGTACAGGTCTACCCTGGTCAGTATATAACCGCGGGGGTTTCAAATTGTTTGTCTTAGAACGTGCACAATCTACTATCCAGACGTGAATGTACGTGTTTCGGGCGTCAGGGGATTTTTGATGGAAGTCTACTGATGGGGGTTGTCTTGTAACCGGTGTCGTATTAACACGGGTAGACCTGTACAGTATAACATGCCGGAAACAGACGCCTGTTTTCAGCAGAAACTGTCCTGATATGACATGATGCCACTTCATCCAGGGATGCACGTTCGATGCACAGGTTGTCCGGTCGTTACAGGATCCCCTCGATACAGGGTCCACCAAAAACAGGTTTTACTGCACTAGAATAGACAGCCGAGTGCCGACACAACTGCTGGTGCTAACTTAGAAGCACAGATCGCAAGAAGGGACTTGCTTACCTGCACGTGGAGGCTGTGGGTATGCGCACGCGATAGTAGCCGCACTTGAGCTCGGTGCGAACCACCTGGCGATACGGAGCGTAGTACGGCAGTCTGAACAATCTGCAACGCACCAAACATGACACAAGAACACAAATGCTCATGCTGCAGTAAGCGTATGCCATACAGTTCCTCAAAGAAACCAAACTTCGTGACTTCCTGTTCACACTGTACTGAGTTAACAAGCTCAAGAAACTTGAATCCGGAGAGAAAACATACTTCACAACTAGGAGTGGATTTACTTTTCGAAGTATGTGCACTGTCAAGCAAACTAAATTTTCACCGTTCGAGTCTCATTTGGAAATTTCTCAGTGCTCAATTCACCAGGAATAACAGCTCAATGAAAGTCAGGAAGGATTAACAACGAAAAGAATAAAACGATCACTGTCTAGCCCCTGGTGGAAGCAGGGGGTGGGGTTGAGGCAGGAGGTCATGACTGTGAAACAGACACCAACATTAACACCGGCAACAATATGAAAACAAGTGCTGCCACGCACGCTGAAACAAGTGCTGCAGTCACGGTAATTAAAAAAAAGAGGGATTTTGAGCCACGAGGCACACATGCACTGGATCTGTACATAGTCCATGTTCAAGGTGTGCAAGGCAAACCCTGCAACCGAAGCTAGGGGTCACAGTTCGGATGACGATCAGCCCTTGTCCCCTCAACGATGCCACTATGTTACTGTCGAGTGCATGTGTTGCGTGACGGGCGGTCATTTCTACTTACCGGTTCGGCATACCACTTGGCTGAGTGGGTCGGGCTGGCGTAGGATTGGGAATGAGCTCAACGCGCTGCTGCTTACAGCAGTGGTGCTTCAGCACGACGATGAAGCGAGACGACTCTGGCTTTGATATGAAACAACAAGATGGACAAGGGAAAAGAGCATTTAGATATTGTTGTATCAATTTGAGTTCTCTTTTCTTGCGGGGCAGGTTCGGGATTATTTAGCTGAAATTCAAGACGGACGGGAATGAGTGCAAGTGAGAAGATGATGTGCAAGATGATGCCAAAATCACACCTGGTTCCGGAATCCCGTGATTGCAATACTGCCGCCGGCCTGTGCAGTCACGGTGTATAACAAATGATCACGGCGCTTCACGATCGCCAGTTATGAAATCATTTTACTTACATTAGAACATGCTTGCCCTGTTTGGTTACAGGAATTACAGGGCAAGACCATGAATTTTGACATGTGCTCCACATGGCAATAAGCCTCTTAGGCTTTCAAACAGAAAAGGCCATACTCCGCTACCTTCAGACATAAGTTGAATGTAGCGTAGAATAACAAACACGCGAATGCTAGAATTCAATCTGTCAAGGAAAGAGAACAGGCAACTCACACGACACGTCTGGCCGAGCGGAATCGAGCAGTTGCGACGCGGACAGTAGGACAGACGCACGAACGGCGGGAAGTAGCCCGGCGGCAATGGTTTCCACTCGAAGATGGGGAAACAGCTGGTGTAGCAGAAGAGGTAGAAAGCAGTGCCCTGAGAGGCACTAGCACCTGGCAGAATGGGAAGCGTAGCTTGGTAAGACCCGTCTAGCACTGGGCAACCTGCAGGTTCGGATAACTGGGAGAAACGAACAGGATAAAATATAGCACCAGCTGATTGTTCAGTAATTGGTGGTGTTAGTGGACATTATAGCGTAACTTGTAGTTCCTCGGTCCTTTTCTTTTCTATAACATATAGAGAATAGGAAAAAAAGAATATTCGAACTTTCACAGGAAAGAACAAGAAAAAGGTTGCAATACAGATGAACAAGGGAAAGCACCCAACTTGACGGCTACGAATAAACTTATCGACAAAGAGACAGGCACACACAAGCACACGTGCAAGTAGCCACAGAGACACACAGGCATGCATAAACATACACGCGTGCACACACACTCTCTCTCTCTCTCTGCCTCTTTCACACACACACACAGACAGACACACACACAGACACACACACGCGCACGCGTGCGCACACACAGACATACAGGGTAAACACGGCAAAATGTCTAACTGCTCAAGGCAGGTACCTACTCAACAGCACTCCACAGCTTTACCTAACATCGGGTGCATCCGAAACATACCGATCTATGTCTCTCTGTTACTAGCTTTATGTAAGCAATAAAGTAGAGACAGATCTATATATTGCACCAGATCATAAACACACAGACACTCCATATCAGCACCGTTAACAGAATATGCCACTCACAATGTCAGGCCGCAAGATGCTTGTGTTCTCCAGCTCCACGTCAATGAATCTCTGCAGGAGATCGACGTCGTCCAGCCGGGTGGCATTCTCCGGTATGTTGCTGTCCTCCAGCGGCGTCCGTAGGCCATTCGGGTCTGGGTTACCGAGTCGTGTGAAGTATGATTGCGGTGGTGCTTGAGGTGGCGGTGCGTCGCTTGTTGCTGGTTGCGGCTCGGCCCTGCGCGGAGCAAACACACAGAAAGAGGTATAATGCTGTTGTGGCGGCTTTCAGTAAGTATCAGTGCACGAAATCCCACCTGCATAAATTTGATGAAGTTGAAGGCGGGACGAAAAAAAACTGTCACCACAAGAGGTCAAACCTAGGACACTCGCATATGGCCATCGATGCTCCACCACTTTTAGAGATTCCGAAGATAACAATTATTATTTTGGGCAACATCCTCCCTCCCTGAGGAAAAAAAGCAGGAATGAAAGATGCATCAGAGTGCTGGTGCATGGACTTTGTGCTCAACCAACGCATATGCATGTGCGGGCACACAGACACCGGGAAAGATGCATTACCAAACCCACACAAACAGATCAATACCCCCCCCCCCCCACACACACACGCACTTGAACTTGCTCACTGCCATGACTGGCCATGCGAGTCCCCCCCCCCCCCCCACAAAAAAGGGGGAGAAAGAATAGATTCAAAAGGAATCCTGGAAGGATGACTCAATTGGCTATTGAACGGCCCAATGTTCGACACTTCTTGAAATCCACCAACTCTGGGTGGACTTGGAATTAATTGCATGTATGGGCTCACCACACCTCAGTAAGTGCAAGAGGACAAGGTGCAGAAAAGGGATTGACGGCAAGGTATCGGACCCGGGATCATCTAACTGCATTCCACCCTGCCCCTGGGTAGGTGATACTTGTTTACAAATGAACACAAAGACAGGCACACACACACACACACACACACACACACACACACACACACACACACACACACACACACACACACACACACACACACACACACACACACACACACACACACACACACACACACACACACACACACACACACACACACACACACACACACACACACACACACACACACACACACACATGGCCATCACGGAAGCATTGACAGCGAACAAGCTATAGTAGAATATAAATTCGTGCCTTAGTCACACCATTCACCTGCGTGCAAGACAGATACATCAAAAAATATAATCGTATACCTAGCTTTCACTACACAGCCACCACACAGCTGAATTGGCCCATTTCTGCAGAGAAAATTCTCTCTCGCCAACTCTGTGTAATTATACACTCCGGCATGCACTGGATGTTGATAGCCAAGCAGAAGTACAAAAGAAGAGCTATAGCCCGACCCATTGAGTCACAGGGGCGCAGTTCGCATATCTATGGCGTGGTGACTGTGTCACAGAATGAGCCAGAGCACATCTGCGGTGTGGTGACTACGCACGACTGGCAACCTCATTGCAATATCGCCCATCTCCACTACGTAGTACGTATGTTGGCCATTGTCGGTGTGGCGAACGGACTAGGCTGACTACACACGATCTACGCGCCTGAGTCAAACCGGCGAGTAGCTCGCCAGGGTACGCGCGGGAGTGCTGTGCAGGCCCAGACCTGTGAAAACAGAGATGTGGACTGGTGCAGGCTGCTAACTGGTGCACGGTGCTAACTTTCCTTCACTTCATCATTTTGCGAGAACCGTGGCAATAAGCCCAGTGAGAAGGCAGATTTTGCGTGTGCTTATAGTGAAGTGAAATAAAGCTAAACAAACAACTTGGCCAGGCTGCTAACATGAATCACGTCACTGGATTTTCATTGAACAGCACTGCATCATTTTAGAAGGAAGACATTTTAGGAGAAACATGCGTGCGACCGTTATTGGACAGGAATGGAGCGCGCCATAAATTTTAGATACCACTCCACTATATGACGCGCACCAACACCCACACGCCTATACACACCTGTACTGTGGCGTGAGAGCGGACACACGCACACACACGCGCGCACACACACACACATAATGTGCAATCCTGCACAAGTACCCCTCCACACATCCAACAAACACACACACACACATGCACGCTAAAACACATGGACACATTCACACGAAATCCCCCCCCCCCCCCCCGCACACATACAAACATATGTATGCACATTTTCATACACACACACTCACACACACACACACACACTCACACACACACACACACACACACACACACACCATGTACCATGTATACGCCCGTCGCAAGAGAAGCACGGAAATCTGCAAATGCACTGGATGTGCACCCACAGATTTTCTCTTATAGCAACGATAGCGAACAAGATCTGAATGAGACAGATCAAGACTTGCGCCATATAACTGTCTAATCCACACAACTGGCGAAGTCATGTGAATCGACCACCAATGCACACCAGGCCTACACCACACGGAGTACTTCGGTATAAAACGGCCAAGACAGTTACCCTACACCCTACACTTCCTGGGGTAACCAGTATAGACAGCACGCTGCTTTGATAGAAGCAGACACTAGATGCACTGGTACTCTGAAGTGAAATTGGAGTTACTTTACCAACAAGCCTCCGCTACTGAGTACTGGGAACCCAGAGCCAACAGAAATACCAACAACCTCAGCCATGAAAGCTATTCTAGTAACGACACACTGGATTGTGGAGCCGAAACTAGTCCTAACTCCAAATGCTTTGGCAAGAAGGTAGCCTTAGCCTTCCAACAGGTTGGCACCCCCCCCCCCCCCCCCCACACACACACACAGAGTCACTCTCGCATGAATGCATCCACGCACGCGCTCACACACTAACAAAAAGGGAAAGTATCACATTCTCTTGACACACAGTTGTTAGAAGGAGTTTTCAGCATCTGTAGGAACATCACCACCATGCAGAGACCTAACGCGCATATGCAGCTCCTACAGAGAAAGCAGCAGAGTAAACTCACTCGACGGGAATCTGGTAAGGTGGAATGGAGGAGCAAGAGTAGAGATTGGGGTACTGTGGCCCTTCGGAGTACGTTGGGTAACGCCAGTACTGAGCCGATGCGAGAGACACCAGAGACAGCAGGAACAATGGCATCAGAGACACCATCTTGATGTTCCCTAACAACAGTGGAAAGCAGAGTCAAAGGCGAAGAAGGAAAACAAAAGGACTATGAAGTGGATCACGGCGACTTAACCCATTGAGGGCTACAGGGCCTTTCATCTGAGACTCTGAAGAAAATGCTAAAAATATGGGCAATGTACAGCTCCACAACTTCATAGTCTAAGAAACTAGGTTGTTGAACTCTTGTGAAATGTTGACCAAGGCTATAATTATCACGCTGACCAACTCGATATAGTTCCTAGAAAGGGGAACAAAATGCTATATGACACGTAAGTTCATCCAAATTGCGTAAAATACGAAAAAGTCGCCAATTTGAGTTGAATCACCGGACGAAAAAGAAGAAAAAAAGTATCCAAGCGGGATTCGTACCCGCAACCTCTCGTACTGAATGCAGGAAATGTACCGCTCGACTCTTAGGTCTCTTGCAACCCTACGCTGGAACACGGAGCTTAGTACGGTAGAATAGCCTGTCAGCCCGAGTATATTCGGGCTCAGCGCCCTGACGTCATCCTGAATCCCGAATATATTCGGGCTCAGCAGTCAATGGGTTAACAACATAACCCAATGGCATCAGAGACACCATCTACAAGTTCCCTAACAATAGTGGAAAGCAGATCACAGACAAGGGAGGGGAAAACAAGATGACTATGAATCCGATTATGTGGTCTAACGTTGTACAGTCTTTGCCAGGCCAGTGATAGCAGTACTGTTCATTGCGTTTCAAGACAAACTACGTTCCGAATGGGATTTTGATCCTTGACCACTTTGGTGGTGGGTCTGATCATTTTACCTGCCACCGCTTCAGTAGCTGCATCTGCAGCTGCATGTGCACGTTTGGCGTTGTTTTGGTAATGTTCTTGTCGATGTCACCGAATTGGTGGTTTCAGGATCAAAATCGCAGTTCTTGTTGCCATTTCTGATGAATCGCAGTGGTTTACAGTAAACTTTCAGCTCTGTTTTTCTTTGCCTTCTTTGTTTTTATGCGGGATCACGTAAATGTACCAGCATAGAAAAATAGTGCCCTCTTGAATATTGCAACAACACTTGTGATGGGCACATTGAAAACAATAGTGCCCCAGGGCCAATAATCGCACAAGTACAGTATATCATAACGTTTTGATATATTAATTCAGTAGTAATCATGCTCATGGATGCAGCTAATGGGGCCGTTTTCGGCACTTGTGCCAGTGGTTGTGAGACTTGCCCACTCACCCCCACCGTTAGGCGCTGCATCTGCCGCTAGGGTTTATCGGGTGTTAGCGGCCGTCGTGAGTTCCCTTCGGGAACGGATACGATAATTTACTTAATCATGCTCGTTTGTAAACCACCACCCCCCCCCCTCATTTTTGGCCCTGAAGTTGAGTATAAAAGGTGCGACCTATATCCGGGGAAATACGGTACATAAGACGTTGGGGAGAGCAGTGTTCTCCTTGCTCAAACTACAGGCAAAATCAGTGTCCATGCGGCTACGCGGCCAAGTCGCATGTAAACGGCATGCACGCGACCTAAATGTCGCAGCCGGCCACGTTTCCAATCGTGACTGCGACCTCCGAAGGGTGGTGCCACGACTTGGCGGCAACATGACCGTAGACGTGAAGCGTATTTTGTGTACAACCTGGCCTGAACTGAGTCCAATTTCTCAATTTCCTGGTACAGTACGTTGATTCGCAATACTCGGTCGTACCCATTCTCCGAATTCGCACCAGTTGTGGTCCTAACACACTTCGCCTTCTTATGGATGAGGTCAATTTTGTTTTTAGTTGCTTTGTTGTCAGTTGATCGTGACCAATGGCTACAGTGTATTCGTTCAATGGCAGGTTGGTGCTGCTTTTCTGCGACGATGGAATGCCAACGCTCAAGAAATTTCAGTTCCATATCATCAGAAAATTCAGTCATCACCTCGGGAACAAGAAAAGAAACCACTACCGGCATTTTCACTGGCACTTGCTCTCACCACGCTGACAGGAAAGCGAAAGCGTTTGGGATCTCAGTCGCCCAAGAGTGCGAATCTATGAGTAGCTGTCGACTCCAAGAATACGAGCCACGAGACGCTTCCTCCAACACGCAACATGCGAAAAATTACATCCAAAAATGGACAACAACTTATTAGGAAACACACAAACTCCTTTTGGGTACGAACTGAAATTTGAAAAGGTTCTGCGACAACTTCATGTCAAGACGTGCACGAGGGCTTACGTGAGCACGACAGGCAAGTTTCTACATTATGCTGACACGTGGACGCTCGCTCATAGTCGCAGCGTGAGCACGCCCTAACTAAAGTGCCTAGCGGCAAAGGTGGGGTTGTAACTCTCACAAATAAGTGCAAGAAAAGGAACAACACCCCGTTATTGCTATGTACAATCACTCCGAGTAGTGAGTAACCAAATGACCATCATACGTACTGCATAGTCGAGATGGGAAAAATTGCAATGAGGTTGCCAGTGGTATATAGTCACCACACCACAGATGTATGTGACATAGTCATGACATCATAGATATGCGAACTGCGCCCCTGCGACTCACCGGGTTAGCTTAATTGAGCTGTGCTATAGCTCTTCTTTGGTCCTTCCAGTTGACTGCGAATGTCTTTGAATTACATACAATATTCGCTTTGCTCTATTTTGTGGTAGCATTTATCCTAGCTACAATGTGCTGAACAATGATATCGCTGTTAGAAGGTACCATAATAGGCTAAGTCCAAAATATTTCGCGAAGTATGTACGTATACGTTATTTTTTTGAGCATTTCACCATTCCTAGAGGCTCCAGGCAGGATTATATTTGTTTCCAGTCACACCTGAATCTACAGTAACGCAAACAAAACAACTATTACATTGGTGTTGTGTTTGTTTGGGATTCGATTTCATTTCAAGATCAGGGCACTATCCACTTGATAAAAAAATGAACATAATTACAATGTTCTGAATCAGACTGCCCTGTTGTTCACGTCATGTTTAGGGTCGCATTTTGGCATAGGAATACATGTGGGTTACTGTGCGTATACTCATGATGAAAGTTTTAATTTTTGCCTTTTCGCCAATGAATTTTCCTAAAAAAATAACTACAGCAAGTGCCAACACCTGTTCCTTCAAGCAATGCAAAAATACTTTAGGCAACACACCAACGATGATTTTCAGGTGGTTGAAGTGGATGGGGATTGGACCATTGTCACCAAAAGCAGCATTTTGTGTACTGCTAGTGCACATTGTGAAATACATTCAGAAACAAATTGAGTTTACCGGTATTTTCAAATTTTCACTAAAAATAATATTAAATTTTGTAGAAGAAAAAATGGACCAAGGAACTACAAGTTAGTTAAGCTTTAATGTCGATAACATTGCACGACACTGACCGACGGTAGCTGATTGTTTAGTAACTGGTGGTGTTAGCGGACATTATAGCGTAACTTGTAGTTCCTTGGTCCATTTTTTCTTCTACAAAAATAATACTGCAATAATTATTATTCTCTTCCAATGCGAGCCCACTGACTCGCAAATACCATCCTCTATCAGATCTGGCAATGCAGACTCGAACACTAGCTGTGAACTTGAAGTGAATTGCACGTTGTGCTATCCAAGGTCACAAGCATTCGCTTACTTTGAATTGGGCTTTCTTCGATTTCCAACTTGATCCAAGATCACGCTCGGTTCGCGCTGTACGAGCGCCGAAAATCTCAAACCTTGATTCTTCCGCGACGGGCAGGAAATAGCCCTTTGTGCTGGACGCTGGGCGATAGGAGCACCCGCTTCATTCTTTCAGCGATAGTGTGCGGCCTGCACGAATCCATTGCAATGCCTTCATAAAGGCACCGTATAATCAGCTGTTGCAAAATCTTGCCTGTCCGCCATCAGTACCACATGGACCAAGCGCAAGGCTGACAGCAAGCGTAGCATGCAGGACACAGGCTACGAAGCTTCGGACCGCTTCAAACGTTTCAGACCTGCAGTGGCTGGCAAGACAGGCAGCCGGCAAGGCTTCGCTCAAGACAAGCTCGCTGACAAACAACTCGGCAGTCGCCTGTCTGACGGCCTGTTCTTGAATCTTGGTCAGAAAGCACTGCAGTCTTTGTGTCGATTGACTATTTTTTTTCTTTCTTTTTCAATAAAAACAGCCGGAGTAGAGTATTAGTACGTATGGTGCTTTCACAGTAATTCACACAAAGCACATTATTAATTTTTAGCGGCAGTGGCCAGTGGCCATGTAATCATGGTAATGGTGCATTTGGTGGCGGTAGAGAGAGAGAGAGAGGGGAGATATACTACATGTATCTATCGTAGTATCGAATCTGTTCGATTATGCCCGCAAATCGATTCATGAGTCGATTCGCGCACATGTGTGAACGGATTTCGGATCGATTCCAGGGCTCATGACATGGAATGGAACGCCGAGATTCCATTCAATTCATGATTCGATTCTGCACACATACAAGTACAAATTTTCGTTCACGAAATTTTCCGTTAAAATTAGATCACTCCACCAGCAGGTTCGGTTGCGTTTGCATGAAATTTCGTTTGATACAAACTAACTAACTAATTACTTTAGTTATTTCGTGCCCCCTACTGCTACAGCTCTGGTCAAAGGAATCCTACATCATGAATAGAGTAGCACGGCTTTCGAGTGCTCAGGATAGTCACGGGGTGTGGTGCTAGGGTAGTGTAGAGTCCGGTTTCTTTTAATTCTGTTGGTCGAATTTCATTGTCCCAGCCGGTGATAATCATAAACAAATATTAAAAATTACTATGATCTTGATTTCGTAGTACGCGTAGAATGTGTATGCAGACTTCTTGCGTGCCAGGTACTGTACTGATAAGGGTGACCAAACTACTTGCCAGGGTTAGGTGTAAGACAGGTTCTTCAAGCTGTCCACAAGTGGAGAATGTGTCTGTTTCTTGCTTCGGCAATGATGGACACACCGCACCACTGCAATACTTAGAGGGGATGCAAAAACGAGTTACGTCTTCGCCATAAATGACTGATTTTGCTTCTAGAAGGAAAATTAATTTAGAGAGAAAAGTGAGAGAATGATTGAGAGAGAGAGTGAGAGAGAGACAAAATAGTGAGTGACAAAGGCAACCTGCACTCAAAGGGCCAAATTCGACATCCCACGAGGGATTGGAATAAGTGTGCATCTGGATCAGTGACTTGAGCCTGCTAGCGCTACGCGCAAAACAATCATACAAACGCAGTGCAGAAGATGCGGGTAAAGCACATCTTCTTGCAGATTATTATACGGAACAGGTGTATGTTAATTATTGAGGGATGAATGTCAAGAATGACCAAGATAGCCAGAGATGTTACACAGGGATTTGTGAACAATGATCAAAAAGCACAAAATCATAATAGTCCTCTCTGCAAGTTCAATATCGAAGAGAGTGTTACAAACAAGCTCTGCTTGACCCGGTATGAGTGCCATCAGCCCATGCAATGCAGGATTGTGGTGGCCAGCTATTGAAGTCCACTGTCACACAGGTACCCGACTGAAATCGACGGCCCAGGACTGGCTGCTTTCCATCATCTCCATGAAGACTCAACCCCGCGTCACTGTACTGACGGATCCACTTCTTGAGCAAATGACGCTTGAAGCCCACAGTCTTAGCGTATTCCTGAAGATCCTCCCAGAATGGATTCCGCATGAAGTACCTACTCACTTCGTCCATGGTAGCTGGCTTGCAAAAACCGGTGGCAGTAGATATGGTTTTGGCTACCGAGATTGGCGCACCTAGCGGCTTTGAGTACTCAGGAAACCAATGTAGCCAGCCGGACTCAAGACTGAAACCACTCGTGCAGCCATAGTATGCATACTGTCCTGCTCCGACCAGATAAGCTGCGAGTGTCGTGTTGAAAACGGTCACGTTACACGGCTCGGCATGCACCTCTGCGATGTGCGGGAACGTGGACTCGTGTTGCAGAGTAACAATGTCAGCATATGGAGTATTGCGGTCGGTATCATCCAAGAAGAACTTCTCAAACATACGTCCGTTCACAGTTTCATAATCCTTGCAATTCGAAACAGCAAGGAAGTTCGAACCAAAGGTGGTGTTGATCTCATTCATTAGCTTTCGATGCCCCTCCAGATAGGCCTGGAAGTCGCTCGCATCCACATACTTGAATTGGGGCTGTCTCTCAATCGGATCTAACCCCTTGTCGACAAACGCCCCGTCAATCCATCCAGAGCGACTGGCGTTCCTCAGAACGTCAAGCCAAACTTTATGAACTGCCTCGTTTCTCAGGTCGAACAGATTCTCGTCGCGGATTTGAACGGGCTGTCCGCGGGAATCATGCAGCCACATCAATTGTGGATGCTGCTCACAATACTGGTGTAAATCATACATCTTCCAGTCCATCTGGCTGTTCAAATAAAACAGCACTTTGATGGTGGAGTTGTACTCTTTCACTTGCCTTGCACCGGCCAATATCTTCTTTTCCGCTCCAGTATGCAACGGTGGGGTCTGACCACTCATGCCTTTTTCGATCGTGACTAGCGGGAAGCGATTGATGAAGGCCAGGGTGCTGGCGTTGAAAGGCTCGGAGCCCCATGCGTGCCAGAAAACAGGCAATGTTGCCCAACTGAAGCGAGGAAAACCTTCCGGGGCTGAATTAGCAAGCGATTGTCGTGAAACAACACCTACAATCAGTAATGCCAGTACGAAAGACCGCCACATTGTGGCGAAGGAAGCCGTTCTTGGGTCTTTGAAAGCGTAAACTTCCTTTCGTCAAAATGTAATGCCTGCGAAGCTTCGATTGGAAAGTACCAAACAGTCACAAGGTCTGCTGCTCATTCCACCAACACGCAACAGCAAGGGGCAGAGCGTGTAGATTACCAGGGAGATCCTAGAGGTCTACGGGGAGAGGTCTACTCTTTTCGCTGATTTTTATTTTACGCGCACGCGACTCCAAGAAGAAACTATGTCTATGAGCTATGGACCAGTGTCAGTCTGTCATCTGACCTGCACGTGCTGTGCTGCACAAAGAAGCCCAATCCAGTTTTGTTTTTGAAGCTCTCATCCGGACATCCCACTAGTGCTGGCAGGTCTTGATCAGATTTCATTGAGCAGCATTGTGGGGGTTGTGAATATTCAAATAATTATTTGTTTTCTTGCAAGGATGTCTTGTTGGCTCGGCTGGTCAAGCTGGTGCTGGAAAAAGAAGATAACTGGTCATGCATTTGAATCAAAGCCAAAACCTACATGTACGTACAGCGGGAGAACATTCGAATTAGTCACTTATCTGCACTTTCACGTACGAACTCGTTTTATGCATACTACCAGTGATCGGATCTCTTTTTGCAGAGGAAAAATGTATCAAAAATTGAAAATTGGAATAAATATAGCTCTGGTGTGTCATAACGGACAATACGAACAGCGCTGGCGTTAACATTACAGTAAAGCAAGATGTTGAAGAGCCAACAGAAGGAAAATCACTAACCAAACAAAATCAAAAAAAATTGAATTGTTTCATTTTAATTGTTTATACATGGTTATGAGTGCACAATTGATATTTTTCATTGCTATGTTACAAACAAAATCAATTGTTTTTATAAAAGGCTCTAGAGTCAGGGTGAGCCCGAATAAATGAGTAGTAATTGCTTATGCTAAGTTATGATTACTGACATTATTTAAAAACAGCTGCCGGTCTTTGCCAGTACAGTAATGTTTGTGTGGGCCCTTTTACCTACGGTTTTCTCTTCTTCCTTTTTTGTGTTCCAATAGATTTTTACCTTTCCATTTTGTTCTCCAATTGGTTTACTGGCATTTAAATTGATTTTTGTGTTGCAATAATTATACCCAACTCGCAACTCACAAACAATCCTTGGCTACACCATGTACAGTTGAAATTGTCCAAATGTTTACCCAGGAGGGCACCATCAGGGGTGAGGCAAAGTAGTTTATCGAATTTGAATTTGTTTTGTAGATATGTGCAATTTATTTTAACCATACAAGATGCTTGATTACCGTCAATATCAGTGCATTGATAACAGGTTATCACAGCTGTTGTGATGCTGAATTCAGAAACACCTGCTGTTGCGACAGCGGAATACAGAGACTTGTGAGGAAAAAAAGATGGCCAAGCAATAAGAGAGTTCTCAATGGCTCCCATACCACAGTGCAATGCACAAATAAACTATTATAGTGTCTATCAATGCAAGGTCCTTATCCCTCGGAGTGTTACAAACAAGCTCTGCTTGACCCAGTATGAGTGCCATCAGCCCATGCAATGCAGGATTGTGGTGGCCAGCTATTGAAGTCCACTGTCACACAGGTACCCGACTGAAATCGACGGCCCAGGACTGGCTGCTTTCCATCATCTCCATGAAGACTCAACCCCGCTTCACGGTACTGACGAATCCACTTCTTGAGCAAATGACGCTTGAAGCCCACAGTCTTAGCGTATTCCTGAAGATCCTCCCAGAATGGATTCCGGACGAAGTAGCTACTCACTTCGTCCATGGTAGCTGGCTTGCAAAAACCAGTGGCAGTAGATATGGTTTTGGCCACCGAGAGTGGCGCACCGAGCGGCTTTGAGTACTCAGGAAACCAACGTAGCCAGCCGGACTCAAGACTGAAACCACTCGTGCAGCCATAGTATGCATACTGTCCTGCTCCGATCAGATAGCCTGCGAGTGTCGTGTTGAACACGGTCACGTTACACGGCTCGGCATGCACCTCTGCGATGTGCGGGAACGTGGACTCGTGTTGCAGAGTAACAATGTCAGCGTATGGAGTATTGCGGTCGTAATCATCCAAGAAGAACTTCTCAAACATACGTCCATTCACAGTATCATAATCCTTGCCATTCGAAACAGCAAGGAAGTTCGAACCAAAGGTGGTGTTGATCTCATTCATTAGCTTCTGATGCCCCTCCAGATAAGCTTGGAAGACTTGTGCATCAACATATTTGAATGGGGACTGTCTCTCGATTGGATCACCTCCTCTGTCGACGAACGCCCCATCAATCCATCCAGAGCGACTGGCGTTCCTCAGAACGTCAAGCCAAACTTTATGAACTGCCTCGTTTCTCAGGTCGAACAGATTCTCGTCGCGGATTTGAACGGGCTGTCCGCGGGAATCATGCAGCCACATCAATTGTGGATGCTGCTCACAATACTGGTGTAAATCATACATCTTCCAGTCCATCTGGCTGTTCAAATAAAACAGCACTTTGATGGTGGAGTTATACTCTTTCACTTGCCTTGCAGCGGCCAATATCTTCTTCTCCGCACCAGAGCCCAACGGCGGTGTCCGACCACTCATGCCTTTTTCGATCGTGACAAGCGGGAAGCGATTGATTAACGCTAGGGTGCTGGCGTTGAAAGGCTCTGAGCCCCATGCGTGCCAGAAAACAGGTAAAGTTTCCCACCTGAAGCGAGGAAACCCGTCCGGGGCTGAATCAGCTTGTTGTCGTGAAACAATGCCTACAATCACCAATGCTAGCATCAAAAACCTCCACATGGTCGCGAAGGCAGCCGTGCGGGAGCTTTTGAAAGCGTAACCTTCCTTTCGTCAAATGTTTGCGAAGCTTTGATTAGAAAGTATCAAACAATCATAGGGTCATGCCACTCATTGAACCAACGGCAATGGGCAGAGCGTGTTGACTACCAGGGAGATCCGAGAGGTGTACGGAGAGGTCTACTCGTTTCTTCGATTTTTATTCAGCGCGCACGCGACTCCAAGACGAAAAATTTATACCTGTAGAGGTAGGTCAGTCTGTCATCTGACCTGCACGTGATGCACTGCACAAAGAAGTCCCATCCAGTTTTTTTAGAGAAGCTCTCATCCGGATATCCCAATGTTCGCAGGTCTACGGCTAGGAAGCGGCCAAGCGCCTGGCTTGGCATTCACACACTTCATCAGATTAATTAAAGGGAAACTGAACGCCAAAAATAAGTATGGCTTATCCGAAGGAGAATTGGGCACTGATTCCAATGAGCTATGTCTCGAGCCGATCAGAGAAGAGGAACCGTATCAAATTTCATAAATAACACCTTCCATATTTGGAAATTGGGCTTGATGACGTGCGCACTGCTTAGCTGTCACCATGATCCAGGCTCGTTTGCTCGTGTCCTTTTTCATTGTCGTCTGATATCGCGTTTTTGCTTCGTTCCACAGCTCGAGCAATCCGCGCTCCAGTCCCACGCTCCAACTATCCATGGCTGACAACGAAAACCTTCAAACATTTCGACTGACACAACTACGGTAAAATACAAGAGAAGAAGAAACTACCTGACTACAACAAACGTCAACTCAAGTTCTTCAACTCCTCTTGCACTCCAGCCAAAATTATTCAGCCACTTTCAGCTTTTCAGCACTTTTAAAAGGGCTGAAAGCTGAAAGTGGCTTGTGCCCCGATTTTCAGCCGTTTCCGTGGAAACCTCAGCCGAAAAAAGCGCTTTTTTGGCTGAACGGTTGAATCGGGCTCGGTGTGACCGCGTCCTTAGGGAGGGCCCGAAAAAGTGTGCGCCTATCCATTTCGTATAATTATGTTGGTCCCTTTGACTCAAGTCAAGGTCGCGTAAAGTACCAGATCCAGCATATTGTACCCAATATACCATATTTTGATAGAAGGAGCAAAAAATTCGCATATCAGTTGCTTTTTATGAGCTCTGGCGGTGTTTGGTCATTATCTATGTAACGTTAGGTACTACTACAGGGATCGAAGTGCTGCACAACGCACTGATATTGTGTGACTCATAGTTGTTGCTTCTCTCGACTTTGCACCCAACGTTTCTTTTCTATTAGTCATTCAGTTATTTACGTTTGAATTTTGTCTGTTTCTAGCATTTTATGCTGAAGCCAGGCATACCTGTTCACTTTCTGTACACATGTGCCGCCGTACATGTTTGGTTCGAATTATTTTCAACCTTCCTCATTGAACCAACTTCTTTTTCCTCATTGACATACAAGTACGGAAAATACCTTTCATAACTTCCATTATCAGTGTTTTCGGGCTGCGACGTGGCAAGCATACTTTGAGCATATTTTGCTGCTTTTGGGGTATTTCGAAGGATATTTTGAAGCAAGTGGCCAATATGCGAAGAGCATAATATGCGAAATACATGTGGTTGGGCATATTTGGGCCCTCCCTACTTGAAAGTATACTCGTGAAATATATCAAGATGTTCAAGAGCCTGAAATCTGTTCTTCTCCTTAGTATAATCAAGAGTAGATAAACAAGAGTGTGCAACTCCGGGATGGGTTGGCCCGTGGCGGAATGTTTTGTTGACGTAATCTTTTCGACGACGCACGCACTGCGAGTCTTTTGGAATGTCTTCCCTCGTGCGTGCACTTGCCGGGCTTTACATTACAAGGTCGGTGCCCAGCACGGGGCGGGCTCTCACACGGCTCTCGGGCAAAATGCACGTTTTTCTGAAAAAAGGTGACGTCAACAAAAAATTACGCCGCGAGTAGGCCTTGACGGATTATGCTAGCATAATTTTTCGCATAATTCCTACCAAAATCAAATAATCGCATAATTCGAGGCAAATTGCATACGAATCGCATAAATTGGAATAATCCGCCTGTTCGCATCAAATTCCATACAGTTGTACATGTTTTACAAGTACAAGTACAATTAGATGCACCAGGAAGTCGTAGGTTTACGACTCCCTTGATAACACGTCCAGTCCACTACAATCAGTGACGGTCGTAGCTTGGTGGGACGGTGCGTTGACCCCGTTGAACTTTTGCTACTACAGTACAACGCCCTCTACAAAAATTCCCCTGTTATTTTGCACAGAACGATCATAGTATACATGTACATTAGCAGCATATGTGAGCATAATGCGGCATAATATTGTAATGGGTAGCCGAGTGGTAGGCGCGGTGAAATCAACAAGAATTACTTTTATTCTACTTCTTTCAGGTACACACCTGAGATATAATTATTAGTGAAAGAAGAAGCGGCAAAATAACTGACTTTCTCTCCGGTGCACACCTGGAGGTTGAATAGCTCGTTATTATCAAAATCTCATCTTCATCAAAACAGAAATGCGCAGCCGCTTTTATGCAGCAGACGCCGTACGCTTACATACGGAGGTACACTAACTATACGTCAGGCAAAGCTCCGTATTAGTTCCGTACTACTTCCATATTGGTCGGGCAGGGATACTACACCCTCCCTTCCTACAGATAATCACGCCCCCGTGATTTTCAAAAAAATTAGTGAAGAGTTATGAACACAGCGTCAACCGGAAGATGGCAAATTATATCGGAAATGATAACGTTTAGAGTAGACAGAAGAAATGAACTGATAACAAATCATAAAGTAGAAGCACACCAGGTTCACACGATCTCACGGGGTCAAAAGGGGAAAGAACTGTTCTCCAAATAGGACCTGAAAATCCACAGCACTCTTGCTGCACTACGCTGGCACAACCCGCCAGGAACATCGCAGTTCAAAAACCGAACTGAATACACTATGACTATAAGGGGCGTTGTCACACACATTGTCCCACGTTAGCTGGGTAAGCCGTGGCTCACCATGATCAGACGCCTACCAAACTAAACTGGATTCACACACTCGCAGAAAGGAAGACTGAAGAGAACAGGGAGACTGAAGGAAGACAGGAAAGAAAATGCCATACCTGGAATCAGCGTTAGTAACCACGGCGGCGGCTGGAGCTACGGCGGAGAGCAAGCCAGGTTTTATCTTCATCTTGGTTGAGCCGGTCACTCAGAGCGGCTAGTCTCTCCGGAGGCGTGGGTTCGAATCCCACCGCTGCCACCAATGTAATGGGTAGCCGAGTGGTAGGCGCGGTGAAATCAACAAGAATTACTTTTATTCTACTTCTTTCAGGTACACACCTGAGATATAATTATTAGTGAAAGAAGAAGCGGCAAAATAACTGACTTTCTCTCCGGTGCACACCTGGAGGTTGAATAGCTCGTTATTATCAAAATCTCATCTTCATCAAAACAGAAATGCGCAGCCGCTTTTATGCAGCAGACGCCGTACGCTTACATACGGAGATACACTAACTATACATCAGGCAAAGCTCCGTATTAGTTCCGTACTACTTCCATATTGGTCGGGCAGGGATACTACAATATGATAACTTTTAGCATAAAAATAGCATAATTCTGCCATTTTTTCAGCAATGCGAAAAGCATAATTTCACGAAAATATTAGCATAATCCGTCAAGGCCTAGCCGCGAGTGGGGTATCTGGCAGATTGTGCAGAACGGATCCGGAGTTAGTCCATCAACCTACATGTATATGTTTTTGGAATCTGTGTTTCGTTGACTACAACATGACTACAACATGACTAGGCGGTAGGCACCGGCGGATTATGCTCGCGAAATCATGGAATTATGCTTTCATGGATTCTCGCATTATGCTCGCTAAATCCTCGTATTATGCTTTGGCACGCGGGGATTAGGCTCCGGCGGATTATGCTCGCGAAATCAAGGAATTATGCTTTCATGGATTCTCGCATTATGCTCGTAAAATCCTCATATTATGCTTTGGCACCCGGGGATATATATTCACTTTCTTGTACTTATGGAGCCTCAAAGTCCGGGAATTGTGCCTTTTTTCGTACTTGCAATTTGCAAGTGGCCATACATGTAAGTACAACAAAGTACATGAGTGTCCCCATACCAAGGTGCCCATGCATGTAACAGGTCAAC
The DNA here is from genome assembly GCF_964019385.1 of Sycon ciliatum. Lineage (NCBI taxonomy): Eukaryota > Metazoa > Porifera > Calcarea > Leucosolenida > Sycettidae > Sycon > Sycon ciliatum. Next base: position 19,673,682 of record NC_088648.1, read on the forward strand.
ATGGAAAAGAGAAAACAATACTTCTTCTATTCATTACTTGATTTCTTTTGTGCTTCAGTAAAAATATTTATTTCATCGCGGCCAAATTAGTTTGAGTTACCTTTGAAAATTATTATGTTCAACTGTCTTCGTAATTATCATACTCGTCCATCCGATGTCACCCTGGGCCTCACCCTGCGGATAATCAGCTCATCTCTCCCGTAGCTCCACTTCTCCTTCTATCATGATCGAACATCAACTACTGTATCATCAATTTAGAGCAATATCCGTAGCCTGCAGTAATACCATGGCTGCTAAAATCCAGACTGGTTATGACTTCGTAACATGCATAATGTACAAATGTAATGTACATGTACATGTGCACGGAGTTTTGCGGACTACCCGCCACTATCCGCCACTATCTCGTCCCCCCCCCCCCCCGGGATACCTGATGAAGGCTGATTCACTCGCATCTCCTGCTATATGTACTATGTCAGTGTGAGAAAGAACTTTGAAGAAGACGAGTTCGAGCATACAGTAATGTATTCCCATGATTTCTACCCGGATTTTCATTGAAAACACTACCTGCATGACCTCCGAAGTCCGAACCCTTTGCCATGTAGACCACCAGCACTGATCAGGTGCATTGTACACAATTGTATAGCCTACATACTAGAACTGTGGTATACTCGTGTAGTTATACTCCTACCTCCAAGAGGATGCCAAATTATTATTGTTATGAACCCTCTAAGATTCTCTAAATTGTCAGGATCGTACGACCACACGGCACGAGGACAACTGTTTTCCTTTACACAGTATATTTCACTTCATCTGATAATTAACAATGAACACTAATAACACCAGCTATTTATAGCATGCAAAACAGCGTACATGCAAAACATAAGCATATAAAACTGGACATAACAGCGTATACAGCAAAAACACACACAGCGCATATAGCGTATGCCATGCAGCAACATCAGCGGTACGGCGGAGTCGAAAGACAACATTGCGACGAATACAACGCCATAAGCGCGAAGGCCTTTCCCAATTGAGAACTGGTGGTTTGCAACATTCTCCCCACCAAAGGGCTTCTCACCGCCGTACAACAATGCACACAAGTCAAAAACGATCCGGGGATCTGACTATGCGCCCAGAACGCGTCATCTCCTGCTGCCGCGGTGGTGGTAACGGTGCTGACGGTTCATACGCTGGCTGCTGAGCGACGATAGCAGGTTGAGCGGTATCTGCAAGCCCAGGAGCCACGTCCTGTGACGATACTTCTAACGGCACTAACCTTTGAATCGGCCTCAACAGGGTACTGGTACTCAACTTAACCTTGGCAACACGACGCTTACCATCTCGACCAGGGAATAACTCGATGATCCGTCCCAAACGCCAGAACTGTTTGCGCTTGGTATCATCGAGAACAAAGACAACATCACCCACAGCTAAAGGGCGGGACATGGTCTGTTGGTGTTTGTTCAGCTGACTTAGGTACTCCACCTCCCAACGATTCTTGACATGCTCCAGTGTCCGACTTAGGTAACGCAATCTCGATGACATCTGCGCAGCGTCCAGGGTACCTGCTGGCTTCTCTGACGACATCCAGATGTCACCCATCATCATTGCAGGGGTTACTGGTGGCTCATCCAGGCTATCAGACACATAAGTTAGCGGACGACTATTCACCACTGCTTCAACCTCATACAAGAGGGTCTCAAGCTCCTGGACCTTCAGAAACGCTGTTCCCATTACCTTTTTCAAGGCACTCTTCACTGTACCAACCATTCTCTCATAGAAGCCTCCATGCCATGGTGCAGCTGGAGGATTGAACATCCATGGCACACTCAGTTTGTCAGATGCCGCCTTGAACGTTGTAGCGTTGTCAGACCTGATCCGAGACGGCAAACTACGTCTCGCGACAAACTTCCGAAATGCTATCAAGAATGACTCAGTACTTAAACTATCGACCACCTCCAAGTGAACTGCTCTGGTGGTGGCACACACAAACAATGCTATCCATACCTTCGGAGATGACTCACCACGGCGCACGTACAACGGACCAGCATAGTCGATGCCGGTAGTTGCGAACGGCCTCTCGTGAACAACTCGGTCTTCCGGCAGCGGCGGGCAGACTTCTGAGGCAGCCTTAGCCTTGTAGCGGCGGCTTGTAACACATCGCTGAGTAATGTTGCGTAGCGCCCGTCGACCACCGATGATCCAAAATTTCTGACGGATGAACGACAAGACTCCTTCTACACCTTGGTGCATCCTTTCAACATGCATTTTCTCCAACAGCAACTCGGTCAGATGATGTTTGCCTAACAGGACTGGGTGCTTGGCTCCATACGCCAACTCGCTGTGCTGAAGTCGTCCCCCGGCTCTGAGCACTCCATGCTCATCCAGAAACGGTGCAAGCTGATACACCTTCGACCCAGGCTTCACTGGTTGACCTTGCTTGATCAGCTCAAGATCCTCAGCGAAACATGCGGCTTGAACGATGCGGTACAATACGTTGTCTGCTGCAAAATAGAGTTCAGCACGAGGCTCAGTGTGCTTCCACTGCAACATCCGAGTCACCATGCCCTGTGCCCTCGACCATTTACTGAATCGGAGCCACCATTCCTTATCAGATTCTCGACTACAGGTGGTGGCTGACACTCGTACCTCTACACTGGACTCATCTGTAGCTGCGGTTGAGGATGCGGTGGGCCAGTCATTGGGCTCCGTGATCCAGGTTGGTCCGCCCCTCCAGAACGGACTACGGATCTGCTGTGCACTACTCCCACGCGACGGTAAATCTGCTGGGTTGTGAAGGCCCGGGCAATGGTTCCACACAATGCCGACCTTCTTCGATATCTCTTGGACTTGACTGACGCGGTTAGCCACAAATGTTTTCCATTTGTACGATGGATTACTGATCCAATGAACGGTAGTGAGACTGTCAGTCCAGCCATAGACTTGCGTGACGGTCACACGCAGCTCCTTCACCACAAACTCAGCGTAGCGAGCCGCTAGACATACTGCTTGTAACTCAAGGCGGGCTAACGTGGGCGGAGACACAGGTGCCACTTTGGCCTTGGCAAATACCAAGTGCGACTGTCCATTGATGACGGCATACAAACAACATCCAAACGCTTTCTCACTGGCATCGGCGAAGGCATGAAGCGCAATCGGCGTGTCAAGATTGCAGCAAATCCAACGTGGTATGTCAATGCTCACCACTTCGGCCAACTCTCCCCACCATTGCGCACATGCGGCTGCGATGCCATCAGGCAACATATCATCCCAGTCGCCTCCGACTTTCCAGGCTTGCTGTAGCAGTATCTTTCCCTGCACAACTGCCGGTGCTGCTAGACCTAGCGGATCAAACACTGATGCAACACACTTGAGGAGGGATCGCCGGGTCCAAACAGACGGCCTATCGGACTCGCCTAGCGCTGCTATGCTGAGCAAGTCATCACTGGTTTTCCATTTCAGACCGAGGACTTTATCTCCGGCCTCTGGATCGCACGGGATTTCGTTGCCTCGCCACTTGCGTAACTCCATGCCAGCATCCGTAAGCACACGCACGCTGAACTCTTGCATCTCCTTGGCTTCCGAGGCATTTGAGACACTAGAGACCAAATCGTCAACGTAGAAACTCGTGAGCAAGAGATCAATACGATCTCGCTCTTTGGGTGCAGACAACGCCCGTAGCTCCTTCAAGTGATGCTGAATCACCGCAGTAAGCATGTACGGCGAGCAGTTTACGCCAAATGGCAGTTTCGTTAGCCTCCAGGTTAACAGTTCATCGCTGTCGCTTCGACCGGGCCACAAGAAACGCAGGTACGGACGATCTTCGTGATTAACCGCGACCATGAAGAAAGCCTTGCGGATGTCCGCTTGCAGCGCGCTCTTATATTCACGGAACCGTAATAGCATACCTGCGAGACTCGGCAATAGCGACGGTCCAGGGTCAACCATGTCGTTCAACGACTTGCCATCTGGAGCCGTCGCCGAGGCATTGAACACCACTCTTAACTTCGTGGTTGCAGCGTGCTCGCGGAATACACCATGATGCGGTACATAGTACCCGGCATCGCTCTCACATGGCTCCAGCTCAATTGCTCCAAGCTCACGGTACTCCCTGATCAGCACATCATCATAGAGCGCACGCTTTCCATTCCTCTTCAGCTTTTCAAGAAGCCGCGTTGCGATGACTCTAGCTTGAGTAAAGTTATCCGTTGGGCGACGGTCATTTCGCCACAAGAGACCCACTTGGTACCCGCTGCCCTGGCGACATAGCGGGAACGATGGCAGGTGCTGATGTTGTTCTGGAGGTTCATCCAACTGCCATAGTTGTTCAATGTGGGCTGTGACACATGACACGGTCACCGGCTGACTGTTTCGACTTGGTGCAGACGCTGGACCAGATAATACATTACCTATCTCTGTGTTCCACACCGTCTCACCATTAACTTCCTTCTTGCTGTGCAGTACCGCGTTGATATAGTCTGCACCAATCAGCATATGTATTTCGTCTGATGTCCCTTGTTGAGGCTTGTCACTCAGCTCTACTCCCCAACTGTGCCACTGCGCAATGGTCTGCGGACTTGCGCACTTCAGGTCCAGCTCAAGCGTTGGTTTCACGAACGCGCGTACCCGAATGCTAGCGGAGCTACCCTGGATCGTGATGGCGTACTTATCCATGCGCTGTTGGGTTGGTTCCGCGCCGAACGGCTTCACCTCTACATTTTCAACCCCAACGTGTTCTGCATCGATTGCTGACACCAACGCTGCAGTCACGAATGACGCCTCAGCACCCGAGTCCAGGAACACTCGAACCTTCGCGTTTCGAGTTCTTCCCTCAACTCGTGCCACTCCGGTCATCAGCCGCACACTTGGCGAGTGTAGACAGCACGACCCAACATTCTTCTCCGTAACTATCTCAGTCGGTTTCTCCCGGCTGTAACCTGCTCTATCCAACACATCATGTATTAGCAGGTGGTGTTTCCTCTGGCATTTCGTGCATCTCGAGCCTGACCGACATTCTCTGGCCATATGGCCATACTTAAGGCAGTTCCAGCAGAGTCTCTCTTGCTGCAGAAAACCCTTTCTCTCTTCCTGTGGCAGCGACTTTAGCTGCTTCTCTGCATCTGCGACCGATATCGCCATGCCCTGTGCCGACGCCGTGGGCCTTAGCACGGATCGTTCTACTGGCTTCCTGGCAGTATCACCCTGTCGTCCGTGCGCGACCTGGTAAGACGCGCCGTGCTCCTGTACCTGGCGCAGTGACATCCCGTAGCACTGCCGTTCGACCAGGTACGCCTTCATCTCAGGTCCGCATTGCTCCAAGATTACCTGCTTTGCCATTGCTTGCAGCACCGGGGCCATTTTACCTATATCGGCGCTATACTTGGTGCCCACCTCGCCATCTTCTGTCATAGCGAGTGTGGCCCACACCTCTACCTCTCGGCAAACACGGACAACGTATTGATGAAACGACTCATCTGACCGCTGCTTGCCTGTCAGCAATGTCTTCCACGCTTTATCCGGAGTCTTTCCGAGCGAGGCAAGCAACTCTCGCTTTGCTTCCTCGTAATTGTTGCATCCAATACATATCCTCTCCGCTTTGCTACCCGCTAGCGCGATGCGCAGTCGCAGCAGCCATTCGCTTTCTTCGAACTCGTTCTTGGAACAGATGTCCTCGAACAGGTCAAGATAACGCTCCAATGGCTGCGTTCCATCATATGAGGGGATTTTCATCAACGGTTGACGCCCCCCGCTGTGGCTGGAAGATTCCTCTGTACCTCCCATCGCGGCTTTACCCTCACCCTCATGCGCATTGGCGATGCGCTCGTTAATCTCGTTTAGTGTTTTGGCAAACTCGGTGCGGAGCGCCTCCTCTCGCCGTCTGGCACTGCGCTCCTCACGCTCCGCGTACTGTTGGAGCCTCTGCTCCACATGTACCTTCAACAACTCGCCTTCTAATCCTAACCGCTCTCCATTGTGGATAAAGCTGGCTTCCAAATTGTTCCATAGTTCCTCTGCCATGCTCGCTCCTATCCTGGCGTGGTCGCCAAATGTTATGAACCCTCTAAGATTCTCTAAATTGTCAGGATCGTACGACCACACGGCACGAGGACAACTGTTTTCCTTTACACAGTATATTTCACTTCATCTGATAATTAACAATGAACACTAATAACACCAGCTATTTATAGCATGCAAAACAGCGTACATGCAAAACATAAGCATATAAAACTGGACATAACAGCGTATACAGCAAAAACACACACAGCGCATATAGCGTATGCCATGCAGCAACATCAGCGGTACGGCGGAGTCGAAAGACAACATTGCGACGAATACAACGCCATAAGCGCGAAGGCCTTTCCCAATTGAGAACTGGTGGTTTGCAACAATTATGCTCCAAATTTTCAACCACCAAATTATGCCAATAATTTATTTATTTATTTATTTATTTCTGCACCTCGTGGCATGTCAAGACAGCCAATTAAATTGAGGAGAGGATGAGACCAACCACGGAAGAAGAGAAAAGAAGAAAATGAAGAGCACGTACACAAAGTGGGAAGGGATTAGCAACTTACAAAGAAATGGGATGCAATTATGCCGGCATAATCCGCCGGTGCCTAGCGGGGATACATATTCGCTTTGTTGTGCTTATGGAGCCTGAAAGTTCAGAAAATTGTGCCTTTTTCGTACTTGCAAGTGGCCATAAGTACAACAAAATACATGTACATGAGTATCCCCATACCAAGATGTCCATGCATGCTAGAGATCAACATAGAAAAGAGAAAACACTACTTCTTCCCTTCATTAGTTGACTTCTTCTATAAAAAAAATTTTCATTGCCAAAATATTTTGAGTTACCTTTGAAAATGATCATGTTCAACTGTCTTCGTAATCATTGTACTCGTCCAACCGATGTCACCCTCGCCCTGCGAAAAATCAGTTCACCTCTCGCGTAGCTTCACCTCTCCATGCCCGAACATCAGCTATACCTCGGTTTTTTAATTATTAGAGCAATATCCATAGCCTGCACAGTCATGGCTGCTATATGCATAAAAATGTACATGTGCGCGGAGTTTTGCGGACTACCCGTCACTACTATCTCGTCCGCTCCGGGATACCTGATCAAGGCTGATTCACTCGCATCTTCTGCTACATGTACTGTATCAGTGTGAGAGTGAACGTTGAACTTACTGAGAAGAAAAGTTCGAGCACATGTATTGCGATGACTTCTACCCTGCTTTTCATGGAAACCCTATCTGCATGACCTCCGAACCCTTTACCATGCAGACCGCCAGCACTGATCAGGTGCATTGTACACAATTGTGCAGCCTACATACTACTGTCACTAGACCTGTGGTACAGTCATTGCTCTGACCTCCGAAAGGATGCCAAATTATGCTCCAAAATTTCAACCACGAAATGATGCCAATAATTATGCCCGCACAATCCGCCGGTGCCTACCAGGCGGCGAGGAGACAGTAACATGAGTGGAAATTGTTTTTTCTTTTGTTTTTGATCCTTGCGGCGAGGGTACTGCCCGGTTGAAAGTAAACTTCCAGACGTAGATCTGCGCTTCGAGAGCGCTGAATGCTGAGATTGCTAAGGAGAAAATAAAATAATTTGCTGCACTTTTGTTTCACTCATTCGTGGAGCTTGCGATATCCATTCTCGAGTCAGGGTACCTCTTGAACCGAAGCACTGTTCTCTGTCCAGCTATGGTGTGAACGGTCTTTGACCACCGTGCGATGTACTTCATAGTACGCTCTTCTCCAGTACTGGTGTGCCATTGGTCTACTGCGTTGAGATCACACTTGTCTTTCGTGTCATTTGGTGCATTGGGGGTATAAGTAGCAGGTGTTCAAAATGCCATGGAAAAGCATCAATCCATTCTAAAACGATGCTACTTTGTAATGGTATGAGTCCAGTATACGGCTGACAGGACGGTCTAATAAAAGGCCCTTTTATGCTGAGGCTCACATCACCACTCTATTCCACTTGAGAAGTCATCCCTTGTAAGAAAGGGCTCGTCGAAATTACAATTTTATGGTTTCTGAACTTTCGGTGCTGCAGGTTTTAGGGCGCGTTAGAATTGTCATAATCACTGTTCAAACAAATTTTAAAAAGAGATTAGTTGAAGTGTCCCATTAGAATGGTTTCTATCATTTTCGAGTTTTTTTTTCAGTGGAATTGTCGTGGCGATGATGACGTCTGATCAGATCGACCATCTCCACGTACATGTACTACGTGACGTAGCTATTCCAAACTCTTCGAAACTAATCCACCTCTCCCATCGGATGAGGTTGTGGAGCTTCGAGGAGTTTCGTTTTTCTGAAGAAGCCAATCAGGCCACCTCTTCAGAAAAACGAAACTCCTCGAAAAATCAAAGTGTGACAATTCGAACGCGCCCTTAGTAACTATATAAACATCTACCAGTGCATGTCAACAGCTGAGGCTTTTCCAACCAATCAATCAATCATTGTTTGTCATTGTCAGATCTTACTATTCGTGGTGCTGCGGTCACGCAGCTTATTCTGCCTACTCGTTCACAAGGAAGCACCCATTTTAATTGTTCTAAGACGTAGAGGATATGATTTTGTCGTAACTCCGAGTTTCATGCACGAGGTAATCATCATCAGGATTCTATGTCTTGTAAGGAGAAGTGTTTTGGACAGCTTGGAACATTTCTGTTTGATAGTTCTAAAGTTGCAAACGGCTAAAGTAGGAAGGAAAATGACTGTCACCACCAGGACTGGAACGAGGGATCATCGCTTATGGCCAGCGATGCTCTACCACTAAGCTATGGTGTGATCACCATCAAAGCAGCGAACGTTCAATACAGTAAACCCTGTAACTAAAGACCACCGTGATTAGCGACCAGCCTGGTACTACCAACAACGATGTAGTTCTTCCTTATAGATCTATTAAATGAATCCACAATTACATAGAGCTACTGTCGGTCGACAGAAGTCTTGTAAACTTGCTTTTCTGAATGTATGCAGCCTTAGAAAGAAGTTAGGCGAAATCCAAAACTTCATAAACTACCACAATGTAGATATCTTCGGCATTGCTGAAACTTGGCTTGATTGTTCGATTTCTGACTCATCCATTCATATACCTCATTATAGACTCTTTAGGCGCGATCGCGGGCACAGACCTGGTGGCGGTATAGCTGTATACAGTCGAGATACCCTGGCTGTTTCCAGACACGCTGAACTCGAGAGTGACACAATCGAAAATCTGATACTCACCTTGAAGACAGAATCCGGTGAACCCATCACCCTCGCTACGTTCTACCTTCCGCCTTCCACTACTGCTGCAGTATGGCAAGACCTAGAAATCAGTCTGAACAATCTAACCTTGCGACGAAACAACCGCGTGGTCGCCATTGGTGACTTCAATGTGGACCATGTGCTCGGGACACAGCCGGATGTACACCATGCTCCAGCGGTTTGATCTGGAAAACCACATCCGGACACCGACAAGAGTAACGGCATCAACTTCCACCCTAATAGATCTGCTCCTCGCCCCTAACTCTCTAGTTGGAACATGCACGGTCATCAAGTGTGACATCAGCGATCACTACGCATTTGTGGCCAACATTATCGTCGCCACCCGGCAGTCCGAACGAGTCGCATCTCGAAAGAGGCGAGTGTGGAGGATAAACTGGGAGCATTTTAACGCTGACTTGCAGGACTGCAATCTTGAGATTTTCAGCAAGTCGAATGATGTTGATGCAATGATAAGCGAATGGTACGCAAAGGTTTTTACTGCTCTAGATCGTCACGCCCCCTTACAACCTCCTCGTAAGCCGAGGCGCCGACCTTGCCTATGGTTGTGTCCTGAACTTGTATCTGCTGTGCGTCAACGAAACAAGGCCCACCGACTTCTTTCACGCTCTCCAAACGATGTCCGCCTGCGAGAGCAACACCGCACTCTCCGCGCAGCCGCGCGCAAGCTAGATCGGAGGCTAAGGGATCAGTATTTTCAAGCTCGCCTACAGTCGGCCGGAAAGGATGGACGGAAGCTCTGGAATACGATAAACGTGGTGACTGGACGAGCGAAAAGTTCAAGCCCACCACAAGTACCTGTTGGAATCCTCTCCCGAACTTTTGGCGAAGTTGTACATGACCCTGGACGACCAGACGCGCTGTGCGCCAACGCACCAGCCGAACGTGAAGCACCAGCATTCACGGAATTTGCGCCTGTTTCGACGGAGGACATTACGGCCCTTCTCCAGTCCGTTGACGCGTCAAAAGCAACTGGACATGATGACTTGCCGGGTATTGTCCTTAGAAACTCGGCATCAATACTGGCTCCCTCGCTCAGCATCATTTTCAATACTTCGTTATGTCAGGGGTGTGTTCCCCGTCAGTTTAAAATTGCTAATGTGTCGCCGCTATTCAAAGGTGGCGGCCTTGACCCTTGTCAGCCTACTGCGTATCGACCTATTTCTCTACTACCAGTCGTTTCTCGCCTCCTCGAGAAGATCGTCAAAGCTCAGCTTACATCCTTTCTGACCGATCACAGTATTCTCCCTGACTCGCAGTTCGCGTACAGGAAGAACCACAGTACGGAGGACGCTCTTGTGCTAGCTGTCAATCGCTGGCTGAAAGCGAAGTATGAGCGCAAACTCACAGGTGTGATATTCGTGGATATGTCGAAGGCTTTCGACTGTGTCAAACACACCATCTTGGCACAGGAGCTATCCGACATTGGGGTCGGCGGTACTGTCCAGCTATGGTTCACTAGTTACCTGAGTGAGCGGCTTCAACGCGTAGTCGTGGGCGGAAATTGCTCGGAATACGTCGCATGCAGTCGAGGGGTGCCGCAAGGATCCGTCCTCGGCCCCCTCCTGTTCACACTATACATCCGTAACCTTCGATGCTGCTTGCCCCAGCAGGTCACAAACCAGGAATTTGCAGACGACATTGCAACTGAAGCCCCGGGCAGTTGCGAACAAGTGTGCTCTTCTCTAAGCACAGCCACCACTGGCCTGTCGCAGTGGTTGGAGGACCGCGGACTAATGCTGAACCAAAAGAAAACGCAAGCTCTGTTGATTACCCCAAGAGGCCCCTGACACAGATAACATTCGAATTCGCTGTGGGAATGCAGCCCTTGCAGTTGTGGAACAAGCGCGGTACCTGGGCGTAATGGTAGATGGGCAGCTCTCCTGGGAGCCTCACGTCAATCACACAATCCAGCAGGTGCGGAAGTCAGTAGGTGCGCTGTGGCGGAGCCGCCGAAGCCTCACCCTGGCGTCAAAGATCCTGTTTTACAGGTCGATGATCCAGGGTAGGTTGTCGTACGCTTCCAACGCCTTTTATCCGTCACTTCAAATTGGCAACATGGAGCCCCTCACACGTCTAACGAAGTGCGCTATCCGCGGCTTCTTCGGTCTGCCACCGTGGTCGCGCACGAGCCCGATCTTTGAACAGCTCCGCCTCACCACCCTGGAGGACATGTTTAACATTAAGCTCCTCATCTTTGTCCGTCGTTGTCTGTTCTCCCGAGCTAGCTCCCTCTTCACCAGCTTCTTCGTGAGAGTTACTGGTGACCGCACTCGGGGAGCAGCACAACACCTCGTTCGAGTACCATTTTGGCCCGGTCCTGCGGGTCGAGCGACCATGCAGTTCATCGGCGCAGTCCTGTGGAACCAGCTCCCGCCTGATATCCGTTCCGAGCCCAGCCACCTTCAGTTCTGTGCCCTGCTAAAGCGCATCATGGCTCCGTTTAAATGCTTTTCGGCTAGTGTGTTTCTGTGGTATAGCGGACTGAAGAATAGTAAACGTGTTTTGCAATATATGTATGGAGCTATTTTGTATATAGTATGTTCCCATTCCGTTTTTGCTTTGGTGTAGCCCTGAGGTTGATTGCTTATTTATTTCTACCCTTCCTCTCTCCATACTTCTGTCCCCCCCTCTCTCTCTCATTCCTTCTGTCGTCCACATGTATCAAAGGAGGCGAAATCGCCTGTTTGTGGTGCGACGTTAAATAAACTTCTACAACTTTGCCGGGCACGCACGGTCTCACATTCATATTAATATGGTTGTGCGGTGCAAACTATTATTATTATTACGCACACAATCATGGCCAAGGCCAATCAAGGAGGAGGTGAGGGCGATTATAGCTAGCCATGACAAAAAAAGAAGAAGAAAAAAAGAAGAAAGAAAAACAAGTGCAAATGAGTTATTTCTTGAAATAGGGAACCTCTAACTAAAGATCATCTGCAACTCAAGACCGCTTTCTCTGGCCCCAAGGGGTGGTCGTTAGTCACAGGTGCTACTGTATAATTATTTGGAATTGTTTCATTTTAATTGTTTATACATGGTTATGAGTGCACAATTGATATTTTTCATTGCTTATTATTTGATAATCGCAATCAGTAAAATTAGCTGAACAGACATTTGTGTACTTTATTCTTGCAATGTAAAAACGGGGGAGACGATATACAATAAAACGATGAAAATATGAAGAAATGACTTGTTTGAAACCATTTTTTTTTCTCTACACCATTTCTTCATATTTTCATCGTTTTATTGCACATCGTCTCCACCGTTTTTACATTGCATGAATAAAGTACACAAATGTCGGTTCAGCTAATTCTATTGATTGCGGTTATCAAATTATTGTCTCCTCGCCGTGTGTTTAAATATTTATTATTTATTTATTAGTAGAAAGGAAAAGGACATATGGAAAACGAGTTAAGAGTAACTCTCCACCACTGTAACTAGATACTATATACAGTCAGTATGTCCTTTTCCTTTCTACTTTTATTATTGGCTCAATACCCGAGTTTATTTATTTATTATTATGTAACACTCTGATTCCAGTCCCGCTTTTCGCAGTAGTCACTACCCCTAATATCAGTCATACAGTCTCAACTACTTGTAATCTCATACCAATCACAAGTCAAAAACAAGCCACAGAAAGCCCCTAACATCAGCTACATGTACACCACTCATAGAGGCTCAAAACCTGTATTGCCCCCCCCCCCCCCAAACACACAAAGCTACACGCGGTGACACACGTAGCGTTTCCACTTAACGCTAAACTTGAGATTCTGACCGTCGGCTTCAGCTCCTTACACACGTGCTCTGCCATCTTTCGTTTTCCCCATGTGGGGCTGGCGGCCTCCCTTTGGTAAGCAGCGATGGCTTCCTCCTAACTGCTCTAAAATATATCCAGATTCTGGTCCTTGGTTTTCGGCGGTGCTCACGCGCTTGCCACAGATTTCGTTCCCGGAACGAAATCTGTCTTGACCAAAAGTTCATGCCGGATGATCAGGACTAGCCTACCTTCGTTGTTAAACGTGAGTGAAAGCGAAACGGCAGGAGGATTGTGTATTTGATTTCTTCCGTTTTTGCCTTTAGGTGCGTTACGGGCATGGCGATACTGAGACCAATTGGTCAGTGGAGTGCATGTAGCCTCACCAGCACTGTTACTATCTGTGACTCTGGCGACCACCATTCAATGTCTTGTCCTCCTCAAACCGTACCCCAACTTTCTCTCTCTCTCTCTATCTCTCTCTCTCTCTCTCTCTCTCTCTCTCTCTCTCTCTCTCTCTCTCTCTCTCTCTCTTACTCTCTCTTTTCTCTCTCTCTCTCTCTCTCTCTCTCTCTCTCTCTCTCTCTCTCTCTCTCTCTCTCTCTCTCTCTCTCTCTCTCTCTCTCTCTCTCTCTCTCTCTCTCTCTTACTCTCTCTTCTCTCTCTCTCTCTCTCTCTCTCTCTCTCTCTCTCTCTCTCTCTCTCTCTCTCTCTCTCTCTCTCTCTCTCTCTCTCTCTCTCTCTCTCTCTCTCTCTCTCTCTCTCTCTCTCTCTCTCTCTCTCTCTCTCTCTCTCTCTCTCTCTCTCTCTCTCTCTCTCTCTCTCTCTCTCTCTCTCTCTCTCTCTCTCTCTCTCTCTCTCTCTCTCTCTCTCTCTCTCTATCTCAATCTCGGTCTCTTTTTTTATCTGTTTTGTCTTACTCTTTTTTCTTTGCCAGCTTTCCTGGTGGCTATGTGATTTTTAAGTAGATAAAAAGGACGAAGAAGCCACTGCGCTGGAGGGCTGCCTGGATGCCACTAACAGACGTTACGTTAGTAGTATGTATGGAAGGTGTTCTGGCACAGTCGTGACGTCACAGGATGAAGTCCAAATCCATACCCGTAGCTCTAATGAGTCCGATTGGCTGTGTAGAGTCTACCACTCAGTGGATGAGAACAGTAATGTCTGCAGCCACGCTTGCACTATGCAATTCCTCCTCTACGTAAACAAATTAGTTTGAGGGTAACAGTGACGGATTGAGTGAGTGGTGTGAGTGACGTGTCTGAGCGTTTTCTGTCACTGTTAGTAGAATGGTGGTGTTTGTGAGGCGACGTATCAGTGCCCTCAGTGTGCTGGTAGAAGGTGCAGGTGGCACAGGACTGATTGTTCAATCACAGATAGTTCAATGACAGATATTTTTTCCCTGCTTTCGGGCAAGGAAGAGTGTAGAAACAATTGGATCATGAGGGCAAGTCTGGATTCCTCCCTGGTTATTACATTATCAACAATGACAGGTTGACAACAGCCACGAAAACTCTTTTAAATCGACCACAGTAAGGGAGAGCTCCGTTCCACTTATTCAGTCATTCTCAACGAAAACCAGTCGCATCACTCACGTTTGCGCTTTGCACCATTTCGTAGCCCATTGATCGCAGCTACTCACTACAGTACAGATCTATCGCCGCGCAACGCCAAGCGCGTACTTGAGTGATGCGACGGGGATTCATTGAGCAGCACTGTATCTAATATCACCCATGCATACTCGTCCTCGCTTCAACCAGCCATGTATCTGCATTATGGCTACGGATGCTGATCACCACCACGAACGCGCCTAACACCAACTCGTCAGTCAAGGAGCGCGAAGATAACCCTAGAAGAGCCAGCGGTGTCGTTTGACACGGCACGAACCAAACTTTTCGAATCACCAAAATATGGTTGATCAGAATCAACTCAAATCTTGTGACTATTCGTAGGTTTGCGTCCTTTTCCGTCTGCCATAATTATGCTGTTGATTTACTCAATCTACTGTATAATTGATGATATACCACCACACTGGTAATTATGACCAATAACAACGGCATAATGGTTTTCAAAGACGTTGTAAGAGACATGAACTACTTTTTTTTAGATTCACAGGACAATAATTGTGTCCTGAATATCCATTTTCCGCAAGAATTGAAATTTTGTGTTCATCAATGGTCAGCTGATGTCCTGGAAAGGACTGAAGCATTGAATGTGCCATGTACCATGTATACCCTCGTCGCAAGAGAAGCACGCAAATCTGCAAATGCACTGGATGTGCACCCACAGATTTTCTCTTATAGCAACGATAGCGAACTAGATCTGAATGAAACAGATCAAGACTTGCGCCACATAACTGTCTAATCCACACAACCGGCGAAACCATGTGAATCGATCACCAATGCACACCTGGTCTACACCACACGGAGTACATCGGCATAAAACGGCCAAGACAGTTACCTATTTTTTTTTTTTTTTTTTTACTACAAAGCACTGGCCAGCAACATAAAAGGGGAGGTAGACAAAAGTGGACAAGCGAACTTTGACAACACAGAGGAGCGTGGCATGCGTGCCGATGACGTAGGTCAACCTCTCCCGACCTAGTGGTCTCGGGTTCAACAGTTGGTCTACGCATCAGGAAGGGGAAATGGACAGAGAAAGGGAGAATGAGCATGAGGAGCTTCCCAGGAGAGGAAGAGTGAGTGAGAGAGAGAGAGAGAGAGAGAGAGAGAGAGAGAGAGAGAGAGAGAGATAGAGAGAGAGAGAGAGAGAGAGAGAGAGAGACAGAAAATGATAATAATAGAGACAACCGGTTATTCTCAGTGCTGGTGGACTTCAGTGGCCCATAGCCAATTGGTCTGGCGGAGGTGATGGTAGGCCTTGGTCTTGAATGTCGGCTTTGAGAGTTGGGCGTTCGGCGAGGATTGGGGCAGGCAGTGTGTTCCAGCTCTCCAGGACAAAGTATGGGAAGGAGCGGCGGATGAACTCTGGACTGGAGGCTGGCAGAGGAGTTGCGAGTTGGAAAGAGTGGCACCCGAGGGACTGGCGTTGCCGGCGCGTCCGGGGTGCAGCGTTAACTCTTGCTGGGGGAGGTACCATGTTGGTGAGCAGAGCTGGACCTGGTATGCATTGCAGCTTATACAGGTAGCACAGCCCGTAAACATGCCTTCGGATTGCCAGGCTGGGGAGCAATGAGGGGCCAATAACCTTCATGGCTCGACGCTGGACCAGGTCCAGCTGATGGAGGTGACAATGTGCCGCACTTGCCCAGACGAGAGGGGCGTACTCCATTATAGGCCGTACAAATCCTTTGTACACAGTTAGGCGCCCTGCACTGTCCAGGATCCGAGATGCCTTTCGGAGCAGGCCGAGTCGCTGGTTGGCTCTAACGGCAAGGGAACGGATGTGGGCCCGGAAGGAGAGAGTACTGTCAAATAACACTCCTAGCAGCTTGAGCTGAGGGCTCTCAGGCACCTGCATGCCATCAAATGTGAGCTGTGGGACATCCAGGGATGGTCTCTGGCGGTCAAGGAGTATTGCCTGAGATTTTGATGGCTCGAACTTTATCTTCCATTGGGCACCCCAAGTCTGCAGGCGGTCAATATATGCTTGGAGGCTATTGCAAGCAGCAGCGATGGTATCTGGGTTTCTGATTAGGGCATAGAGTGTTGTATCGTCCGCATAGACAGCTAGACTGGAGCCTGGGGCTAAACACTGTTCTGCATCGTTTACATATAACAGGAAAAGAGTGGGACCTAGGAGGCTACCCTGGGGCACTCCAGCCTTGATCGGGAACAGAGGGGAGGACTGACCGCCAACAACTACAGTCAGTTTTCGGTCATGGAGATACGACCTTAGCCAAGCCAGGAGTTGGCCGTGGATGCCACATTGCTGTGCCTTCGCAAGGACACCTGGGTGGGAAACCTTGTCGAATGCCCCGGCAATATCAACTGCCAGGGCATGCACAAGACCGCCGCCAGCCAGGGTAGTGGCCCAGGAATGCTGGAGAGCCGTCAGTAGGTCACTTGTGCCCAGTCCACGTCGGAAGCCAAACTGGGACGAGGAGAAGAGTTGATGGGTTTCCAGGTGGTTCACAAGCTGCCGATTGATGATACCTTCCATGATCTTAGAGATGATCGTCAGGAGAGATATAGGCCGGTAGTTCTTCATCATGGATTTGGGTCCTTTCTTGTGCACTGGAACGACACGGGCAATTTTCCATGATTGTGGCTGGACTCCATTTGCAAAACACAGGCGAAACAATCTAGCCAGCGGATGTGCTAGTTCAGCTGCACACTCCTTGAGTACTCGTCCTGGGATCTCATCTGGACCAGTGGATTTGGATGTGTTGAGACGCTTCAGGCACTGTTGGACTTCAGAGACGCGGAAGCGGATGCGCTGCAGGCCCGGAGTGGTAGTGTGGGGTGTTGCTGGTAACTCAGCATTGTCGATGTCATTATCCCCAAGGCTACATTTTTCAGCAAAGAATCTAGCAAGGCACTCGCTCTTGGCTTTCGATGTACTGTGCTCGTGCCCGTCAGCATCAGTGAGTGTTGGCACGTCTGTAGTCCTACCCAGACCGGCGGCGCGCTTGACATTCCTCCACCAGTCCTTGTCTCTCATGGAACCACGTGTGAGACGCTCTCGGACTGTCTGCTCTTCAGCTTGTTGTGCACGATGTTGGGTTGTAATAGATTGAGTGACAGTTGTCATGAACGACTGCTTCAGGCATTCGCTGGGCCCCTGGTGACGCCAGGCCTTCCATGCTTTCGCTTTGGCACGTTGAGCCTCAGTGCATTCTGGTGTCCACCAGCTCGGATCGGACGGCCTTGTTTCAAGCATCTTGTGGGGAATAAACTGCAGCATCCCAGACACGATGTGCCTAGTAACAAGGCTGCATGCTTCCTCTGGGTCCTCCGGAAACTCAGCTGCCCAGGCAATGCGACGGTAGTGGGCACGCAGTCTGTTCCAGTCGGCTTGGCCATATCGCCACACACGCCTCCGTGTGCTGGGCTCATTTTCTAGCGGGGCTTGAGCGAGCACAGCGTGGACAACACAATGGTCTGACCTTCCTATCGGCGGCGAGATACCGGTGGTCACAGTACCAGTGAAGTCAGAGAGCACTAAGTCCAGGGTGTTGAGACCTCGGGTTGGTTCTTGGACATGCTGCATGAGGCTGTGGGCAGCGCTTAGTTCCTCCATGTACTCCCTTGCACGGGTGGTCTTAGAGCTGCCGAGCCAAGCCGTGTTGTGGACATTGAAGTCTCCGACCTATGCACGCCCTACACTTGCTGAGGTAACCAGTATAGACAGCACGCTGCTTTGATAGAACACACACACAGGCTACACGCGGTGACACACGTAACGTTTCCACATAACGCTGAACATAACGCAGAACTTGAGATTCTGACCGTCAGCTTCAGCTCCTTAAACACGTGCTCTGCCATCTTTCGTTTTCCCATTTGGGATTGGCGGCCTGCCTTTGGTAAGCAGCGATGGCTTCCTCCTAACTGCTCTAAAATATATCCGGATTCTGGTCCTTGGTTTTCGGCGGTGCTCGCGCGCTTTCCACAGATTTCGTTCCCGGAACGAAATATGTCTTGACCAGAAGTTCATGCCGGATGATCAGGACTAGCCTACCCGAGTTGATAAACGTGAGCGGAGGCGAAACGGCAGGAACATTGCGTATTTGATTTCTTCCGTTTTTGCCTTTTGGTGCGTTACGGGCATGGCGATACCAATTGGTCAGTGGAGTGCATGTAGCCCCACCAGCACTGCTACTATCTGTGACTCTGGCGACCATCATTCAATGTCTTGTCCTCCTCAAACCGCACCCCAACTTTCTCTCTCTCTCTCTATCTCTCTCTCTCTCTCTCTCTCTCTCTCTCTCTCTCTCTCTCGCTCTCTTTCTCTCTCTCTCTCTCTCTCTCTCTCTCTCTCTCTCTCTCTCTCTCTCTCTCTCTCTTTCTCTCTCTCTCTCTCTGAGTAAAATCTACCACTCAGTGGATGAGAACAGTGATGTTCGCAGCCACCCTTCCACTGTCAAATTCCTCCTCAATTATCAAACAAATTAATTTGAGTGTAACAGTGACGGATTGAGTGAGTGGTGTAAATGACGTGTCTGAGTGTTTTCTGTCACTGTTACTAGTGTTAGTAGCTTGGTGGTGTTTGTGAGGCGACGTATCAGTGCGCTCAGTATGCTGGTAGAAGGTGCAGGTGGCACAGCACTGTTGCACAGATTGTTCAATTACAGATTGTTCAATGACAGACATTTTTACCTGCTTTCGGGCAAGGAAGAGTGTAGAAACAATTGGATCATGAGGGCAAGTCTGGATTCCTCCTCAATATTAAACAAATTAGTTAGTAGAATGGTGGTGTTTGTGAGGCGCCGTATCAGTGCCGTCAGTATGCTGGTAGAAGGCGCAGGTGGCACAGCACTGTTGCACAGATTGTTCAATCACAGATAGTTCAATGACAGATATTTTTTCCCTGATTTCGGGCAAGGAAGAGTGTAGAAACAATTGGATCATGAGGGCAAGTCTAGATTCCTCCCTTTTGATCGCAGCTACTCACTACAGATCTATGGCCGCGCAACGCCCAGCGCGTACTTGAGTGATGCGACGGGGATTCATTGAGCAGCACTATATCTAATATCACCCATGCATACTCGTCCTTGCTTCAACCAGCCATGTATCTGCATTATGGCTACGAATGCTGATCACCATCACGAACGCGCCTAACACCAAAACCAATTCGCCAGTCAAGGAGCGCAAAGATAACCCTAGAGGAGCCAGAGGTGTCGTTTGACACGGCACGAACCAAACCGTTCGAATTACCGAAATATAATAATAATAATAATAATACCACAGCACGCGTAATAATATAATTATGTGGGTATAATTATACGTTCCGCTTCTGTCCTATCTCCTATGATCAAATTCCATTATCAAGATAATTATTATTAACATGGCGCACTGATGACCTGTGACGCCAGATCATGGATTGTCGGCCAGATTTCTCCATGTAGGCTTGTCCAGAGCGAAATATGGTTGATCAGAATCAACTCAAATCTTGTGACTATTCGTAGGTTTGTGTCCTGTTCCGTCTGCCATAATTTTACTGTTGATTTACTCAATCTACTGTATAATTGATGATATACCACCACACTGGTAATCATGACCAATAACAACGGCTTAATGGTTTTCAAAGACGTTGTAAGCAAATTTGAGACATGAACTACTTTTTTTAGACTCACAGGACAATAATTGTCTCCTGAATATCCATTTTGTGTTCATCAATGGTCAGCTGATGTCCTGGAAAGGACTGAAGCATTGAATGTGTAGACGGACAGTACATTTGTGGCATGGGGTGGTTCCATAGACCACATATCGTGATACAGCAGCGCGTACTATGCTGTATCTGGCATTGCGGTCGCGATGCCTCGAGCCGATTATTTAAAGCATTAATTAACTTGTGCAGCACTTGGATCCCTGTAGTACCACCTACAAGAATAATGCACAAACACCACCACAGGTCATAAAAAGCAACTGACGTGCGCATTCTTTGCTCCTTGTATCAAAATAAGGTACATTCGGTACAATATGCCATGTCTGGTACATGTATGTGAGTGGGTACGTGAGTGTTGGTATGATAAGTGAACAGTTTCAGCGCTGTAATGAATTCTTTCTGTTTGCATAAACAAGTACGAATAATCATGACTTCTAAAACGGAGAGGAGACGAAAACTACATGTGCATAGCACACCACATAGAAGGACGGAACATCATACAATTGCAAAAACTGGGGTTGGACACTAAATGCTTCAGTACAGCAGATTTACGAGTACTCAAAAACCGTGCATGATCAAAGGCAGGCTGCTGGGTACCATGTTCTTCATTCCCGCTGCTACCGCTCTCACCATCCTAATACACAACTTCCCATTCCCCTCATCAGTATGTGTGGCACGTGTTGTGAGCTGCTTTTGCAGTAAAAATCTTGTCAGCGCCTTCTAGGTTCAGCCTGGTTCCATAGCTCAGTGGTTAGAGCATAGCTCATGACAAGCAAGGTCCCGGATTCGAGCCCAGGTGGGTTTGGCGTTTTTTCTCCTTTCAGGCAGTTCACTTTCCCGACTGATCCCTTGAATTTGAAGTTCTCCCAATCCTTTCGAAAACATATTTGATTCTCAACTATTATAAAAGGAAAAGAGACGAACATCTCTCTGCTTCTTACTTGGCAATGGTGAATTTACTCCAGTGGCAGTGCCCACATTCAAGGTTAGAGAGGATATGATGCCTTCTACCTTTTAAATATTGGCGGCATAATCAACATCATTACCTTATACACGTACAGCCATGCACACGATCGCACACAGAACGTACACATCCATCGGATCACGCACACAAATTCACGCAATGAGCGGCTTGCATTGCTGAAACTTCATTCTAAACATGAACATGAGTGACATGGTATATCATAACATGTTACTGTGGGAAACGTCTTTCCAAAATCCATAAAAATGAAAAATTGAAAGACAATTGGTTTCGAGAATCTACGAGCGGAACCGCTGAACGCCTAATGTTTTCTAAAAGCAAAAAAAACGTGCGAATTCATGTGCATCCAACCTGTCAGTGAGGGAAACCAAAGTCATTCTCACGGTCTAGTGCGATATTCGGACTATCCAGTAAAAGAGAAGATTGTTCAATCACTCATGGCCTCCACATACCAGGACAGGCAAATGCAACAGAGAAATAGATCGACTGGCAATCGTGAGAAAGATGAGAAAATTGAAGGTAGTAGGTTGGGAACGAGCCACAATGGTAAACGTGGAGGTATTTGTCCTTCGCGTAAGTGCAGTCGTTGGAGTGCACCGACATGGACGCGTCCTGTTGAACAGACTTGGCCAGGTTTACAATGTTGTTGGCCAGAGCAGCAGCTAACTCCTGCATAGCTTCTCCGCTATCTGGCTGGGCCGCATTGACAGCATCTTCGGCAGAATCCCCAATCGGCGGGCGAGCGTCAGATCCGGTCAAGAAACACCCAGCCACCATGGTCAAACCAAGTAGAATTACCGCAAGGTTCTTCATAATTCTGTCGGCTGGCAAACAAATTTGGAAACTTGAAAGCAGCTGCTTTGATCACGACTGTGAAATTTGGGAAATGGTACTCTTCCAGTTTTTCCTCGGCTTTTTATACCCTACCAAGAAGCCCTTGCGGGATCTCTGGTTCGCGAAACGCTATTGTCGATCCTGGCATTGGAAATCTGGTAATCGTGTGAGTACTGCCCGCAACCAAAGGCATAAGAGGTAGTACAACGATGTACATAAATACCCTTGTCCAACTCTTGGGTGGTAACTATCAAACAGGTATCACGCCTGTACAAGATCCACTGCTATGCAATGACATGCTAAGTTACAGCCCAACAGGTTGAGCAAGATCACATAAACACGCGTGCATATCCGGACACACACATGTACACACAGACACACAGACACACACAGACACAAACACACCCACACAAACACAAACACACACACATAAACACTAATGTATAATGGACGAATGTCCAGATGTTGTACGCACATGTTATCCTGAATGCTGTGTAGGTCTTGTCCATTTCTGCGCCTTTTTCTTAGCAACATTGGTGAAGAAAGGATAGATGTGGTCACAAAGAAAGATCTGTAGTTCAAGAAGTTGGCTTTTCTAAATTTTACAACAGGAGGGGTAATCCATTGATCGTGAACTTTCACTGCAAATGCAGACGTAGAAACAAAAGCCAAAATGGAAATTGACTTCGTCTCCCCCTCATACTTCTAGTCTAGCTTCCATGATGCCATTCCTCCTGAGTGGTAAAACGTGTTAAAGGTTGACACTGACAAATTGAGTTAGTGGTGTAAGGGCAGCGTCTGAGTGGCTTCTGTCACTTTTAGTAGCGAGGTATTATTTGCGAGGCAACTCATTAGTGCCCTCAATATGTTGGTCGAAAGCGTGCTTGGCACAGGACTTTGACATGCATGTGGTTTGTTGATTTCGTCAGCTCTAATCACCGACAGACGTTTTCTCAATTTCCTGCTCCCATGGAAGGAAAGGTCCAGACACATGAGATTCCGATAGCAGGTATGGATCTTTCCCTGGTCATTCCCTTTCCCAAGCACGCCAGGATTTCCCGAGCGACTAACATTCTGAACCTTTGGCACACGGAGGAACTCTGTTACTCTGCCAATCTCCACCATTAGGCGTGGAGTTCCTTGTTTTAGGCGAACTCTAGCTGGCCGCAGTATTATATGCAGGTAATGAGTAACCAACATTCTGTTTAACTTCATTCCACCTCTGTTATACCCCTCCTCCCCCCCTCCCACACACACACATACCCGCACACAAACACGCACCATGTACCATGTATACCCCCGTCGCAAGAGAAGCACGCAAATCTTCAAAAGCACTGGATGTGCACCCACAGATTTTCTCTTATAGCAACGATAGCGAACAAGATCTGAATGAGACAGATCAAGACTTGCGCCACGTAACTGTCTAATCCACACAACTGGCGAAACCATGTGAATCGACCACCAATGCACACCTGGTCTACACCACACGGAGTACATCAGCATAAAACGGCCAAGACAGTTATCTATGCACACCCTACACTTGCTGGGGTAACCAGTATAGATAGCACGCTGTTGTGATAGAACAAAACACACACACACACACACATACACACACACACACAGGAACACACACGTTCACATAGGAACACACGTATTAAACGAATGCAGGGAAAATCCCGTGGGTTCAGTTACGCATCGGGGCCCTGAGCGCCAAATGACTGCGACGAAAGTAAGGGGTTAATGAAAATGTCCAGATGTTGTTCGCACATGCAACCAATCAATACTGTTTCGGTCTTCTCCATTTCTGCGCCTCTTTTTTAGCGACACTGGAGAAGAAATGATAAACGTAGTCAAAAAGAACATACTGTAACTGAAACAATTTGGTGTTTCTAATTTTACAACAAAATTATTGGTCTTGAACTTTCACGCAGAAGTAAAAAGTTGCCTGTGTTCGCCCCCGATATTTCTAGTACCACTTCCACAATGTAATTTCTCCTGAATAGTTAAACTACATGTTGTAATGACGGTCGAAACTGGCAGATTGAGTGAGTGGTGTAAGGGAAGTATCTGAGAGTCTCCTGTCACTGTTAGTAGCGGGGTGTCATTCGCGAGGGACTTCATTAGTGCTCTTGTTCTGTCTGTGGAAAGTGCATGTTGATCATGACTTTGACAGACATGTAGATTGTTTACTGCGCTGTAAAATTAATCGTGACGGTGAAACTCAGAGTTACAACACAGCGTCCTTCTCTCTCTCTTGTGTGTATGTATATTATACATGTAAGTGTTAAATGTACATGCATACTGCGACCAGTACTGCTTTGAGCCGAATTCGGACTTTGGGGCACAACATATGGCCGTATTTGGAAAATTAATTATCTTAGGCGATTGAAAAGCCGACAAGGCGGAATTTTTTTCTTTTACAGAAAGGCCTGGATATACTCTCTTAATGTGGTAGAAAAACAAAACAAAAAGCAGAACCGAGAAATGATAGTGACAGCGTGAAAATGAGAAAAAAAGAACAGAAAACGCGGTTCAGTGCTCACACACCGAAATTTCTGTCAAAAAGAAGAAAAAGAGAAATTGTGCTCACATTAACTGTGTTTAAATTATTATTAGTATGGACTTATAACACTAACATAGTGTACATGTAATTCGCAACAGGACCGTTACCGCTGGTCTTCTGCAACAACCGCACTCGGCGCCTGGTTACTGAAGGTGGTTAGCTTCCCACGAATTCCAAGGAGGCTAGCAACACAATGGAGCGAACCGAATCAACGAAGCCAATCCATTGTGACAGAGTAGGGTTTCTTCTTCTTGTCTGCAAAAAATTGCAATAATTTCAAAATGCCTACCCCATCGAATGTCGGTGTTCGATCACTGTATGGGACAGCCAATAAAGGGTTAACAATGCAACACAATATTGTGGAAAGTACACAACAATAAGAGACAAGATCAAAAAGAAAGATTTACAAAGAAAGTACTGTGAAGTGTGAGTTACGAAGTCTGGAGAAAATGTTGAACAGTCTATGCTGGGATGACGACTACACCATAGCTCAGTGGTTAGAGCATCGCTAGCTACAAGCGAGGGTCCCTGGTTCGAATCCTGGTGGTGACAGTCAATTTTTTCTTCAGACTTTTCCCGTTTGTCTCTTTCCCTCAAAATAGTGAAGATTTACAATATTATGTTGAGTCACCTCCACCAATACACTGCGCTCTTTAGCTGACTAGACCCTCCTATATAATAGCAGTTTGGTCTATATTTTTAATCATTCAACATCTACCTTCACTGATGAACTATGTATTAGCGAAACAGCTGTCTGGAGGAGTTTATCAAATCGTCCACGGAAGTGTCCTCGCAATGGTGATGATTGTGTGCAGGAGGGTCTAGTCGGCTAAAGAGCGTAGTGTATTGGTGGAGGTGACTCAATATTTTCTTCGATGGCCGAGAGCTCTGTCGCACCCTGTAATAATATTTACAATAGTAAATAGTACGAAGTAGTGGTTGCGACTTCGGCGATGACTTGTAAGAAAGGGTTTGCTCCCCACACCGGAGCTCGCGCTATTCCGCCGACTTTACTTGACACTTGACTCCTCAGCCTCAGTTGTTGACATGCACTGGTAGATGTTTACATGTGTATAGTTACTAAGGACGCGTTAGAATTGTTACTCTTTAACATTTTTGAGGAGTTTCGTTTTTCTGAAGAGGTGGCCTGATTGGCTTCTTCAGAAACGAAGCTCCTCGAAACTCCACAACCTCATCCGATGGGATAGGTGGATTAGTTTCGAAGAGTTTGGAATAGCTACATGTACATGTACGTCATGTAGTACGTGGAAATGGTTGACCTGATCGGACGTCATCATCGCCATGACAATTCCACCGAAAAATTCGAAAATGATAGACACCATTCTAATGGGACACTGCAACTAATCTATTTGTAAAAAAATTTTGAACAGTTGATGAAGACAATACTAACGTGCCCTAAAACCTGCAGTACAGAAACCATGATGGTAATTTCGACGAGCCCTTTCTTATAAGGGATGCCTTCTCAAGTGGAATAGAGTGGTGATGTGAGCCGCAGCATAAAAGAGACTTTCATTAAACCGCCCTGTCAGCCGTATACTTGACTCGTACCAATACAAAGTAATTTTGAAAAGAAGAAGAACAAAATGTTACGAGTTATGACTAACTGTCCATCAACGTAACCAGATTTTAAACAGTCAGCGAGTGCGACAAAATGGCACAAAACTGACAAGGAGTACTGAGACATTCGGCGACCTGACACCTAGCTCTAACACTTCTCCACTTCTTCTTTTCACATTTATTTAATTGGCTCACCATCCGAGTTACAATACAAAGTAGCAGAGTTTTAGAATGGATTGATGCTTTTCCATGGCATTTTGAACACCACCTACATGTACTTATACCCCCAATGCACCAAATGACACGAAAGACAAGTGTGATAACAACACAGTAGAGCAATGGCACACCAGTACTGGAGAAGAGCGTACATCGCACGGTGGTCAAATACCGTTTACACCGTACCTGGACAGAGAACAGCGCGTGGGTTCAAGAGATACCCTGAATCAAGAATGGATATTGCAAGGCTTTGGCGATAATGCCGGCAGAAAAAATTGGCAGAATTAGATTCTTTTTCTGGTATGTTTCATGCATGTTTGGTACTGTATAATAACGAAGTGCTAACTCTAATGAGTTAACGAGGAGAAGTCTGTCGTTAGAATAGAAATCGTTATACAGGAATCGATACATAATTATACTGTTCTACTGAGCGTTCAGAATGAGTGACCTTTGGTACACGTAAACTAGTTAATCTGGGGAATTAGTTATTTATGTGCCTCGTTTATAAATAATGGCTTTTACAGTATGTGGATAAAGAAATGGAGCAGAATTCGAGGAATTGCCCGCCATAGGGTTTGTATGGTGATGCCAAGTTCACTGCTTTTCGAGCAGAATCTGCCACATTTTTAAGTATTATCCGCCAATGCCTAGTACAGAAAGAGAACAGGTATGCCTGGCTTCAGCATAAAATGCTAGAAACAGGCAAAATGCAAACGTAAATAACTGAATGACTAATAGAAAGGAAACGTTGGGTGCAAAGTCGGGAGAACCAACAACCATGAGTCACACAATATCAGTGCGTTGTGCAGCACTGCGATCCCTGTAGTAGCACCTACAACAATAATGCACAAACACCACCACAGGTCATAAAAAGCAACTGACATGCGCATTCTTTGCTCCTTGTATCAAAATAAGGGACATTGGGTACAAATTGCTAGGTGTGGTACATGTATGTGAGTGGGTACGGGAGTGTTGGTATGATAAGTGAAGACTTACAGCGCTGTAACAAATTCTTTCTGTTTGCATAAACAAGTACGAATAATCATGACTTGTAAAACGGAGAGAAGACGAAAACTACATGTGCATAGCACACCCCATAGAAGCACGGAACATCATACAATTGCAAAAACTGGGGGTTGGACACTAAATGCTTCAGTGCAGCAGATTTACGAGTACTCAAAAACCGTGCATGATCAAAGGCAGGCTGCTGGGTACCATGTTCTTCATTCCCGCTGCTACCGCTCTCACCATCCTAATCCACAACTTCCCATTCCCCTCATCAGTATGTGTGGCACGTGTTGTGAGCTGCTTTTGCAGTAAAAATCTTGTCAGCGCCTTCTAGGTTCAGCCTGGTTCCATAGCTCAGTGGTTAGAGCATAGCTCATGACAAGCAAGGTCCCGGGTTCGAGCCCAGGTGGGTTTGGCGTTTTTTCTCTTTTCAGGCAGTTCACTTTCCCGACAGGATCCCTTGAATTTGAAGTTCTCCCAATCCTTTCGAAAACATATTTGATTCTCAACTATTTTAAAAGGAACAGAGACGAACATCTCTCTGCTTCTTACTTGACAATGGTGAATTTACTCCAGTGACAGTGACCACATTCAAGGTTAGAGAGGATATGATGCCTTCCACCTTTTAAATATTGGCGGCATAGTCAACATCATTACCTTATACACGTACAGCCATGCACACGATCGCACACAGAATGCACACATCCATCGTATCACGCACACAACTTCACGCCATGAGCGGCTTGCATTGCTGAAACTTCATTCTAAACATGAACATGAGTGACATGATATATCATAACATGTTACTGTGGGGAACGTCATTCCAAAATCCATAAAAATGAAAAATTGAAAGACAATATTGGTTTCGAGAATCTACGAGCGGAACCGCTGAACGCCTAATGTTTTCTAAAAGCAAAAAAAAACGTGCAAATTCATGTGCATCCAACCTGTCAGTGAGGGAAACCAAAGTCATTCTCACGGTCTAGTGCGATATTCGGACTATCCAGTAAAAGAGAAAATTGTTCAATCACTCATGGCCTCCACATACCAGGACAGGTAAATGCAACAGAGTAATAGATCGACTGGCAATTGTGAGAAAGATGAGAGAATTTAAAGTAGGAGGTTGGGAACGAGCCACAATGGTAGCCGTGGACGTATTTTTCCTTCGCGTAAGTGCAGTCGTTGGAGTGCACCGACATGGACGCGTCCTGTTGAACAGACTTGGCCAGGTTTACAATGTTGTTGGCCAGAGCAGCAGCTAACTCCTCCATAGCTTCTCCGCTATCTGGCTGGGCCGCATTGACAGCATCTACGTCAGAATCCCCAATCAGCGGGCCAGCGTCAGATCCGGTCAAGAAACACCCAGCCACCATGGTCAAACCAAGTAGAATTACCGCAAGGTTCTTCATAATTCTGTCGGCTGGCAAACAACTTTGGAAACTTGAAAGCAGCTGCTTTGATTACGATTGTAAAACTTGGGAAATGGTACTCTTCCAGTTTTTCCTCGGCTTTTTATACCCTACCAAGAAGCCCTTGCGGGATCTCTGGTTCGCGAAACGCTATTGGCGATCCTGGCATTGGAAATCTGGTAATCGTGTGAGTACTGCCCCCAACCAAAGGCGAAAGAGGTAGTACAACGATGTACATAAATACCCTTGTCCAACTCTTGGGTGGTAACTATCAAACAGGTATCACGCCTGTACAAGATCCACTGCTATGCAATGACATGCTAAGTTACAGCCCAACAGGTTGAGCAAGATCACATAAACACGCGTGCATATCCGGACACACACATGTACACACAGACACACAGACACACACAGACATAAACACACCCACACAAACACAAACACACACACACATAAACACTAATGTATAATGGACGAATGTCCAGATGTTGTACGCACATGTTATCCTGAATGCTGTGTAGGTCTTGTCCAATTGTGCGCCTTTTTCTTAGCAACATTGGTGAAGAAAGGATAGATGTGGTCACAAAGAAAGATCTGTAGTTCAAGAAGTTGGCCTTTCTAAATTTTACAACAGGAGGGGTAATCCATTGATCGTGAACTTTCACTGCAAATGCAGACGTAGAAACAAAAGCCAAAATGGAAATTGACTTCGTCTCCCCCTCATTCTTCTAGTCTAGCTTCCATGATGCCATTCCTCCTGAGTGGTAAAACGTGTTAAAGGTTGACACTGACAAATTGAGTTAGTGGTGTAAGGGCAGCGTCTGAGTGGCTTCTGTCACTTTTAGTAGCGAGGTTTTATTTGCGAGGCAACTCATTAGTGCCCTCAATATGTTGGTCGAAAGCGTGCTTGGCACAGGACTTTGACATGCATGTGGTTTGTTGATTTCGTCTGCTCTAATCACCGACAGACGTTTTCTCAATTTTCCTGCTCCCATGGAAGGAAAGGTCCAGACACATGAGATTCCGATAGCAGGTATGGATCTTTCCCTGGTCATTCCCTTTCCCAAGCACGCCAGGATTTCCCGAGCGACTAACATTCTGAACCTTTGGCACACGGAGGAACTCTGTAACTCTGCCAATTTCCACCATTAGGCGTGGAGTTCCTTGCTTTAGGCGAACTCTAGCTGGCCGCAGTATTATATGCAGGTAATGAGTAACCAACATTCTGTTTAACTACATTCCACCTCTGTTATACCCCTCCTCCCCCCCCCCCCCACACACACACACATACCCGCACACAAACACGCACCATGTACCATGTATACCCCCGTCGCAAGAGAAGCACGCAAATCTTCAAAAGCACTGGATGTGCACCCACAGATTTTCTCTTATAGCAACGATAGCGAACAAGATCTTAATGAGACAGATCAAGACTTGCGCCACGTAACTGTCTAATCCGAACAACTGGCGAAACCATGTGAATCGACCACCAATGCACACCTGGTCTACACCACATGGAGTACATCAGCATAAAACGGCCAAGACAGTTACCTATGCACACCCTACACTTGCTGGGGTAACCAGTATAGACAGCACGCTGCTGTGAAAGAACAAAACACAAACACAAACACACCTTGGTCCTTGGTAACACTGCCATCAAATGGTCACGTGTCCCCTGTGCAGGGGTCGACAGCACTGAGTTCAGCATTGGACCCAGAAACGCCGCTCTACTTCCTGGACAGGAAATTAGCACAGCTATGCAGGTCGAAACCACGGGATGACTTGCAGCAGCGACCGCAGCCGAGACAA
The DNA here is from genome assembly GCF_964019385.1 of Sycon ciliatum. Classification (NCBI taxonomy): domain Eukaryota; kingdom Metazoa; phylum Porifera; class Calcarea; order Leucosolenida; family Sycettidae; genus Sycon; species Sycon ciliatum. Next base: position 19,704,412 of record NC_088648.1, read on the forward strand.
TGCGCTCTGCAGCAGGGCAGGGCAACCCGCTGTTTCCGGACCGAGTCTGCCGATGCCACAGTCGAGACCGACGCCACTTCAGCAGCCGAGTTGGAGAGACACTTATGCGAAGCTAGCCCGCCAGCACTCAAGAACCATCTCCCGCACGCATTACATAGTCGGCTGCCGGACTGCTCAGATATGGGCTTCCTCCTCTCGGCCAGGCACTTGTGGCGATTCTTGTATTTCTGGTGGGCGAAAGTACGCTGGCAAACATCGCAGAGCACAGAAGTGTCACGCTGAGCCGATCGCGGTACTGGTTGAGCGGAATACGCACTGCGCCATTTCCCACGCTCCTGGGCGAGGTCGTACCATTCCGTGTGGTCGATGTTCACTGCGGAGAGGTCAGCTCTGACAGAGTCTCGCCACCGTTTCCGAGGACCGCAAGCCGGCCTCGGCGGAAGGAGCGCACCAAACAGGAGCTGGCGCGGAGTTCTATCGCCGTCCATCCTAGCTAGATGGCCTAGCCACTCCAGACGGCGGCGAAGAACACGTGTGGTAATATCCACTGGATCTCGACGATTCCAGGCCTCCAGAATGGTCTTCCTGTTGATGTGGAAGTCCCAGGTGTCTCTTCTACCGAGGGCTAAGATTGCGGAAATGCAGCGAAGATGGAAGGCGGACAGCGCCGCAAGCTCGCTTTTCAGTGGTACCCAACACTCCGCTCCGTAAAGGAGAAGAGAAGCCACACATGCATCATACACCATTCGCTTCGTTGCCAGTGAAAGATCGCCATCATCAAAGACAGATCGACGCAATGCTCCGAATGCCCTAGATGCTGACGCTATTCGGGACCGAGTGTCCACTGCGGTGCGGCCACCAGTATGGATGATGGAGCCTAGGTAGCGAAAGTCATGCACATTCTCGACAATTTCCCCGCCAACCACCAATGGACGACGATCCTCCGGAGAAATGCCGAAGCCGACCGCCATTACTTTGGTTTTTGATAGGTTGATGGTGAGGCCGAAGCGAGTTGCGACGTCCATGAACCGGCTGAGCGCAAGTGTGGCACCATGGTGAGTTGTAGCAATAAGTGCCGAATCGTCTGCGAATTGACAGTCACGATGGATGTTGATTGTGTCAGTCTTCTGGCGTTTGAAAAGGAGAGACGGTCCAGAGTTAGAGGAGACGGGAAGTCCAATCTCAGGTATGTCCGCAACCTCACGCTGCCACAGCTGGAATACTGCCCACATGAATATATTGAACAATACTGGGGCCATACAACAACCTTGTCGAAGGCCATTTTGCACCTCAATAGGCTCGGCCTCGATGCCCGGGATCGACAGGTTTGCAGACATAGAGGTATGAAATGAGCTGATAATGGTAACCAGCTTGTCAGGTACGCCCGCCTTCCGGAGAATTTCCCACATGCACTTACGGGTGACGGAATCATAGGCCTTCCGTAGATCAACAAAAACCATGAAACCAGAGCAGCGATGTTCATATAGTTTCTCAGATATTTGTCTCACCGCGAAGATCATGTCCGCACAAGATCTGCCTTTGCGGAATCCACACTGCGTGTCTGGTAGGATGTCTTCCGCGAGCCGCTGCAATCTTGTCTGGACGAGGCCAGCAACAGCCTTTCCTACCACCTCCAGAAGAGCGATGCCCCTCCAATTGTCACAGCTGGATAGATTTCCTTTTTTTGGTATCGGGACAAGCTGGCAGTCCACCCACTCCTGGGGCACCCGCTCTGCATTCCACACTGTCTGGACAAGGTCTAGTAGTGCCATCATGAGGCCATCCCCACCAGCCTTCAGCAGTTCCGGTAAGATTCCAGAGCCTCCTGCTGCTTTTCCGTTCCGTAGTCGGCGCACAGCCTGCCTAAGCTCTTCCAGAGTAGGTGGATCGGCGAGGTCTTCACACACTTCCTGTTGCTCAATGGTGGCAACAGTCGCAGGTTCATACGAGGTTGGAACATTGTAAACCTTGGAGAAGTGACGGTGCCATGTGCGGCCCTGATCCGCCGGTGAATTACAGACATTTCCGTTCTCGTCCCGCACAGCGACTGCAGTTACACCCACAAGCCCTCGCCGAGCCGTCTGCATGGTCTTGATACCGGCCCAAATGCGCGCCGAGTCAAAGCGCCCCTTCTCAGTACGTTGTGCCATGGCAGCAAACCAATCATTCTTCGCAGCTCGGGTGGCACAAACACACATACACACACACACACACACACAGGAACACACACATACACATAGGAACACACGTATTAAACGAATGCAGGGAAAATCCCGTGGGTTCAGTTACGCATCGGGGCTCTGAGCGCCAAATGACCGCGACGAAAGTAAGGGGTTAATGAAAATGTCCAGATGTTGTTCGCACATGTAACCAATCAATACTGTTTCGGTCTTCTCCATTTCTGCGCCTCTTTTTTAGCGACACTGGAGAAGAAAGGATAAACGCAGTCAAAAAGAAAGTACTGTGACTGAAACAACTTGGTGTTTATAAATTTACAACAGAAAATGTACATTATTGGTCTTAAGTTGCCTGTGTTCGCCCCTGATATTTCTAGTACCCCTTCCACAATGTAATTTCTCCTGAATGGTAAAACTACATGCAGTGTAAGTGAAGGTCGATATTGACAGGCTCCGTGAGTGGTGTAAGGGAAGTATCTGAGTGTCTCCTGTCACTGTTAGTAGCGGGGTGTCATTCGCAAGGTGCTTCATTAGTGCTCTTGTTCTGTCTGTGGAAAGTGCATATTGCACATGACTTTGCCAGACATGTAGATTTATCGTGACGGTGAAACTCGGAGTTGCAACACAGCGTCCTTCTCTCTCTCTTGTGTGCATGTATATTATACATGTAAGTGTTTAATGTACATGCATACTGCGAGCAGTACTGCTTTGAGCCGAATTCGGACTTTGGGGCACAACATATGGCCGTATTTGGAAAATTAATTATCTTAGGCGATTGAAAAGCCGACAAGGCGGAATTTTTTCTTTTACAGAAAGGCCTAGATATACTCTTTTAATGTGGTACAAAAACAAAACAAAAAGCAGAACCGAGAAATGATAATGACAGCGTGAAAATGAGAAAAAACCCGAACAGAAAACGCGGTTCAGTGCTCACACATCAAAATTTGTGTCAAAAAGAAGAAAAAGAGAAATGGTGCTCACATTAACTGTGTTTAAATTATTATTAGTATGGACTTATAACACTAACATAGTGTACATGTAATTCGCAACAGGACCGTTACCGCTGGTCTTCTGCAACAACCGCACTCGGCGCCTGGTCACTGAAGGTGGTTAGCTTCCCACGGATTCCAAGGAGGCTAGCAACACAATGGAGCGAACCAAATCAACGAAGCCAATCCATTGTGACAGAGTAGGGTTTCTTCTTCTTGTCTGCAAAAAATTGCAATAATTTCAAAATGCCTACCCCATCGAATGTCGGTGTTCGATCACTGTATGGGACAGCCAATAAAGGGTTAACAATGCAACACAATATTGTGGGAAGTACACAGCAATAAAAGACAAGATCAAAAAGAAAGATTTACAAAGAAAGTACTGTGAAGTGTGAGTTACGAAGTCTGGAGAAAATGTTGAACAGTCTATGCTGGGATGACGACTACACCATAGCTCAGTGGGTAGAGCATCGCTAGCTACAAGCGAGGGTCCCTGGTTCGAATCCTGGTGGTGACAGTCAATTTTTTCTTCAGACTTTTCCCGTTTGTCTCTTTCCCTCAAAATAGTGAAGATTTACAATATTATGTTGAGTCACCTCCACCAATACACTGCGCTCTTTAGCTGACTAGACCCCCTATATAATAGCAGTTTGGTCTATATTTTTAATCATTCAACATCTACCTTCACTGATGAGCTATGTATTAGCGAAACAGCTGTCTGGAGGAGTTTATCAATATCGTCCACGGAAGTGTCCTCGCAATGGTGATGATTGTGTGCAGGAGGGTCTAGTCGGCTTAAGAGCGCAGTGTATTGGTGGAGGTGACTCAATATTTTCTTCAATGGCCGAGAGCTCTGTCGCACCCTGTAATAATATTTACAATAGTAAATAGTACGAAGTAGTGGTTGCGACTTCGGCGATGACTTGTAAGAAAGGGTTTGCTCCCCACACCGGAGCTCGCGCTATTCCGCCGACTTTACTTGACACTTGACTCCTCAGCCTCAGTTGTTGACATGCACTGGTAGATGTTTACATGTGTATAGTTACTAAGGACGCGTTAGAATTGTTACTCTTTAACATTTTTGAGGAGTTTCGTTTTTCTGAAGAGGTGGCCTGATTGGCTTCTTCAGAAACGAAGCTCCTCGAAACTCCACAACCTCATCCGATGGGATAGGTGGATTAGTTTCGAAGAGTTTGGAATAGCTACATGTACATGTACGTCATGTAGTACGTGGAAATGGTTGACCTGATCGGACGTCATCATCGCCATGACAATTCCACTGAAAAACTCGAAAATGATAGACACCATTCTAATGGGACACTTCAACTAATTTATTTGTAAAATTTGTTTGAACAGTTGATGAAGACAATGCTAACGTGCCCTAAAACCTGCAGTACAGAAATCATGATGGTAATTTCGACGAGCCCTTTCTTATAAGGGATGCCTTCTCAAGTGGAATAGAGTGGTGATGTGAGCCGCAGCATAAAAGAGACTTTCATTAAACCGCCCTGCCAGCCGTATACTGGACTCGTACCAATACAAAGTAATTTTGAAAAGAAGAAGAACAAAATGGTACGAGTTATGACTAACTGTCCATCAACGTAACCAGATTTTATACAGTCAGCGAGTGCGACAAAATGGCACAAAACTGACAAGGAGTACTGAGACATTCGGCGACCTGACACCTATCTCCAACACTTCTCCACTTCTTCTTTTCACAATTATTTAATTGACTCACCATCCGAGTTACAATACAAAGTAGCAGAGTTTTAGAATGGATTGATGCTTTTCCATGGCATTTTGAACACCACCTACATGTACTTATACCCCCAACGCACCAAATGACACGAAAGACAAGTGTGATAACAACACAGTAGACCAATGGCACACCAGTACTGGAGAAGAGCGTACATCGCACGGTGGTCAAATACCGTTCACACCGTACCTGGACAGAGAACAGCGCGTGGGTTCAAGAGATACCCTGAATCAAGAATGGATAATGCAAGGCTTTGGCGATAATGCCGGCAGAAAAATCGCAGAATTAGATTCTTTTTCTGGTATGTTTCATGCATGTTTGGTACTGTATAATAACGAAGTGCTAACTCTAATGAGTTAACGAGGAGAAGTCTGTCGTTAGAATAGAAATCGTTATACAGGAATCGATACATAATTATACTGTTCTACTGAGCGTTCAGAATGATTGACCTTTGGTACACGTAAACTAGTCAATCTGGGGAATTTGTTATTTATGTGCCTCGTTTATAAATAATGACTTTTACAGTATGTGGATAAAGAAATGGAGCAGAATTCGAGGAATTGCCCGCCATAGGGTTTGTATGGTGATGCCAAGTTCACTGCTTTTCGAGCAGAATCTGCCACATTTTTAAGCATTATCCGCCAATGCCTAGTACAGAAAGAGAACAGGTATGCCTGGCTTCAGCATAAAATGCTAGAAACAGGCAAAATGCAAACGTAAATAACTGAATGACTAATAGAAAGGAAACGTTGGGTGCAAAGTCGGGAGAACCAACAACCATGAGTCACACAATATCAGTGCGTTGTGCAGCACTGCGATCCCTGTAGTAGCACCTACAACAATAATGCACAAACACCACCACAGGTCATAAAAAGCAACTGACATGCGCATTCTTTGCTCCTTGTATCAAAATAAGGGACATTGGGTACAATATGCTAGGTGTGGTACATGTATGTGAGTGGGTACGTGTGTGTTGGTATGATAAGTGAAGACTTACAGCGCTGTAACAAATTCTTTCTGTTTGCATAAACAAGTACGAATAATCATGACTTGTAAAACGGAGAGAAGACGAAAACTACATGTGCATAGCACACCCCATAGAAGCACGGAACATCATACAATTGCAAAAACTGGGGGTTGGACACTAAATGCTTCAGTGCAGCAGATTTATGAGTACTCAAAAACCGTGCATGATCAAAGGCAGGCTGCTGGGTACCATGTTCTTCATTCCCGCTGCTACCGCTCTCACCATCCTAATCCACAACTTCCCATTCCCCTCATCAGTATGTGTGGCACGTGTTGTGAGCTGCTTTTGCAGTAAAAATCTTGTCAGCGCCTTCTAGGTTCAGCCTGGTTCCATAGCTCAGTGGTTAGAGCATAGCACATGACAAGCAAGGTCCCGGGTTCGAGCCCAGGTGGGTTTGGCGTTTTTTCTCTTTTCAGGCAGTTCACTTTCCCGACTGATCCCTTGAATTTGAAGTTCTCCCAATCCTTTCGAAAACATATTTGATTCTCAACTATTATCAAAGGAACAGAGACGAACATCTCTCTGCTTCTTACTTAACAATGGTGAATTTACTCCAGTGACAGTGACCACATTCAAGGTTAGAGAGGATATGATGCCTTCCACCTTTTAAATATTGGCGGCATAGTCAACATCATTACCTTATACACGTACAGCCATGCACACGATCGCACACAGAACGCACACATCCATCGTATCACGCACACAACTTCACGCCATGAGCGGCTTGCATTGCTGAAACTTCATTCTAAACATGAACATGAGTGACATGGTATATCATCACATGTTACTGTGGGAAACGTCATTCCAAAATCCATAAAAATGAAAAATTGAAAGACAATTGGTTTCGAGAATCTACGAGCGGAACCGCTGAACGCCTAATGTTTTCTAAAAGCAAAAAAAACGTGCAAATTCATGTGCATCCAACCTGTCAGTGAGGGAAACCAAAGTCATTCTCACGGTCTAGTGCGATATTCGGACTATCCAGTAAAAGAGAAGATTGTTCAATCACTCATGGCCTCCACATACCAGGACAGGTAAATGCAACAGAGTAATAGATCGACTGGCAATTGTGAGAAAGATGAGAGAATTTAAAGTAGGAGGTTGGGAACGAGCCACATTGGTAACCGTGGACGTATTTTTCCTTCGCGTAAGTGCAGTCGTTGGAGTGCACCGACATGGACGCGTCCTGTTGAACAGACTTGGCCAGGTTTACAATGTTGTTGGCCAGAGCAGCAGCTAACTCCTCCATAGCTTCTCCGCTATCTGGCTGGGCCGCATTGACAGCATCTACGGCAGAATCCCCAATCAGGTGGCGAGCGTCAGATCCGGTCAAGAAACACCCAGCCACCATGGTCAAACCAAGTAGAATTACCGCAAGGTTCTTCATAATTCTGTCGGCTGGCAAACAACTTTGGAAACTTGAAAGCAGCTGCTTTGATTACGATTGTAAAATTTGGGAAATGGTACTCTTCCAGTTTTTCCTCGGCTTTTTATACCCTACCAAGAAGCCCTTGCGGGATCTCTGGTTCGCGAAATGCTATTGGCGATCCTGGCATTGGAAATCTGGTAATCGTGTGAGTACTGCCCCCAACCAAAGGCATAAGAGGTAGTACAACGATGTACATAAATACCCTTGTCCAACTCTTGGGTGGTAACTATCAAACAGGTATCACGCCTGTACAAGATCCACTGCTATGCAATGACATGCTAAGTTACAGCCCAACCGGTTGAGCAAGATCACATAAACAGGCGTGCATATCCGGACACACACATGTACACACAGACACACAGACACACACAGACATAGACACACCCACACAAACACAAACACACACACACACACATAAACACTAATGTATAATGGACAAATGTCCAGATGTTGTACGCACATGTTATCCTGAATGCTGTGTAGGTCTTGTCCATTTCTGCGCCTTTTTCTTAGCAACATTGGTGAAGAAAGGATAGATGTGGTCACAAAGAAAGATCTGTAGTTCAAGAAGTTGGCCTTTCTAAATTTTACAACAGGAGGGGTAATCCATTGATCGTGAACTTTCACTGCAAATGCAGACGTAGAAACAAAAGCCAAAATGGAAATTGACTTCGTCTCCCCCTCATACTTCTAGTCTAGCTTCCATGATGCCATTCCTCCTGAGTGGTAAAACGTGTTAAAGGTTGACACTGACAAATTGAGTTAGTGGTGTAAGGGCAGCGTCTGAGTGGCTTCTGTCACTTTTGGTAGCGAGGTATTATTTGCGAGGCAACTCATTAGTGCCCTCAATATGTTGGTCGAAAGCGTGCTTGGCACAGGACTTTGACATGCATGTGGTTTGTTGATTTCGTCTGCTCTAATCACCGACAGACGTTTTCTCAATTTTCCTGCTCCCATGGAAGGAAAGGTCTAGACACATGAGATTCCGATAGCAGGTATGGATCTTTCCCTGGTCATTCCCTTTCCCAAGCACGCCAGGATTTCCCGAGCGACTAACATTCTGAACCTTTGGCACACGGAGGAACTCTGTAACTCTGCCAATTTCCACCATTAGGCGTGGAGTTCCTTGTTTTAGGCGAACTCTAGCTGGCCGCAGTATTATATGCAGGTAATGAGTAACCAACATTCTGTTTAACTACATTCCACCTCTGTTATACCCCTCCTCCCCCCCCCCCCCCCACACACACATACCCGCACACAAACACGCACCATGTACCATGTATACCCCCGTCGCAAGAGAAGCACGCAAATCTTCAAAAGCACTGGATGTGCACCCACAGATTTTCTCTTATAGCAACGATAGCGAACAAGATCTGAATGAGACAGATCAAGACTTGCGCCACGTAACTGTCTAATCCAAACAACTGGCGAAACATTGTGAATCGACCACCAATGCACACCTGGTCTACACCACATGGAGTACATCAGCATAAAACGGCCAAGACAGTTACCTATGCACACCCTACACTTGCTGGGGTAACCAGTATACACAGCACGCTGCTGTAAAAGAACAAAACACAAACACAAACACACATACACACACACACACACACAGGAACACACACATACACATAGGAACACACGTATTAAACGAATGCAGGGAAAATCCCGTGGGTTCAGTTACGCATCGGGGCTCTGAGCGCCAAATGACCGCGACGAAAGTAAGGGGTTAATGAAAATGTCCAGATGTTGTTCGCACATGTAACCAATCAATAACGTTTCGGTCTTCTCCATTTCTGCGCCTCTTTTTTAGCGACACTGGAGAAGAAAGGATAAACGCAGTCAAAAAGAAAGTACTGTGACTGAAACAACTTGGTGTTTATAAATTTACAACAGAAAATGTACATTATTGGTCTTAAGTTGCCTGTGTTCGCCCCTGATATTTCTAGTACCCCTTCCACAATGTAATTTCTCCTGAATGGTAAAACTACATGCAGTGTAAGTGAAGGTCGATATTGACAGGCTCCGTGAGTGGTGTAAGGGAAGTATCTGAGTGTCTCCTGTCACTGTTAGTAGCGGGGTGTCATTCGCAAGGTGCTTCATTAGTGCTCTTGTTCTGTCTGTGGAAAGTGCATATTGCACATGACTTTGCCAGACATGTAGATTGTTTACTGCGCTGTAAAATAATCGTGACGGTGAAACTCGGAGTTGCAACACAGCGTCCTTCTTTCTCTCTTGTGTGTATGTATATTATACATGTAAGTGTTCAATGTTCATGCATACTGCGAGCAGTACTGCTTTGAGCCGATTTCGGACTTTGGGGCACAACATATGGCCGTATTTGGAAAATTAATTATCTTAGGCGATTGAAAAGCCGACAAGGCGGAATGTTTTTCTTTTACAGAAAGGCCTGGATATACTCTCTTAATGTGGTAGAAAAACAAAACAAAAAGCAGAACCGAGAAATGATAATGACAGCGTGAAAATGAGAAAAAACCCGAACAGAAAACGCGGTTCAGTGCTCACACATCAAAATTTGTGTCAAAAAGAAGAAAAAGAGAAATGGTGCTCACATTAACTGTGTTTAAATTATTATTAGTATGGACTTATAACACTAACATAGTGTACATGTAATTCGCAACAGGACCGTTACCGCTGGTCTTCTGCAACAACCGCACTTGGCGCCTGGTCACTGAAGGTGGTTAGCTTCCCACGGATTCCAAGGAGGCTAGCAACACAATGGAGCGAACCAAATCAACGAAGCCAATCCATTGTGACAGAGTAGGGTTTCTTCTTCTTGTCTGCAAAAAATTGCAATAATTTCAAAATGCCTACCCCATCGAATGTCGGTGTTCGATCACTGTATGGGACAGCCAATAAAGGGTTAACAATGCAACACAATATTGTGGAAAGTACACAGCAATAAAAGACAAGATCAAAAAGAAAGATTTACAAAGAAAGTACTGTGAAGTGTGAGTTACGAAGTCTGGAGAAAATGTTGAACAGTCTATGCTGGGATGACGACTACACCATAGCTCAGTGGTTAGAGCATCGCTAGCTACACGCGAGGGTCCCTGGTTCGAATCCTGGTGGTGACAGTCAATTTTTTCTTCAGACTTTTCCCGTTTGTCTCTTTCCCTCAAAATAGTGAAGATTTACAATATTATGTTGAGTCACCTCCACCAATACACTGCGCTCTTTAGCTGACTAGACCCCCTATATAATAGCAGTTTGGTCTATATTTTTAATCATTCAACATCTACCTTCACTGATGAGCTATGTATTAGCGAAACAGCTGTCTGGAGGAGTTTATCAATATCGTCCACGGAAGTGTCCTCGCAATGGTGATGATTGTGTGCAGGAGGGTCTAGTCGGCTAAAGAGCGCAGTGTATTGGTGGAGGTGACTCAATATTTTCTTCAATGGCCGAGAGCTCTGTCGCACCCTGTAATAATATTTACAATAGTAAATAGTACGAAGTAGTGGTTGCGACTTCGGTGATGACTTGTAAGAAAGGGTTTGCTCCCCACACCGGAGCTCGCGCTATTCCGCCGACTTTACTTGACACTTGACTCCTCAGCCTCAGTTGTTGACATGCACTGGTAGATGTTTACATGTGTATAGTTACTAAGGACGCGTTAGAATTGTTACTCTTTAACATTTTTGAGGAGTTTCGTTTTTCTGAAGAGGTGGCCTGATTGGCTTCTTCAGAAACGAAGCTCCTCGAAACTCCACAACCTCATCCGATGGGATAGGTGGATTAGTTTCGAAGAGTTTGGAATATCAGAACTAAATATTGCAACAGAGCTTTCGGCCATATTTTCAATTCATTGCATTCCCAACTCATCACAACCACGCGCCCTTCAGCCGAACCATACAGACACCAGCAAGGACCCTTCCGTTGAGAGATAATATTGCTCCACGCCTCTAGACAGCTGTTTCGCTCCCTGTCGGAGCTCATCAGTAGAGGATAATAATGATGATAATGGAGGAATGATCATTCTTATACACCAGAAATGGCGCAAATGCACGCTTTCCACATATATCAATGGCATATGCAAGCTGCTAAAATGGTAAAGTGTGAGAACAGCGATAAATAATCATAGCACGCGCTCATAGGTGGAGAAACACACCACACAAGCGACGAAAACCTGACGCGGAATACTGATGCCAATGGAAAGTACATGTATGTTGTCTATTATTATGATGTTGCAATGTCCATGTATGCAGGCGAGGCAACACTCACTGCCGAGATCCCCCAACGCGACAGGCTCGGTTGCCGTTCAGGATTCACACCGACCTGTCCGCCCGTCAACAGGATCGACAGCGGGAGGCCCCACTGATGCCGATGTCGATGCACACCAGGAAACTTGTAGTCGTGAGTGTGATACTAACAGGTCTAGAGTTTGGAATAGCTACATGTACATGTACGTCATGTAGTACGTGGAAATGGTTGACCTGATCGGACGTCATCATCGCCATGACAATTCCACCGAAAAACTCGAAAATGATAGACACCATTCTAATGGGACACTGCAACTAATCTATTTGTAAAAAAAATTTGAACAGTTGATGAAGACAATACTAACGTGCCCTAAAACCTGCAGTACAGAAACCATGATGGTAATTTCGACGAGCCCTTTCTTATAAGGGATGCCTTCTCAAGTGGAATAGAGTGGTGATGTGAGCCGCAGCATAAAAGAGACTTTCATTAAACCGCCCTGTCAGCCGTATACTTGACTCGTACCAATACAAAGTAATTTTGAAAAGAAGAAGAACAAAATGTTACGAGTTATGACTAACTGTCCATCAACGTAACCAGATTTTATACAGTCAGCGAGTGCGACAAAATGGCACAAAACTGACAAGGAGTACTGAGACATTCGGCGACCTGACACCTAGCTCCAACACTTCTCCACTTCTTCTTTTCACAATTATTTAATTGGCTCACCATCCGAGTTACAAAACAAAGTAGCAGAGTTTTAGAATGGATTGATGCTTTTCCATGGCATTTTGAACACCACCTACATGTACTTATACCCCCAATGCACCAAATGACACGAAAGACAAGTGTGATAACAACACAGTAGACCAATGGCACACCAGTACTGGAGAAGAGCGTACATCGCACGGTGGTCAAATACCGTTCACACCGTACCTGGACAGAGAACAGCGCGTGGGTTCAAGAGATACCCTGAATCAAGAATGGATATTGCAAGGCTTTGGCGATAATGCCGGCAGAAAAAATTGGCAGAATTAGATTCTTTTTGTGGTATGTTTCATGCATGTTTGGTACTGTATAATAACGAAGTGCTAACTCTAATGAGTTAACGAGGAGAAGTCTGTCGTTAGAATAGAAATCGTTATACAGGAATCGATACATAATTATACTGTTCTACTGAGCGTTCAGAATGAGTGACCTTTGGTACACGTAAACTAGTTAATCTGGGGAATTTGTTATTTATGTGCCTCGTTTATAAATAATGGCTTTTACAGTATGTGGATAAAGAAATGGAGCAGAATTCGAGGATTTGCCCGCCATAGGGTTTGTATGGTGATGCCAAGTTCACTGCTTTTCGAGCAGAATCTGCCACATTTTTAAGTATTATCCGCCAATGCCTAGTACAGAAAGAGAACAGGTATGCCTGGCTTCAGCATAAAATGCTAGAAACAGGCAAAATGCAAACGTAAATAACTGAATGACTAATAGAAAGGAAACGTTGGGTGCAAAGTCGGGAGAACCAACAACCATGAGTCACACAATATCAGTGCGTTGTGCAGCACTGCGATCCCTGTAGTAGCACCTACAACAATAATGCACAAACACCACCACAGGTCATAAAAAGCAACTGACATGCGCATTCTTTGCTCCTTGTATCAAAATAAGGGACATTGGGTACAATATGCTAGGTGTGGTACATGTATGTGAGTGGGTACGGGAGTGTTGGTATGATAAGTGAAGACTTACAGCGCTGTAACAAATTCTTTCTGTTTGCATAAACAAGTACGAATAATCATGACTTGTAAAACGGAGAGAAGACGAAAACTACATGTGCATAGCACACCCCATAGAAGCACGGAACATCATACAATTGCAAAAACTGGGGGTTGGACACTAAATGCTTCAGTGCAGCAGATTTACGAGTACTCAAAAGCCGTGCATGATCAAAGGCAGGCTGCTGGGTACCATGTTCTTCATTCCCGCTGCTACCGCTCTCACCATCCTAATCCACAACTTCCCATTCCCCTCATCAGTATGTGTGGCACGTGTTGTGAGCTGCTTTTGCAGTAAAAACCTTGTCAGCGCCTTCTAGGTTCAGCCTGGTTCCATAGCTCAGTGGTTAGAGCATAGCTCATGACAAGCAAGGTCCCGGGTTCGAGCCCAGGTGGGTTTGGCGTTTTTTCTCTTTTCACGCAGTTCACTTTCCCGACTGATCCCTTGAATTTGAAGTTCTCCCAATCCTTTCGAAAACATATTTGATTCTCAACTATTCTAAAAGGAACAGAGACGAACATCTCTCTGCTTCTTACTTGACAATGGTGAATTTACTCCAGTGACAGTGACCACATTCAAGGTTAGAGAGGATATGATGCCTTCCACCTTTTAAATATTGGCGGCATAGTCAACATCATTACCTTATACACGTACAGCCATGCACACGATCGCACACAGAATGCACACATCCATCGTATCACGCACACAACTTCACGCCATGAGCGGCTTGCATTGCTGAAACTTCATTCTAAACATGAACATGAGTGACATGGTATATCATAACATGTTACTGTGGGGAACGTCATTCCAAAATCCATAAAAATGAAAAATTGAAAGACAATTGGTTTCGAGAATCTACGAGCGGAACCGCTGAACGCCTAATGTTTTCTAAAAGCAAAAAAAACGTGCAAATTCATGTGCATCCAACCTGTCAGTGAGGGAAACCAAAGTCATTCTCACGGTCTAGTGCGATATTCGGACTATCCAGTAAAAGAGAAAATTGTTCAATCACTCATGGCCTCCACATACCAGGACAGGTAAATGCAACAGAGTAATAGATCGATTGGCAATTGTGAGAAAGATGAGAGAATTTAAAGTAGGAGGTTGGGAACGAGCCACAATGGTAACCGTTGACGTATTTTTCCTTCGCGTAAGTGCAGTCGTTGGGGTGCACCGACATGGACGCGTCCTGTTGAACAGACTTGGCCAGGTTTACAATATTGTTGGCCAGAGCAGCAGCTAACTCCTCCATAGCTTCTCCGCTATCTGGCTGGGCCGCATTGACAGCATCTACGGCAGAATCCCCAATCGGCGGGCGAGCGTCAGATCCGGTCAAGAAACACCCAGCCACCATGGTCAAACCAAGTAGAATTACCGCAAGGTTCTTCATAATTCTGTCGGCTGGCAAACAACTTTGGAAACTTGAAAGCAGCTGCTTTGATTACGATTGTAAAATTTGGGAAATGGTACTCTTCCAGTTTTTCCTCGGCTTTTTATACCCTACTAAGAAGCCCTTGCGGGATCTCTGGTTCGCGAAACGCTATTGTCGATCCTGGCATTGGAAATCTGGTAATCGTGTGAGTCCTGCCCCCAACCAAAGGCATAAGAGGTAGTACAACGATGTACATAAATGCCCTTGTCCAACTCTTGGGTGGTAACTATCAAACAGGTATCAGGCCTGTACAAGATCCACGGCTATGCAATGACATGCTAAGTTACAGCCCAACCGGTTGAGCAAGATCACATAAACACGCGTGCATATCCGGACACACACATGTACACACAGACACACAGACACACACAGACATAAACACACCCACACAAACACAAACACACACACACACACATAAACACTAATGTATAATGGACAAATGTCCAGATGTTGTACGCACATGTTATCCTGAATGCTGTGTAGGTCTTGTCCATTTCTGCGCCTTTTTCTTAGCAACATTGGTGAAGAAAGGATAGATGTGGTCACAAAGAAAGATCTGTAGTTCAAGAAGTTGGCCTTTCTAAATTTTACAGCAGGAGGGGTAATCCATTGATCGTGAACTTTCACTGCAAATGCAGACGTAGAAACAAAAGCCAAAATGGAAATTGACTTCGTCTCCCCCTCATACTTCTAGTCTAGCTTCCATGATGCCATTCCTCCTGAGTGGTAAAACGTGTTAAAGGTTGACACTGACAAATTGAGTTAGTGGTGTAAGGGCAGCGTCTGAGTGGCTTCTGTCACTTTTAGTAGCGAGGTTTTATTTGCGAGGCAACTCATTAGTGCCCTCAATATGTTGGTCGAAAGCATGCTTGGCACAGGACTTTGACATGTATGTGGTTTGTTGATTTCGTCTGCTCTTATCACCGACAGACGTTTTCTCAATTTTCCTGCTCCCATGGAAGGAAAGGTCCAGACACATGAGTTTCCGATAGCAGGTATGGATCTTTCCCTGGTCATTCCCTTTCCCAAGCACGCCAGGATTTCCCGAGCGACTAACATTCTGAACCTTTGGCACACGGAGGAACTCTGTAACTCTGCCAATTTCCACCATTAGGCGTGGAGTTCCTTGTTTTAGGCAAACTCTAGCTGGCCGCAGTATAATATGCAGGTAATGAGTAACCAACATTCTGTTTAACTACATTCCACCTCTGTTATACCCCTCCTCCCCCCCCCCCCCACACACACATACCCGCACACAAACATGCACCATGTACCATGTATACCCCCGTCGCAAGAGAAGCACGCAAATCTTCAAAAGCACTGGATGTGCACCCACAGATTTTCTCTTATAGCAACGATAGCGAACAAGATCTGAATGAGACAGATCAAGACTTGCGCCACGTAACTGTCTAATCCACACAACTGGCGAAACCATGTGAATCGACCACCAATGCACACCTGGTCTACACTACACGGAGTACATCAGCATAAAACGGCCAAGACAGTTACCTATGCACACCCTACACTTGCTGGGGTAACCAGTATAGACAGCACGCTGCTGTGATAGAACAAAACACACACACACACACACACACACAGGAACACACACGTACACATAGGAACACACGTATTAAACGAATGCAGGGAAAATCCCGTGGGTTCAGTCACGCATCGGAGCCCTAAGCGCCAATTGACCGTGACGAAAGTAAGGGGTTAACTTTAATGTTCAGATGTTGTTCGCACATGTAATCAAGCAATACTGTTTCGGTCCTCTCCATTTCTGCGCCTCTTTTTAGCGACACTGGAGAGAAAAGGATAAACGTTGTCAAAAAGAAAGTACTGTGCCTGAACGGCGGATGACGAGATATCTCGCTCCACGGCCCACGCAATAGTACGAAGTGCATTATATCACTGTGCAAACTGTCGTAAAGTGGCAGACTAACCAACAATTTGCTGAAAAACCGAATTATTTTGCAAATTCATATTGAGTGCTGCGTCAGTTGAAAGAGCATGATTAGATGCAAATTTTCTGAAAGTTGTGTCCCGATCTGACCAGCCGTTCAAGAGTTATGGTCGAAAATGCGCCCATGCAAGGAAAGATTTTTTTGTTGCACACTGTCATTTGTTGGCAGCACTGTATTTGGATGTGAGCAGACCGTGCGCAACTTGTCATATCATGGAAACACGCGAAAGTGGTAGTCTTTGCCGATTTTGGACGGTATCCTGGATTCGGTTTGAAGCGCTGTGGAAATGGCTTGTTGTGGAGGTCCCATCACTGGATATTGTATCAAAGCTACGACCTCGTAGCACGCGCTGAACCTAACAAATTCAAAAAATGACTTGGGTCTGTGGGAGTCTGTGACAGAACGCCCACTCCTGCCGTTGTGAAAGATTCCAGGGCCACGTTGAAGGGCCCTATCCCACCACCCATGGCTGCTTCTGGACGTTTTTTAGGTTTGAATTCTGCGCACGGACAGAATTGGACAGAATTGGCTAGAAAATGTGAAAAAAATTGTAAATGTATTTGTTTGGCTCCTGGGTGGCTAGCCAACCGTGGCACAATGCCGGAATTTTGAGTGCTTCTGGCCTGTAAAGCCTGTAAGTGAGGCGCAAGAACTTTTAAATTATGGCCAGAGGGCCAGCATAGTGGCAGGAGTGTGTGGTGCAAATTTCACTCAAATCCATTGAGAGACACCAAAGTTACGGTCAATTGAATGCCATATGAAATTTAGGACCAGGCTGCTACCAACTCATGTCAACGTCGATAGGACTAGATTTGAGTGAGTTATGACGAATATCAACAAAATTATAACGCTTTCTGGCCATCAGTTCAAACTTTTTGCTCGCGACTCGTTTTTTTGTTTTTTTTTAATTTAAAAAAAAAAAGTTCAAAAACAACAAATAACTCCAAAGCACGAAAAAGGCCAAAATACTAAACCAAGAACGTTCGAACATGTGCAATAACATGTTATTTAGAAAGACAGGATCAATTGCTAGCCCCCTCCTTCAGTCACTGTTTCTCCTGCGTTCAGTTGGCCCGCACACAAATGCTCGTACTCGTGGCCAGGGTACAGCTGCCTTAGTATTACCTAATGTACATATTGGGTATGGACTGCGCTCAATTTCTTTTCTGGCGGCAGGTCGGTGGAACACTCTTCCTCCAAACTGTCGTCAGGCACAATCTGCTGGTACTTTTGCTCACCTCACAAAGATTCACCTAGGGTTCCCTGTAACAGGGCCATGCCTGTTGGGACTCCCCCAGTCAAATAATAAATACTACTACTACTACTACTACTACTACTACTACTACTACTACTACTACTACTACTACTACTACTACTACTACTACTACTACTACTACTACTACTACTACTACTACTACTACTACTACTACTACTACTACTACTACTACTACTACTACTACTACTACTACTACTACTACTACTACTACTACTACTACTACTACTACTACTACTACTACTACTACTACTACTACTACTACTACTACTACTACTACTACTACTACTACTACTACTACTACTACTACTACTACTACTACTACTACTACTACTACTACTACTACTACTACTACTACTACTACTACTACTACTACTACTACTACTACTACTACCGTACTGGCAATATATGTTGCCGCAGTGAGGCCATGAAGCGTTACATTGGAACATGTTTGCCGCACGCAGGCCGTTACATGCAAAGTCGCACAGGAGCCGTTACACAGGTTTCTATATTGCCGCAGTCCTTTTTTTGCTATTGCCGCATCACTTTTTTGCTATTACCGCATCATTTTTTTTGCTTTTGCTGCATCATTTTGAGTGAAAAGATCGCCGCACCCCGCCGGACGCGCGTTACGAACTCAACGAAAATTTGTCGCACTTGCCTGGTCGCGCGTTACGCCGCACCCCCCTGCGTTACGCGTTACGCGGCAACATATATTGCCAGTACGGTACTACAGGACAAGTGAATAATTAGTCAGTCCATTGTTCATGATGGTCTCCGACGGTTACGTCGGCAAGCGAGCCTCCGCCATTGCAAAAGCAGCGTGGGCTCCGCAGGAGGGTGCAAATTTCAAACTAAAATTTATACGCCTACAACCGCGAATGCACATGATACAGGATTTCAGAAGGCTGAAGGAAATCCTGCATTTAAGGTGGCAGACTACCCAAAAATTCGCTGAAAAATCGAATTTGTAAATTCATATTGAGTGCTACGTCAGTTGAAAGAGCATGAATAGCTGCAAATTCTCTGAAAATTGTGTCCCTATCTGACCAGCCGTTCAAGAGTTATGGCCGAAAATGTGCCCTTGCAAGGAAAGATTTTTTTGTTGCATGCTGTCATTTGTTGGCAGCACTGTATTTGAATGTGAGCAGACCGTGCGCAACTTGTCGTATTATGGAAACACGCGAAAGTGTGCAGAATTCCAAGTCCAAAAAAGTCCAAAAAATCACGTTAAAAAACCACGTATTGGGCTGCACGGCGGCGGGCGAAGCCCGCCGCCGTGCAGCAGGACTTTTGCCAGCACCCTCGTGACGTTGCAGATATGTGGCTTGATTATTGTAGTTGACGTTGATTTAGTGACTTTGGCAAGTTTGAGTCGTGTCAAGAAGTCAGGTAGGATTCAGTACTAGGCAGTAGTGAAACGTGAGTGGCAGTCTTTGCCGGTTTCTGAGGGCATCCTGGATTTGGTGTGCAGCGCTGTGGAAATGGCTTGCTGTGGAGGTCCCAGCACTGGATGTTGTATCAAAGGTACGACCTCGTAGCACGTGCTAAACCTAAAAAAATTCAAAAATTGACTTGGGTCTGTGGGAGTCCGTGAGACAACGCCCACTCGTTCCGTTGTGACAGATTCCAGGGCCACGTTGAGGGGCCCTACCCCACCACCCATGGCTGCTTCTGGACTTGTTTTAGGTTTGGGTCCCGCGCACGGACAGAATGGGCACGAAAATGTGAAAAAAAATGTAAATGCATTTGTTTGGCTCCTGGGTGGCTCGCACACCGTGGCACTATGCCGGAAATTTCAGTTTTTCCGGCCTGGAAAGCCTGTCAGTGAGGCGCAAGAACTTGTAAATCATGTCCTGAGGGCCAGCATAGTGCCATATAGATATATTAGTGGCAGGAGTGTGTGGTCAAAATTTCACTCAAATCCACTGAGAAACACCAATGTTACGGTCAATTGAATGCCATATGAAATTTATGGGTAGGCTGCCCCCTTAACAAATCGCTTTCTGGGGGGATTTCCCTTTGCTACAGCACATGCGTGTTGGGCATCAAACAAAGCGCTTGGATCTCAGATTTGCAGCGCAGTTTGAATCGTGAAGTTTGGTTTAGTTTGAGAGAGATGACGAGCGAAATTATTAGTATTATGAAGTTGTTTATCGTTTCTGAGACATGTACATGTACATGTACTTGAATGTACATGTACATGTATGTAGGGTCCGGCGGATTCTGCCGGCTGAAAAATTGGCAGAATTCGGTACTTTTTCTGGTAAGTTTCATGCATGTTTGGTATTTGTTTAACAAAAATGAAGCAGAATTCGAGGAATTGCCCGCCATAAGGTTTGTATGGTTCTGCCAATTTCACTGCTTATCGAGCAGAATCCGCCGGACCCTGCATGTATGTGCTTCTTGTAGAGCACATACATGTAGAAGTGACGCTGGCATGCCTAAGGAGCTGAGAACTGCCAGAGAGTCTTCGCTTGGCTCAGGCCTTTCCAACAAGCCATACACCGTGGAAATCCATCAATGCAAACATGAAGAAAGATGTTGCTCCGCGACGTGCATGTAGGGTCTGAAATGAAAGCAATTGCGCTGAAAGCTTAGCCGGCAGGGGAAACTAGGCCAGCAGTGAAAGGGTTTTAACTCGCCACTGCCAAGTGTCAGGTGTTGTCCTGTCTCAACGCACATGTTGTACAGTTCGGCAAGATATGAGAAAAGGTTGTCAGGCGCATATTTGAATAGTTCTGCTGGGAGTTTGTCAGGCCCAGGTGACTTGTTGTTCTTTAGCCGTGCTGCTGCTCTCCTCACTTCGATGGTCGCGATTGGCCTTTCCATTTCGCCCATGTTATAGTCAGCCATGCTCAGTCTCTCTTGGCCGCTATTCGAGAGAGCAGCGTGGAAGTGCTCTGCTATCTTTTCAGCCATTTCCCCAGGTTGGACTATTAGTCTGCCATCTTGGTCAGCCACAACGGCCTGCTTGGTTCTGTTCTTGTGTAGCTGTTGTACAGCTCTGAACATTCGGGCATCATCCTTCAGCTGTTCGATCACTGATACTTTTCTGTCTAGGTCTGCAGATGCCCATTCCTTGGCTCTACGTCGCAGTTGGTGCGAGACTTGGTTTCTCTCCTCACGGAGTTTCTGTATCTGGTGGGTATCCTGAGCGTTTTACTGTATAATTATTTATTAAAAAATTGGTTGTGAGCAACACTGGCTCACACTCAAATCACTGCTTTTCACCGAAACGTTGAAATAAAATATTTTTTCTGGTGAAAAGCAGTGATTTGAGTGTGAGCTAGTTTTGCTCACAACCAATTTTTTACTTATGAAGCTGCGTGATGCGTCCTAGAAGATTTTAATTATTTATTATTTATTTATTATTATGTAGCACTCTGATTCCAGTCCCGCTTCTCACAGTAGTAACTACCCCTAATATCAGTCATACAGTCTCAAATCATCTCATACCAATCACCAGTCAAAAACAAGTCACAGAAAGCCCCTAACATCAGCTACATGTACACCACTCATAGAGGCTCAAAACCTTTATTGCCCCCCCCCCCTCCAAACACACAAAGCTACACGCGGTGACACACGTAACGTTTCCACATAACGCTGAACTTGAGATTCTGACCGTCGGCTTCAGCTCCTTGCACACGTGCTCTGCCATCTTTCGTTTTCCCCATTTGGGGTTGGCGGCCTCCCTTTGGTAAGCAGCGAAGGCTTCCCCCTAACTGCTCTAAAATATATACGGATTCTGGTCCTTGGTTTTCGATAGTGCTCGCGCGCGTGTCACAGATTTCGTTCCCGGAACGAAATCTGTCTTGACCAAAGTTCATGCCGGATGATTAGGACTAGCCTACCCGAGTTGTTAAAAGTGAGCGGAGGCGAAACGGCAGGAGGATTTTGTATTTGATTTCTTCCGTTTTTGCATTTTGGTGCGTTACCGGCATGGCGATCCTGAGACCTATTGGTCAGTGGAGTGCATGTAGCCTCACCAGCACTGCTACTATCTGTGACTGTGGCCACCACCATTCAATGTCTTGTCCTCCTCAAACCGTACCCCAACTTCTCTCTCTCTCTTTCTCTCTCCCTCTCTCTCTCTCTCTCTCTCTCTCTCTCTCTCTCTCTCTCTTTCTCTCTCTCTCTCTCTCTTTTATCTGTCTTGTCTTACTCTTTTTTCTTTGTCAACGTTCCTGGTGGTCATGGGATTTTTAAGTAAATAAAAAGGACGAAGAAGCCACTCCGCTGGACGGCAGCCTGGATGCCAATAACAGATGTTACGTCAGTAGTATGTATGGAAGGTGTTCTGGCACAGTCGTGACGTCACAGGACGAGGACCAAATCCATACGCGTAGCTCTAATGAGCCGGATTTGCTGGGTAGAGTTTACCAATCAGTGGGTGATAACAGTGATGTTTGCAGGCACGCTTCCACAATGCAATTCCTCCTCAATTATTAAACTAATTAGTTTTAGGTTAACAGTGACAGATTGAGTGAGTGGTGTAAGTGACGTTCCTGAGAATTTTCTGTCACTGTTATTAGAATGGTGGTGTTTGTGAGGCGCCGTAGCAGTGCCGTCAGTGTGCTGGTAGAAGGCGCAGGTGGCACAGCACTGTTGCACAGATTGTTCAATCACAGGTAGTTCAATGACAGATATGTTTTCCCTGCTTTCGGGCAAGGAAGAGTGTAGAAACAATTGGATCCTGAGGGCAAGTCTGGATTCCTCCCTGGTTATTACATTTATCGACAATGACAGGCCGCCAACAGCCACGAAAACTCTTAATCCACCACAGTAAAGGAGAGCACCGTTCCGCTTATTCAGTCCTACTCAACGAAAACCAGTCGCATTACTCACGTTTGCGCTTTGCACCATTTCGCAGCCCATTGATCGCAGCTACCCACTACAGATCTATGGCCGAGCAACGCCGAGCGCGTACTTGAGTGATGCGGCGGGGTTTCATTGAGCAGCACTGTATCTAATGTCACCCATGCATACTGGTCCTTGCTGCAACCAGACATGTATCTGCATTATGGCTACCGATGTTGATCACCACCACGAACGCGCCTAACACCAACTCGCCAGTCTTGCATTGCGTTCACGATGCGTCGAGCCGACTTTTTAAAGCATTAATTTTCTTCTCCGTCGTTCTATCCCGCCGAACGCGGTGTGATATCTTCCTCCATATTAAGTCCGCCATTAAAACTCACTCGGAAAAGCGCGTAAAGCATGCAAATGCTATGCTATGGAATGCTCCGCATCCGGAAATAGTAGTAATAGTAGTAGTAGTTTGTATTATTTTACTAGGGGAGTCCCAACAGGCTACTGCCTTTTTACTGGGAACCCTAGGTGAAGTTGAACCATATTAATGAACAGAGCAAGAGTGTGGGCTTGTCGACAGTCAGCTGGAAGAGAGTTCCACCTGCCTGCCGCCAGAAAAGAAATAGAGCGCATGCCATACTGCGTATAAACGAGTGGGAGAACTAAGGCTCTTTTTGCCTTACCCCGGGTGCATGCCTGGTGACCAGGTGCAGTTGCCCGAAGCTGGTACAAAGACTGAAGAAGAGGACTAGCAAGATGCTGGGCCAAGCAGCGGTACACAAAAACATAGAGCTTGAGGCTAATACGCTGTTCCAAAGAATAGAGGTGATATAAGCGAAGAACTAGTTCAGTGGGCGTGGTACGATCCGAGTCCAAACACTCTCTTCATTGCTATGTGACTAACGGCCACAATCCTATTGTACAGAGTTGTGCTTAAACAATGTAGGTAAGCATTACTGGCATAGTCTAGGGTAGACTGAATAATAGACAAGTAGAATGTTCGCTTTGCATCATTTGTTAAATTTCTACGGCCATGTCGGAAAGCAGCAACTTTAGCAAAAACCGAGTTACACAATTTATGGACCTGTGGCTGGAAGGTGAGATGCTCGTCTATCAATAAACCAAGGTATTTGGCAGTGCTCGTAGGGGTAATAGCCTTTCCTTTACAGGTCAAGGGCTGTGGCAACTGCGCTGCTGGCAGGCGTGACCGCTGCAGGATTAGAAATTGCGTCTTGTTGGGGTTCATGATGAGCCCCTTCAGATCTAAATGGACCTCCAGGGCAGTTAGATCGTCCTGGAGATCCTGTAACATAGCAGGAAGGTCCAGTCCGATGATGAAGAAGGCAATGTCATCAGCATAGAGTTGTGACATGCTGTGCTTGAGAATTTCCGGCACCTTGCGAATATAAATGTAAAAGAGCAGGGGACCCAGGACCGACCCTTGCGGGACGCCCTTGGTACAAGGCACAGTCTCACCATGCTCGCCATTGACTATTACTTGTTGACTGCGGCGTGACAGATAATCTGCAAACCACTGCAAAACAGTGCCCCGTAACCCAACATCAGCCAGTTTATGGACTAACTGCTGATGTTGAACGCGGTCAAATGCCTTACTCGTGTCTGCAAACACTATTGCGCATCGTTGACCATCGGAAATTAGATGAATTGTAAGCTGCTTGCCAGTTTTCTAGCCCAAAGCCATGAACCATACATCCACAAGTTTACTCCTACATATAGTCCACTTATGCTCTTGTTCATATTTCGTACACTTATCTCCATCCACAACATCTACCCCACCCCTCTCTCTCTCTCACTCACTACTCTTGTACCCAAGTGGGTCAAGTGTCATTAGGATTTAGCCTGTTCTGGATTTGCCACTATAATTAGAGAATGCAAAATCAACAACAACAACAGCAACAACTACAACAACAACAATAAAAACAATTTTCTCTTATTGGCGACAGGCCATCGTGAGAATAAAATATTTCAAACAACTACCGATTCCGAACCTAAAGCGGCCCAGAGCTTGAGCCAGGCAAGCGCAAGCGATTATAGAGGATAAGATGGCTTCCACATGTTTGTCGCATGGTTAACATCATTACCTTATGCATGTACAGCCATGCACACAATCACACACAGAACGTACAAATCCATCGGATCACCCACACAATTTCACGGAACGAGCGGCTTGCATTGCAGAAACTTCATTCTAAACATGAAAAATGAGTGACAGGGTACATCAACACAGTCATGTTTTTGTGGGAAAAGTCATTCCAAAATCCATCAAAAATGAAATTTGAAAGACAACTATTGGTTTCGAAAATGTACGAGCGGAACCGGTGAATGCATATTGTTTTCTAAAAGCAAAAAATGTGCAAAATCGTGTGAATCCAACCTGTCAGTGAGGGTAACCAAAGTCATTCTCCCATTCCATTGCGATATTCGGACTATCCAGTAAAAGAGAAAATTGTTCAATCACTCATGGCCTCCACATACCAGGACAGGTAAATGCAACAGAGTAATAGATCGACTGGCAATTGTGAGAAAGATGAGAGAATTTAAAGTAGGAGGTTGGGAACGAGCCACAATGGTAGCCGTGGACGTATTTTTCCTTCGCGTAAGTGCAGTCGTTGGAGTGCACCGACATGGACGCGTCCTGTTGAACAGACTTGGCCAGGTTTACAATATTGTTGGCCAGAGCAGCAGCTAACTCCTCCATAGCTTCTCCGCTATCTGGCTGGGCCGCATTGACAGCATCTACGGCAGAATCCACAATCGGCGGGCCAGCGTCAGATCCGGTCAAGAAACACCCAGCCACCATGGTCAAACCAAGTAGAATTACCGCAAGGTTCTTCATAATTCTGTCGGCTGGCAAACAACTTTGGAAACTTGAAAGCAGCTTTGATTACGATTGTAAAATTTGGGAAATGGTACTCTTCCAGTTTTCTTCGGCTTTTTATACCAGACCAAGAAGCCCTTGCGGTATCTCTGGTTCGCGAAACGCTATTGGCGATACTGTCATGTGTAATCTGGTAATCGTGTGATTACTGCCCCCAACCAAGGGCATAAGAGGTAGTACAACGATATACATAAATATCTTTGTTCAACTTTTCGGTGGTAACTATCAAACAGGTAGGCAGGTAGGCAGGCAGGCAAAGTGGGATGGTCTAAGGCCATGATTGAGAAACAGAGGGTACCAGGTTCAAGTCCTGCTTGGAAGCGGAAGGAATATTTCCAGACGTGCTGCGACCCACAGTTAACTGGGAACTCGTGGCCTGGCACGAGGGTAACATGGATGAAGCTAATGGGATTTCGGTCTTTGACCACTTGGTGGTGGTTTTGATTTACTCACCTCCCACCATTTAGGCGCTGTATCTGCGCCTTGATCCTAGAGGGTGGTGGCGTTCCCCACTTTGGATGCGGAAAACTCGACTTCCAGCCGAGTCTCACGCGAACCGTGACATTTTTTATTAATTTATCAAACAGGTATCACGCCTGTACAATATACACTGCTATGCAATGACATGCTAAGTTACAGCTCAACCGGTTGAGCGAGATCACACAAACAAGCGTACATACGCGGACACACACACATGCACACACAGACACACAAACACACAGACACACACAAACACTAACACACACACACACACGCAAACGTACAATGGACAATTGTCCAGATGTTGTACGCACATGTTATCATGAATACTGTGTTGGTCTTGTTCATTTTCTTTTTTGTTATTAGCAACATTGGTTAAGAAAGGATAGATGTGGTCACAAAGAAAGATCTGTAGTTCAAGAAGTTGGCCTTTCTAAATTTTACAACCAGAGGGGTAATTAATTGATCATGAACTTTCACGGCAAATGGAGACGTAGAAACAAAAGGCAAAATGGAAATTGACTTCGTCTCCCCCTCATACTTCTAGTCTAGCTTCCATGATACCATTCCTCCGGAGTGGTAACACTTGTTAAAGGTTGACACTGACAAATTGAGTTAGTGGTGTAAGTGCAGCGTCTGAGTGGCTTGTGTCACTTTTAGTAGCGGGGTATTATTTGCGAGGCAACTCATTAGTGCCCTCAATGTGTTGGTCGAAAGCGTGCTTGGCACAGGACTTTGACATTATTATTATTTTATTATTATTATTATTACACAAGAGAGAGTTTGGAAGCTTTGTCACAACTCCGAGTTTCACGTACATGTATCTCTACGATCATCAGGCAACTGATGGATCCAAAACGGGCAGCCAGAACATAAGGGGGAGCAAGGTGGGAAATTCCGAGGGGTGTCATAGGCGACGCGTATCATAGCACAAGAGTCAGGTGCAGGCGTGAAGTTGCCAAGTCTTCAGACTTGGGGCTATGCAGCAGTAGTTCCGGCATGAATGATATGGAATAGAGCTGGGGGCAAATGCCAAATCCACACATGCCCACACCACAACACAAACATACACCCACACTCTCTCCCTTTTCTCACATACACATACACTCACACGCGCGTCCGCACACACATTCTCTAAATCTCTCTCTCTCACCCACACACACACACACACACACATTCATTCTCTATATCTCACACATGCACACGCACACACACATTCATTCTCTTTATCACACACACACGCATTCTCCAAATCTCACACACACATTCTCTAAATCTTACATTTGATTGAAAGAACAGTACTACTACTAGTACATGTAGATGTATGTACAAAGACAAGTAGGGATTGATGAGGAGAGAAATAGGGAAAATCAAGGGCAGCTGAGGGCAGCTTTGAACTTATAGAGCGAGGCTTCCGATGTTAGACTGGGGGGTAAACAGTTCCATAGAATGGCATTTCGGAACATGAAGAGAGACAATGATTTAAATTTGGGAAGAATGATTTTATTTGGTCGTCGCTCACTATCCGTAATCTTGAAATGGAAATCAGCAAGGTAATGACGATGATGGAAAACTTACATGCATGTTTGTTGATTTTCGTCAGCTCAAATCACCGACAGACTTTTTCGCAATTTCCCTGCTCCCATGGTAGGAAGGGTGCAGACGCATGAGATTCCGATAGCAGATCTGGATCCCTCCCTGGTCATTCCCTTTCCCAAGCACGCCAGGATTCCTGAAGGACTAACATTCTGAACATTTGGCACACGGAGGCACTCTGAAACTCTGCCAATTGCTACCATTAGGCATGGGGTTCCTTGTTCCGAACTCTAGCTGGCCGCAGTATTATGTTCAGGCAATGAGTAACCAACATTCTGTTCAACCACATTCCACCTCTGTTATACCCCCTCCCCCCTCCCCCCCCCCCCCCACACACACACACAAACACACACCATGTACCATATATACGCCCGTCGCAAGAGAATCACGCAAATCTGCAAATGCACCGGATGTGCACCCACAGATTTTCTCTTACAGTAACGATAGAGAAAAAGATCTGAATGAGACAGATCAAGACTTGCGCCAGATAACTGTGTAATCCACACAACTGGCGAAGCCATGTGAATCGACCACCTATGCACACCTGGTCTACACCACACGGAGAACATCGGCATAAAACGGCCAAGTCAGTTACAAATGCACACCCTACACTCGCTGGGGTAACCAGTATAGACAGCACGCTGCTTTGATAGAACAAACACACACACACACGCACACACACACACACAGGAACACACACACACGTACACACAGGAACACATGTATTAAACGAATGCAGGGAAAATCCCGTCGGTTCAGTCACGCATCGGGGCCATAAGCGCCAATAGACCGCGACGAAAGTAAGGGGTTAACGAAAATGTCCAGATATTGTTCGCACATGTAATCAATCAATACTGTTTCGGTCTTCTCCATTTCTGCGCCTCTTTTTTAGCGACACTGGAGAAGAAAGGATAAACGCAGTCAAAAAGAAAGTACTGTGACTGAAACAATTTGGTGTTTCTAAATTTACAACAGAAAATGTACATTATTGGTCTTGACCTTTCACGCAAATGTTAAGTTGCCTGTGTTCGCCCCTGGTATTTCTAGTACCACTTCCACAATGTAATTTCTCCTGAATAGTTAAACTACATGTTGTAATGACGGTCGAAACTGACAGATTGAGTGAGTGGTGTAAGGGAAGTATCTGAGAGTCTCCTGTCACTGTTAGTAGCGGGTGTTATTCGCGAGGCACTTCATTAGTGCTCTTGTTGTGTCTGTGGAAAGTGCATGTTGCACATGACTTTGACATACATGTACATGTAGATTGTTTACTAGCTGTAAAATCTTTTTACAGAAAGGCCTGGATACACTCTCTTAATAACTCGTCTTACTAGTTTCGTCATCATCCAGTTACTTTCGGCATTCTTTGTTGCGGTGATGCGTAGCTCGTGCTCTTCTTCGTTGCGCTTTCCTTCCCCTCTTGGACATTTCCGAACCTGAGCCTTCCAAGTTGGAAGGCTGTTGGTTTGCGCCTTGGAGAAGTGTTGGAGCTAGGTGTCAGGTCGCCGAATGCCTCAGCACTCCTTTGTCAGTTTTGTGCCATTTTGACGCACTCGCTGACTGTATAAGATCTGGTTACGTTGGTGGACAGTTAGTCATAACTCGTAACATTTTGTCCTTCTTTTCACCATATTTTTCTTTTATTTCTTATTTTTCATTCGTGTTGGGTTTAACTATTCACTGTATTGACTCAGTCATGGTGATGATTGTGCTTCCCTTTGCCCGTAAAAGAGGCCTTGTCAAATGAGAATGGGGAACGGAGCTCTCCCTTAATGTGGTGGTTTAAGAGTTTTCGTGGCTGTTGTCAGCCTGTCATTGTCGATAAATGTAATAACCAGGGAGGAATCCTGACTTGCCCTCAGGATCCAATTGTTTCTACACTCTTCCTTGCCCGAAAGCAGGGAAAAAATATCTGTCATTGAACTATCTGTGATTGAACAATCTATGCAACAGTGCTGTGCCACCCGCACCTCCTACCAGCACACTGATGGCACTAATACGGCGCCTTACAAACACCACCATGCTACTAACAGCCACAGAAACCACTCAGCAACGTCACTTACACCACTCACTCAATCCGTCACTGTTAACCTGAAATTCATTAGTTCAATACTTGAGGAGGAATTGCATTGTGAAAGCGTGCCTGCAAACATCACCGTTATCACCCACTGAGTGGTAGACTCTACCCAGCAAATCGGACTCATTACAGTGCATTTCAAAACTATAGACGCGTAGGGTTTTTGAAATATTTCAAATTTGGCTGGAACTTTTTGAGAATAGTTTTCGGAATATTGCTCAGGATCGCTCCACAATAACTCTCATATAGTTTCTAAAGGATTGGATAACAGACGCCCAATTTGGAAAAATTTATGCACAAAGTGATCACAGATTTTATGTTGTATAGATGCTGGCATAACGGTTTTTGCCTAGGTACGCGTCTATAGTTTTGAAATGGACTGTAGAGCTATCCGAATGCATCGATATTGCTTAGCGATACTCTGCACATGTAAGTACGGCCAGTTAGAGTTCGGTATAGGGAACCCAACTCCTATTGCTGGACATTGGCAGAGTTTCTGAGGTCCGCTGTGTGCCAATGGTTCAGCAGGTTGAGGACAGTACTAACACGATTACCAGATTTCCAATGCCAGTATCGCCAATAGCGTTTCGCGTGACAGAGTTCCCGCAAGGGCTTCTTGGTCGGGTATAAAAAGCCGAAGAAAAACTGGAAGAGTATCATTTCCCGAATTTACAATCGTAATCAAAGCTGGTTTCATGTTTCCAAAGTTGTTTGCCAGCCGACAGAATTATGAAGAACCTTCGGTAATTCTACTTGGTTTGACCATGGTGGCTGGGTGTTTGTTGACCGGATCTGACGCTGCTCCGTCGTTTGTGGATTCTGCCGTAGATGCTGTCAATGCGGCCCAGCCAGATAGCGGAGAAGCTATGGAGGAGTTAGCTGCTGCTCTGGCCAACAACATTGTAAACCTGGCCAATTCTGTTCAACAGGACGCGTACATGTCTGTGCACGACACCGACTGCCCTGACTTGAAGGAACAATACCTCAACCTTTTACCTTGTGGCTCGTTGCCAACCGACCACGCTGAATTCCATCGTCTTTCTTACCGATGCCAGTGTCGTATCCGGACGGCCCGGGGTTAGACCCCATGCAAGGCTGCGGTCGTCGACATGAACTAACTTACTTACTAAACCTTCACATTACAAGGCCGTGCAGTGGTGGCCACTTGGAGAGAGTCCACCAACAGAATTACTCTTACGCACGCACGCACATATACCTAGACATACTCTCACTCACACACTCAGGCATATACAGACACGTACACTCACACCAGCGTTCAGGTTGACGCACATCTTCAAAAGGAGCTTACTTGGTTCAAGAGACGATATTGAGAGCACAAGGCAAGACAGACGAAAGCCGAAGCTTCCCCCTGAAGGCGGAAGGCAAGAGAGAGAGAGAGAGCAAAGGAAGGTGATAGCAATAGTATCTTGTGATCGAATCCATGTGTTCAATGCATTCTAGGTTGCTAACATAACAAACCAGACCAGACACGGTATGGACTCATGATTGTATGTAGGTGTGAACAAGTTAGTTTCTGGCAATGTTGTGGTGTTTGGTTTCCGCCCAACATTGTCGATCTGCATGTTTGCACTAGCGTGCTGCTGAACCAACGCAGCCGAACCAACGTGCCTTGCAATGCTTTGCTAGGCTTTTCTTTCACTGTATCTTTTTGGTCACATATAATACCGTACACTTTTCTTACTCAACAGAATCTTAGAACGAAGAAGGAACGGTCGGTTGTTGTCTTTGGCGGTGTGTCGGATCATAGTGCATGCTACTAGGCGCCATTCGGTTACAGCACTTTTTGGTGCCGAAACCCGGGACTCAGGAGTTTGTGTTGTAACTCGGAATAGTCGGGCGAATTGGGTAGCAGTGCGAGATGGCCAAAGTCGAATGCTTCTTGAGACCGTTCCGCGGGGGTCGGGACGACCTGAGCGAATTCTGGGCGAAGTTCTCAGTTGTCGCGGACTTGCAGAAGTGGGACTCGGACGAAAAGAAGATGGCGAATCTACCGCTCTATCTCGAGGGTGAGGCATTCACCGTGTGGAACGAGATGGCGGCAGCGGATAAGAAGAAGCCGGCCGATGTGAAAGCGAAGCTGACCGCCGCTTTTGGGATGGCACCGGATCAAGCATACTCGATGTTTACGTCCAGGATCTTGCGAGGAGACGAGTCGGTGGACAACTTCGCAGCGGACTTGAAGAGGCTTCTCACCTTGTCTGGTGAGCAGGTTGATGCTGATGGGAAGAATAAAATAGTGATCGGGCAGTTTCTCTCCGGGCTCCCCTCTCAGTTTGCGAAGGAGCTCCGTATGAGTGGAAAAACGGACACCATCGACGATTGCGTGGAGTACGTCAGGCGGCTTAGAAGCGTGGAACGATCGATGAAGCCCGGTGTGGCAGCAGTGAGCTACGGTGCTCTAGACGATCGGGCTCCATCAGGCTCTTCCAGGATGACCGCTGCAGCAGGTGTAGGTCGCGACTCCGCAAGACGTGTCCTGTGTTACAAGTGTGGTCAAGTTGGCCACTTCAAGCGGAACTGCCCTGCGAGCACTAGTAGTAGTAGTGGTACCGGTAGCCACAAGCAAGCCAAACACAGTCAGCTGACGTGTTTATTCTGCGACGAGGCTGGGCATATGATGAGAGATTGTTCGGAGTTCAAGGCCTTCAAGCAGAAGAAGCAGCGGGGTGGGAGTGCAGCCGCTGCTCCTGTGCACTCTGGTGATCATGGTGACTCCAAGGTGTTATGCCTGAGCAGTGGAGGTGACAGTCTGCCACGGATCTTTGTGGACATCAAACGGTCCGGCGGTCCAAGCAAGCGTGTAGTAGCTGCTGTGGACACCTGTGCATCCCGCTCCCTTGTAGCTAGCGCCCTGGCAACCGACCTAGCTTTGGATATCAGGCCTACGTCATCGACAATTAATGCGATCGATGGCAGTCCGGTGGATGTCCGTGGCGTCGTGGAGTGTACAATCTCACGGCTGGATAGTGCTGTGGTTCGCCTACGTGAGACCGAGACTGACATGCTGGTGGTGGACGACCTGTCTGTCGTGGAGGCTGATGTGCTGATTGGAGTTAACAGCATCGCGACTCTGGGTGGTGTGCATATGCAGTATGACGCAGGAGAACTGGTGGGGGTTGTATTCGGGACCGTCAGTGCTGCATGCCCATTGGTGCTGGCGTCGAGCACCCCAGATGAGCATCCGTCACGCCCCGAGTCGGAAGCACGAGCCGTCGCTGAAGACTTTCACCACGCGGACGTGGAGAAGCTCAGCAATGGCGATGTTGTGCTGCGGGCATCAGATATGATCCTCCGGTGGAGTACGGCTGACAAGGCGTGGGAGGTGCAGTGGCAATGGGCGGACAAGACGGAGCCGACTACGTGCATCGGGTCAGGCCTTGGAGAGTACCCACGATCCAAGCTCTCCAAGGAGCAGGAACAGCTATTTGGAGATGAGGTTGAAAAATGGCTCGGCAACGGCTGGCTAGTGAAGCATGACGTCGAGAAGCATGGTGAGCCGAGATGTGTGCTGCCTCTGCTCGCTGCTACGCAGGAGCATAAGGCATCAACGCCAGTTCGGCCCTGCCTCGACTACCGGCTCCTCAACCAGAAGCTGACGTCGCACCCTGGCACCGACGCTCCGGCATGTGGCGAGACGCTACGGAGGTGGCGTCAAGCGGGCGTTCCGCAAGCGTATCAGCTGCTGGATATCAGCAAAGCGTACCTACAGGTACGCATTCATCCCGATTTGTGGCGATCAGTGCGTGGTGTGGCGTGGCGAAGTGTACGTCCTGGAGCGGATGGGCTTCGGGCTGTCCGTGGCTCCAAAGGCAATGGACTTGATCGTGAAGTGGGCCACGCGTGATCTCGCTGGCGTAGACAACTACGTGGATGATCTCTACGTCCCAGAGCAGCTCGTCGACCGCACCAAGTCGCGGCTCCTGGAGTATGGCCTGCCAACCAAACCGGCTGAGCCAGCCGTGAGTGCGCGTGTGCTAGGTCTGCAACTTCAGGCTGATGACGAGGGGAGTGTGTCGTGGACGCGTCGCGAAGGTGTGTCTCTACAGCTACCCGACAAACCAACGAAGCGCGAACTGTTTAGTTGGTGTGGCAGAGTGATTGGGCACTACCCTGTGTGTGCCTGGCTGCGCCCATCGTGTTCGTATGTCAAGCGCCTTGCCTGCACGTCAGAGGTGGCATGGGATCAGGCTGTACCGGATGCTGTCTTGAAGTGTTGCCGCGACATTGTTCACCGCCTGTGCAATGATGATCCCGTTAGCGGAGTGTGGTACGCTGACCCAACGATGGGTACGTGGCGAGCGTATTGTGACGCGTCCAACCTGGCAATTGCCACGGTGCTCACGCAGGATGGCAAGGTTGTCGAGGATGGTTCATGGTTGCGAGACAAAGCAGACAAGCGTCATATCAATGTGGCGGAGCTCGAGTCGTCTCTGAAGGCGCTGGATCTGGCCATCCGGTGGGACGTCAAGAACCTGACCATCGTGACCGACTCGAAGACGGTTGCTGGTTGGTTGCGCTCGGTCTCGCAGAATACTCATCGCGTGAAGGTCGGGGGTCTCCACGAGTCTCTCGTCCGTCTCCGCCTGCAGGTGTTTCAGGACACTGTGGCTGCTGCTGGCATGACGGTGTCCGTGGAGTGGGTCCCCTCGGAGTCGAACGTTGCAGATCGGCTCACCCGCGTGCCGACCTCATGGCCTCCCTGTCGGGAGGAAGCAGGTGAAATCGCAGCAGCGCTACCAGCAAGCTCTATGAAGGGGCCAACGTCGATGCGGTCTATCCGCGGGTGCCAAGCGGTAGATGCGGACGTGCAGCTGACGGTGACACAGCTACAGGATGGAAAGCAAGTGACGAGCCAGCTGTACAAGAAATCAAAGGGTCAGCTGCGTGTTATTGATGGCGTCCTGTACCTCAGTCGTGTGGACCCCGTCGATGGTGATGTGATCGTACCGGTCCTGCCTACTGCACTGCAGAGTGAAGCCGTCGGTGCTGCTCACCGCAACACCGGACATGGTAACTGGGAGACCATGTGGGGCAGTCTTCGGAAGTGCTGTCATTTCCCACAGATGGCGCAACGCTGCCAGGAAGTCGTCCGAGACTGCGGGACGTGCCGTGCAGCGAACCCGTCGCGAGGAGAGCCCAACCCTCCAGCCGCGAGAAGCGACCTACCAACCAGGCCGTGGGAAGTCATCCAGATTGATACGTTAGAGCTGGGACCCAGCCGCAGTAGTTCCTACCATTGTGTCCTCGTGTGTGTGGACATGTTCACACGGTGGGTGGAAGTCGTACCCCTAGCCCGCCATGATGGTGTCAGTGTCGCGGAGGCGCTTGTTGGTATTTGCACCCGGTTTGGCCCACCAAGCGTAATTCGATGTGACAACGGCACGGAGTTTGTTAACTGTGTGGTGTCGTCTCTGCTATCGATATTCGGCGTACATGTGAGGCATGGAGCTGTGCGCCACCCTCAGAGCCAAGGGGGAGCCGAGCGCTTCAATCGCACGTTGCTGGGTCTTATCCGCAAAGTGGTCGAGTACAGCAGCGATTGGCAGACAGAGCTGAACATGCTGCTCTACTACTACAGGGTGCGGCCGCACAGTGCTACTGGGATTTCGCCATGCGCCGCAATGATGGGATGGGAACCACGCAACCTCCTGGTCGAGCGCGAGGAAGAAGACCTCAGTTTGTCAAGCTGGGTTGAAAGCTTGGCAGAGAAGACGGCACGTGTGCGAGACCTCGTAAACGAAGAGCTCTCTCGGAACGACACAGAGAGCGTGATCGAAGGAGCAGAGTACAGCGTAGGGGATGCGGTGCTGTTACGTCGGCCTTCCCGGAGCCGCAAATGCCTGGCACCGTACGAGCCTGGGTGGCGCATCGTTCGCGTTGTGTCGCCGTCGACAGTTGTCATCACCCGGGCTGCTGATCCACACTCAGCGGAGAAGATTGTCAACGTGGAGATCATCAAGAGGGATGTCGCCCGTGACTTGGCCCAACCAACAGCGCTGATGGACGACAGTGCAGCGGCTACAGATGGTGGTTATCTGTACCAGCCAGCATCAGTGCTGCCAGGCCCTGAGCCCAACATAGGGGATGGCGGCATCCGCATGTCACTGCGGGACAGATCTGCCATTAGGCCACCATGCACAGCGCTATGGCTCCTGAAACTGTACGTGTGCCGTGTTATCAGTTTAACTTGGCGCGTGCTTAGTTAGGAGCAAGCTAGCAAATGCAAGACCCATTACGCATTTTGCTGTTCTCTTGTTTAGCTGTTGGTGGAGTGTTGTTCTTTTCTTTGGAGAACCTTAGTTCTACGTTTTAGTGCAAGTTCCCTGTTTTGTTGTGTTACCAGGGGGGAATGTGTGATCGAATCCATGTGTTCAATGCATTCTAGGTTGCTAACATAACAAACCAGACCAGACACGGTATGGACTCATGATTGTATGTAGGTGTGAACAAGTTAGTTTCTGGCAATGTTGTGGTGTTTGGTTTCCGCCCAACATTGTCGATCTGCATGTTTGCACTAGCGTGCTGCTGAACCAACGCAGCCGAACCAACGTGCCTTATTCGGTTACAATCTAGTTGCGGCCATGGAAGTCCATGGCCACGAGATTGCTGGTCCCGCATGCAATAGCGTATCAAACCGTAGTAAATATGTGTACGAACTGTTGCATAAAGAGCGGGAGCCATGTGGGGAAATAACAGCGTATACCAAATAAGGAAGGCCCCAGGCCTTGTGTGAAGACATAAAATAAAGACGATTATGAACCCGTTTACGGGAGATAGATAAATAATTAGACACCTAAATAAAGCATACTTGTCCCGTAGAGGCCTAAAAAGGCACGTGTCAATAGTATGGATACGACATATCCCCCCGCTTACACGGAAAAAGAACACGTCCTCGTGTTATAAGTAACGTAATAAATTAGACTAAGATTATGGCTAACAATTTAACTAAACGAGTGCAGGTCAAATTGAAGTTCTTATAAAAAAAACTGTTCAAAGACTAGTTGTAATATTGGCCACAACCAATCCAGTCAATACCACTGAAGTCACTTACTCATGCCACACAGGACTCCCAAACAGCTGGGGCGGATGGCGGGAACGCGGGGTTCGCCTTTCCATCACGCCAACTGGCGGAGCACTGTCAAATACCCGAGCGGTGTCCTCCTCGTCTCGGGCGGCGGCATCAATGGCATCAGGCTGGTAGGACAGAGTCAAGGTGGATGCCATGGACTGCGGTGGGTCCGACTCATCTTGCTCGTGGACCTCCTGCAGCCGACTCGGTTTATGATGGCAACTTTTCAGCCGGTTGACGTGCACTATCAGCCAATGTGCCGTGGGCTCTGACAGCTTGATGCGGTAGGTGACGGCTGAGAGCTTCTCCTCGACTAGGTACGGTCCGTGCCACTGTCTAGAAAACTTGGCGGTTGTACCCGTCGGAATAGCCGGCACCAGAAGCCACACTGCGTCCAGGCGTCGGCGGAGAGCACTCACAAATTCCGGCTGTGACGATACTGCGGATGCTTCTCCTGGCGGTAATCCAAATGCCAAGTCTTGAGGTAGGCATAACTCCCGACCAAAGAGTAGATAGCTTGGACTGTAGCCGGTACTAGTCTGCGGCGTCGAGCGGTATCCCATCAAGAAGGCTGGCAACTTGATGTCCCAATCTCGATGATTCCTGCAGACATAGTGCGCCAGGCCACGCTCAAGCGTCTGGTTGAATCTTTCAACCAGACCGTCACTCTGTGGATGGTACGCAGTTGTCCTGGTCTTATCTATGCCAAGCAGAAAGCAAACACTGCGAAACAAAGAGCCATCAAAGTTTTTGCCCTGGTCGGTATGCAACCGATCAAGAGTACCAAAACGTGACACAAACTCATTGACAAACACTAAAGCAATAGTGGAAGCATCCATTCTGGGCAGCGGAAAAGCTTCCACTCATTTAGTGAAATAGTCCACTACAACCAAAATATGGCGGTTCCCTTCCGCTGTCTCCGGTAAATTGGGGATCAAATCCATTGCTACTCGCTCAAAAGGATACCCCATCCAGGAAGACTGTGGTGGAGCGCCAGACCCTCTGCCTATGAGACGTTTCAACTGGCTACAGGAAGAACAACTTGCAACCCAATCTGAGACATCTTTCTTCATGCCTACCCAGTGAAATTGTTGCATCAGTTTCTTCTGCAGGCGTGTAGAACCCGTATGTCCCCTTGGTCATGATACTCTTGCAAAACCAAAGAACGTAAATGTCGGGGAACAACGACTTGCAAGATAGACGGCTTACCGGGGCAAGGGTCCTCCCAACGACGGCACAACACCCCTTCATGATGAACCAGCATTTCATGATTTTTCCACAAAATACGTACCTCCGGACTGCTACCCATCATGTCCTGTGGGCAAGGCGGAGAGTCCATACCTAGCCAGGACACTACTTGGGCGAGATCTCGGTCCTTCTCCTGTTCCGTTTCCCATCTTGACCACGGCCAGTTGAAACGGTGGATGAGGGGTGTGGGAATGTTGCCAACGTCGTTGTCCACGGCCCCTACGAACAGCGTCGTCGGAGCATCAGGGCGGCGTGACAATGCATCAGCGTTAGGGTGCGATCGACCTGCCCTGTACAATATGGTGAACTCAAATTCAGACAAAAATTCCAGCCAGCGAGCCACAATCGCCGGTGGATTTTTGAAATTAGCCAAGTGTTCTAGAGAACGATGATCAGTACGAATCACAAATTGTTTACCAAGCAGGTAGCAGCGAAAATGTCGCACAGCCCACACCAAACCCAACAATTCCTTTTTCGTGGATGCGTACCGTGTTTCTGTATCGGCCAGAAGTCGACTAGCATACGCTATCGGCCGTTCCAGACCTTTCTGAACCCGAGACAGCACTGCTCCTAACCCTAGTCCACTAGCATCTACGTCTACCAGAAATGGTGATGCATCTTGCCCAAACCTGGGGTAAGCTAGTACTGGGGCGGTCGTCAGCACTGTCTTCAGATTCAGGAAAGCGGTTTCACAGTCAGGAGTCCACAAAAACACTTGGCCAGTTTTCGTCAGGCTGTACAAGGGGCGGGCAATGGTGGCAAAATCTTGGGCAAACCGCCTATAATACCCACAGAATCCCAAGAAACCACGCACTTCTCCAACTGCTTCAGGGGCAGGCCAGTTTCTGACTTTCTCGATCTTACCCGGGTCGGTCCTAACCCCCTCCCGGGTAGAAGTCCAGTCATTCGCGGATCGGGCAGCGGAAAATCCACACTTACCGTCCATTCGAACGACATCACAATGGCATCACAATGTCATAATCATCAATGTCTCTCTCGTTGACAGCACACAAGGTGTCGAATCCTGTTCACTGCGCCAAATGTCGTATCCGGACGGCCCGGGGTTAGACCCCAAGGCTGCGGTCGTCGACATGAACTAACTTTACTTACTTACTAAACCTTCACATTACAAGGCCGTGCAGTGGTGGCCACTTGGAGAGAGTCCACCAACAGAATTACTCTTACGCACGCACGCACATATACCTAGACATACTCTCACACACACACTCAGGCATATACAGACACGTACACTCACACCAGCGTTCAGGTTGACGCACATCTTCAAAAGGAGCTAACTTGGTTCAAGAGACAATATTGAGAGCACAAGCAAGACAGACGAAAGCCGAAGCTTCTGTAGTATCCCTGCTTTACAGTTAACGCATGACTAGTACTTTGCATGACTCTTATAATTACTCTTGTTACTACTTTCGGACAAGTCCTACATCATGTACCTCACATATGATTTGATTACATCAGGAGTACCGCGCTTCTAGAAGATCATAGATCTTCCATGCATGCTGCTGTCATCACTTCTAGTATCACTTCCTTTTAGTTACTAGTTGGTACAGTCATGACTCATGTACATGTATGTCATGTTGTTCCGGACTATTCCAGACTTTCCACGTCATAGGCCCGATGAGTAATGTTGCTGACTAAATTGCATAATATAGATATCTCATCTTCTAGAACACCTCGCTTAGTCATTATGTTAATGTTACGCAATGCTCACTTCATCTACATGTATAGTAATGATGATCTAGGTTTACTTCTCCACTATTCTAGAACTTGTACTAGAAGGATGATTTCGTAATCACTGCAATGGCTTACTAACCTTACTTTCCTACCGCCGCCTGCTTTGCTATACATACTTTGCTTGCCTATAAAAGCTGCTGTGTTTCTCTGCCAAGATGAGCTGAGCTAAGATCGGAGAGATCCGATAGAGATCAGAGAGAGAGAGCAAGTTCACTTTCACTTTGATATAAGATAACCTCCAGGCCGTGCCGGAGTAAGTTCTGATACGTTACTGTAGTTGACTGACTGTGGGTAATAGCCTCCTAGCCTCGCCGACGCACGTTACATTGGTGGCAGCGGTGTGTTTTAAGTAAAACAACGTGATTCGACCTCACCATGGCCCAACCAGTTGCTCCTGCCCCAGCCGTCCGTCAACAGCCGTTGGTGATTCCGGAGAAGTTTTCCGGAAAACTATCTGACAATTGGCCCACCTGGCTGGCTCACTTTCAGCAGGTGGCTGCGTTCAATTTGTGGACGCCAGCCCAACAAGTGCAATATATGGGCCTGGCCCTGACTGGTGATGCCCAGCTGTTCTACCAGTCGCTGCCGGTGGCCACACGCCAGGGCGCATTTGCGCCACTATCACAGGCATTGGCTGCCCGCTTTGCACCACCGCAACGCGCCAGTCTCCACCGGGCAGAATTCAAGGTTCTGCGCCAGGGAAGCCAGGCGAGCCTGTCTTCCTATTGTGAGGCAGTTCGACACGCGGCCGTCCTGGCCTATCCTCAGATGCCTGGCCAGGATCGTGACATCCTGGCAAAGGACCAGTTTGTGGCCGGCCTAGATAGCCGCGCTATCCGCATCCGTGTTAGGGAGCTGGCCCCGGACACATTGGACGCTGCACTGCAGGCCGCACTGCATCAGCAAGCAATCCTCCATGCCGAAACGCCGGAGTCTCCGGGTACTCCGCTTCCTGTGTGTGGAGTGAATTCATCGCCGACGCAGCTGGACGCCATCACAACCGCGCTCCAGACCATTACCAGCCGCCTGGAGACGTTGGAACAGCGCCACAGTCCGCCAGCCCGTCACTCCGGCCCCGCTCCGCAGGACCAACGCCCACGAGGACCTCCGGGCACGTGCTACAACTGCGACCGGCCGGGTCACATCGCACGGTTCTGCCGTATGCCGCGCCGATCCCAGCCGGGAAACCAGCGGACGCATCGAGCCTGAGCCCGGCCGCTGCGTTCCTCTGGACATGGGCTCATCCGCAGGTCGATCCTACTTGTCGGTTAGTTGGGCTTTTGTTTGTCTTCGTGACTTGTCTTTATCTTCTGATGCCCGTTCTCCTCGTCTTCAGTTATGTTTTGTTCTTGAGTGTTGCCGTTGTTAGTCTCGTCCGCTTCACGGACATTCGCATTGGTACACATGTGTCTGACTGGGTGACTACTGTCGTGAATACGCTACAACTTATGCTTTCGCCACTCCGTACTACCGTTGTTCCTGCTGTTTCTAAGTCCGTGCACGATCCCTTCCGTATTCCTGTTTGTGTTGAGAATGTTTCTGTTCATGCTTTAGTTGACACTGGCTCG
Organism: Sycon ciliatum; assembly: GCF_964019385.1. Classification (NCBI taxonomy): domain Eukaryota; kingdom Metazoa; phylum Porifera; class Calcarea; order Leucosolenida; family Sycettidae; genus Sycon; species Sycon ciliatum. The sequence goes on from NC_088648.1 coordinate 19,745,975, forward strand.
TCAGTTACCCTGATGAGCGAACGATTCTGGAGCAGCTTTCCTGATCGCCCCGTGTTGAGCGATGCCCCGCTTCAAACGATCGTGTCAGTGGATGGTACACCGGTCACTGTTTTGGGTAAGACCACTGTTCGCCTTCAGTTTGAACACGCCACTGTTCAGTACTCCGTTCTAGTTGCCCGCATTCAGCATGATGTTCTCTTGGGTATTGATTTCTTTCGACATCACCGATGCATTATTGACCCTGTTCAGTCCACTGTCCACTTTCCTGACCCACTTGAGTCCACCCCAACTGCATCCAACTCTGCTGCACCTGCTGCTGATCGTACACCGCAGACCATTCCCGTTTGCCATGTTTCCCTAGCCAAGTCTGTTACGATTCCCGCTTTGTCTCACGCCATTCTCCCTGGTCGCACACAGTCTACTATCCCGCCTGGTGACACATACTTCATGGAATCCAACGCATCCCTGGCTGTGAGGTACGATATGTTGTGTACTGATGTGGCTATTTCTGCTCCTACTGAGCCTACTCCTGTTCCGTGCAGAGTGTTCAATTATTCTCAGAATCCTATCACGCTTCCCTCCGGTTCACGCCTTGGAAAGCTGCTGCCTTGCACTGTTGTCGACCACACACCGCCCGCGCCGCTCCCGTGTGCTGCATCCAACAGTCCTCCTGAGCCTGCGCAATCGCAACCGAATCATCCCTTCAAATTGGACCACTTACCTTCGCCGGAGAGATCATCTATCACGGACCTTCTGGTTGACTTCCAGGACTGCGTCTCGACTGGTCCATTCGATACGGGTAAGACTGATGTTATTACACACAGTGTGCACACTGGCGATTGCCCACCCATCCGAATGGCACCCCGTAGACTCCCTATCCATCAGAGTGAGGAAGTTCATCAACACATACAGGGTTTGCTAGAGCATGAAGTCATTGAGCCATCCCATAGTCCTTGGTCGGCCCCCATTGTTGTCGTCCGTAAACCAGATGGGTCAATCCGCCTGTGTGTTGATTACCGCCGTCTCAATGATGCTACCACCAAGGATGCCTTTCCTATGCCCAGGGTAGATGATGCAATTAATACCATGAAGGGTGCTCGATACTTTACCACGCTCGACTTAGCTTCAGGGTATTGGCAAGTACAGTTGGATGGGGACGCCCAAGAAAAGTCGGCCTTCACCACCCCGTTCGGCTTGTACCAGTGGAAATGCATGCCGTTTGGTCTCTGCAATGCTCCGGCCACATTCCAACGTTTGATGAATAATGTACTGCGTGATCATCTTCAAAAATGCTGCTTGGTGTACCTGGATGACATTATCATCTTCTCTAGAACACTGAAGGAACACCTAGTCCATCTCCAGGCTGTCCTTGATTGCCTCCGCTCTGCCCATCTCAAGGTCAAACCCTGTAAGTGCTCTATTGCTCAATCATCTGTTCGCTACCTAGGCCATGTGTTCACGCATGAGGGTGTTCACCCTGATGTTTCCAAGATAGATGCTGTGGCCAAATGGCAACCACCTACTACAATTACTGAAGTCCGCCAATTTCTCGGCTTTGTTGCCTACTATCGTAGATTTATACGCGACTTCTCCGTCATTGCTACCCCACTCTATGCCCTTACCCGCAAACACAGCTCTTTCTCCTGGCCATCAGACGCTGAACGCGCATTTCATCATCTCCGACAACAGCTGATCTCTGCGCCAATACTCGCCTACCCAGATCCAACTCAACCGTTCATTCTCGATACAGATGCAAGTGATACTGCCATCGGTGCGGTTCTATCCCAGGTCAGCACCGACGATGGTCAGGAGCACCCAGTTGCATATGGAAGCAAGACTCTGTCTTCTAGCCAGCGGAACTACACTACCACGAAACGTGAGCTTCTTGCGATTGTTGAATTTGCTGGTCATTTCAAGCATTACCTGCTCGGCCAGAAATTTATTCTCCGCACTGATCACAAACCTCTCGTATGGCTCTCCTCATTCAAAACCCCGGAAGGCATTGTCGCCCGCTGGATTGAAAAACTATCTCCATTCCACTACGAGATCAAACATCGCCCTGGTACACAACACGCTAACGCTGATGGTCTCTCCAGAGTGAATGTTGGTACATGTGAGTCATCCTCGTCTGCTGCTGTGCCTGCTAGTGATCCTTGTGCTGCTTCGCCTGCTGCTGAGAGTGCATGCGGTGTGTTACTGTCCTCAGGTGCTGTCGTCCAAGATTCTCCTCGTCCGGCAGAAGTTGTCTGGTTGCCGTCACACACACCTGGATCCATTCAGCAAGCGCAGCTAAACGATGCTGACATCTCGCCTGTTCACGCATGGATCACCGACAAGAACCTGCCTGCTCGCGGTGCACAGCCTCTCATGCTCGCTAGCCAGCTGACCCTCCGACTCTATGAGCAACGTCAACGGCTCACTATCCGAGATGGTGTTCTCTATCGTACCCGCCCCAGCCAGGACCCAGCTATGCCTGACTCACATCAACTAGTTGTCCCACAAGACATGCGTAAGTCGATCCTGACTGAGCTTCACAATGCCCCTGGCGCTGATCACCTTGGTGTTACCCGTACCCTAGAAAAGGCACGCTCTAGATTCTACTGGCCTGGTATGTCCACTGACATTGAACTCTGGATCAAGTCATGTACCGTTTGTCAGACCCGAAAGCAACCTAATCCAAAGCCAAAAGCTCCTCTGCAAACTCAACTGTCGTCACTCCCCTTCCAGCGAATTGCACTAGATATTATGGGTCCTCTTCCAATCACCGACCGCAACAACCGTTATGTATTAGTCATTGCTGATTACTTCACGAAATGGGTCGAAGTATACGCCATGCCCAATATGCTAGCCACGACTGTCGCCCGCTTCCTGTTTGACGGGTGGATTTGCCGCTATGGAGCGCCATGCACTATTCACTCCGACCAAGGACCCCAGTTTGAGTCACGCATCTTTACCCAGCTCTGCGCCCTGTACAGCATCACAAAGACTAGGACCACCCCGTATCACCCGCAGAGCGATGGCATGGTAGAGCGCTTTAACCGAACACTCCAAGCAATGATAGCATCTACAACCACCAATCACAGGGACTGGGATCTTCATCTCCAGCATGCTGCGCTGGCGTATCGCACTAGTCTCCACAGTTCCACTGGCTTTACTCCATACCGATTGCTGTTTGGTCAAGAAGCAACGTTACCTCTTGATATCATGTACGACTGCCCCCGACCCGCTCCAAATAACTCGTATCCAGTGTTTGTGCAGACCCACCGTGTATCCGTCTTGTCAGCATACGAGCGTGCACGCCGATGTGGCCTTGTCAGCCACCGACGACAGCGGAAAGGGTATGATGGGACCAGTAGGCCACCCCCGAAATTTGAAGTCGACCAACAAGTACTCCTGTTCTCCCCAGTTGTCCCTCCTGACCACGCTGCGAAGCTTCATCACTACTGGACCGGCCCCTACACTGTCCAACGCCTGATCGATGATGTAACAGTACGAGTCCGCCGGAATTCTGACCGAGTCTGCCAAGTAGTCCACATTGACAGATTGAAACCGTTCTTCCAAATTCACCAACCTCCGCCTGCCACTCCACCTACCTATGATGCTCACGTCCAGCAGAGTATCCAGCAGCCGCCCCAACCGCCTCCTCCGCCAGCCGTTCCAGCCCCAGTTCACCAATACCAGCTCCGCAACAGGAACAACATTCGACCTCCAGATTACTTCTGAACTATGACTTACCATTGCATTATTGTATTCATTTTCTGAGCTGTCAAATCACGAGGGCGTGATTTAGTGTAGGAAGGGAGGGTGTAGTATCCCTGCTTTACAGTTAACGCATGACTAGTACTTTGCATGACTCTTATAATTACTCTTGTTACTACTTTCGGACAAGTCCTACATCATGTACCTCACATATGATTTGATTACATCAGGAGTACCGCGCTTCTAGAAGATCATAGATCTTCCATGCATGCTGCTGTCATCACTTCTAGTATCACTTCCTTTTAGTTACTAGTTGGTACAGTCATGACTCATGTACATGTATGTCATGTTGTTCCGGACTATTCCAGACTTTCCACGTCATAGGCCCGATGAGTAATGTTGCTGACTAAATTGCATAATATAGATATCTCATCTTCTAGAACACCTCGCTTAGTCATTATGTTAATGTTACGCAATGCTCACTTCATCTACATGTATAGTAATGATGATCTAGGTTTACTTCTCCACTATTCTAGAACTTGTACTAGAAGGATGATTTCGTAATCACTGCAATGGCTTACTAACCTTACTTTCCTACCGCCGCCTGCTTTGCTATACATACTTTGCTTGCCTATAAAAGCTGCTGTGTTTCTCTGCCAAGATGAGCTGAGCTAAGATCGGAGAGATCCGATAGAGATCAGAGAGAGAGAGCAAGTTCACTTTCACTTTGATATAAGATAACCTCCAGGCCGTGCCGGAGTAAGTTCTGATACGTTACTGTAGTTGACTGACTGTGGGTAATAGCCTCCTAGCCTCGCCGACGCACGTTACACTTCCGCCTGAAGGCGGAAGGCAAGAGAGAGAGAGCAAAGGAAGGTGATAGCAATAGTATCTAGTTGCGGCCATGGAAGTCCATGGCCACGAGATTGCTGGTCCCGCATGCAATAGCGTATCAAACCATAGTAAATATGTGTACGAACTGTTGCATAAAGAGCGGGAGCCATGTGGGGAAATAACAGCGTATACCAAATAAGGAAGGCCTCAGGCCTTGTGTGAAGACATAAAATATAGACGATTATGAACCCGTTTACGGGACATAGATAAATAATTAGACACCTAAATAAGGCATACTTGTCCCGTAGAGGCCTAAAAAGGCACGTGTCAATAGTATGGATACGACACCAGTACTTCTATTTTCGTTTTGCACAAACCTGTCCTGTTATGTGGAGGCCATGAGTGATTGAACAATCTTCTGTTTTACTGGATAGTCCCAATATGTGAGAATGACTTTGGTTTCCCTCACTGACAGGTTGGATGCACACAATCTTGCACGTTATTTGTGCTTTTAGAAAACATTAGGCGTTCAGCGGATCCGCAAGATTCTCGAAGCCAATAATTGCCTTTCCATTTTTCATTTTTATGGATTTTGGAATGACATCACACAGTAACATGTTATGATATACCCTGTCACTCATTTTCATGTTTAGAATGAAGTTTCTGCAATGCAAGTCTCTCATTGCGTGAAGTTGTGTGCGCGATACAATGGAAGTGTACGTTCTGTGAGCGATCGTGTGCATTGCTGTAGGTGTATAAGGTAATGCTGTTGACTATGCCGCCAATTTTTGAAAGGTAGAAGGCATCATATCCTCTCTAACCTTGAATGTGGTCACTGCCACTGGAAAAAATTCACTATAGTCAAGTAGGAAGCTGAGAGATGTTCGTCTCTGTTCCTTTTAAAATAGTTGAAAATCAAATAATATTATGTTTTTGAAAGGATTGGGAGAACTTCATATTCAAGGGATCAGTTGGGGCAGTGATCTGCCTGAAAAGAGGAAAAAACGCCACACCTCACTAGGACTCGAACCCGGGACCTTGCTTGTCATGAGCAATGCTCTAACCACTGAGTTTTGGGACCAGGCTGAACCTAGAAGGCGCTGACAAGATTTTCACTGCAAAAGCAGCTCCCAACAAGTGCCACACATACTGATGAGGAGAATGGGAAGTTGTGGATTAGGATGGTGAGAGCGGTAGCAGCGGGAACGAAGAACATGGTACCCAGCAGCCTGCCGTTGATCATGCACTGTTTTTGAGTACTCGTAAATCTGCTGTACTGAGATTGTAGTCTCCAACCCCCAGTGTTAGTGTTGTAAACCACCAGTTCTCAATTGGGAAAGGCCTTCGCGCTTATGGCATTGTATTCGTTGAAATGTTGTATTTCGACTCCGCCGTACCGCTGATGTTGCTGCATGGCATACGCTATATGCGTTGTGTGCATTTTGCTGTATACGCTGTTATGTCCAGTTTTATCTGCTTATGTTTTGCATGTACGCTGTTTTTGCATGCTATAAATAGCTGGTGTTATTAGTGTTCATTGTTAATTATCAGATGAAGTGAAATATACTGTGTAAAGGAAAACAGTCGTCCTCGTGCCGTGTGGTCGTACGATCCTGACAATTTAGAGAATCTTAGAGGGTTCATAACATTTGGCGACCACGCCAGGATAGGAGCGAGCATGGCAGAGGAACTATGGAACAATTTGGAAGCCAGCTTTATCGACAATGGAGAGCGGTTAGGATTAGAAGGCGAGTTGTTGAAGGTACATGTGGAGCAGAGGCTCCAACAGTACGCGGAGCGTGAGGAGCGCAGTGCGAGACGGCGAGAGGAGGCGCTCCGCACCGAGTTTGCCAAAACACTAAAGGAGATTAACGAGCGCATCGCCAATGCGCAGGAGGGTGAGGGTAAAGCCACGATGGAAGGTACAGAGGAATCTCCCAGTCACAGCGGTGGGCGTCAACCGGTGATGAAAATCCCCTCATATGATGGAACGCAGCCATTGGAGCGTTATCTTGACCTGTTCGAGGACATCTGTTCCAAGAACGAGTTCGAAGAAAGCGAATGGCTGCTGCGACTGCGCATCGCGCTAGCGGGTAGCAAAGCGGAGAGGATATGTATTGGATGCAACAATTACGAGGAAGCAAAGCGAGAGTTGCTTGCCTCGCTCGGAAAGACTCCGGATAAAGCGTGGAAGACATTGCTGACCGGCAAGCAGCGGTCAGATGAGTCGTTTCATCAATACGTTGTCCGTGTTTGCCGAGAGGTAGAGGTGTGGGCCACACTCGCTATGACAGAAGATGGCGAGGTGGGCACCAAGTATAGCGCCGATATAGGTAAAATGGCCCCGGTGCTGCAAGCAATGGCAAAGCAGGTCATCTTGGAGCAATGCGGACCTGAGATGAAGACGTACCTGGTCGAACGGCAGTGCTACGGGATGTCACTGCGCCAGGTACAGGAGCACGGCGCGTCTTACCAGGTCGCGCACGGACGACAGGGTGATACTGCCAGGAAGCCAGTAGAACGATCCGTGCCAAGGCCCACGGCGTCGGCACAGTGCATGGCGATATCGGTCGCAGATGCAGAGAAGCAGCTAAAGTCGCTGCCACAGGAAGAGAGAAAGGGTTTTCTGCAGCGAGAGAGACTCTGCTGGAACTGCCTTAAGTATGGCCATATGGCCAGAGAATGTCGGTCAGGCTCGAGATGCACGAAATGCCAGAGGAAACACCACCTGCTAATACATGATGTGTTGGATAGAGCAGGTTACAGCCGGGAGAAACCGACTGAGATAGTTACGGAGAAGAATGTTGGGTCGTGCTGTCTACACTCGCCAAGTGTGCGGCTGATGACCGGAGTGGCACGAGTTGAGGGAAGAACTCGAAACGCGAAGGTTCGAGTGTTCCTGGACTCGGGTGCTGAGGCGTCATTCGTGACTGCAGCGTTGGTGTCAGCAATCGATGCAGAACACGTTGGGGTTGAAAATGTAGAGGTGAAGCCGTTCGGCGCGGAACCAACCCAACAGCGCATGGATAAGTACGCCATCACGATCCAGGGTAGCTCCGCTAGCATTCGGGTACGCGCGTTCGTGAAACCAACGCTTGAGCTGGACCTGAAGTGCGCAAGTCCGCAGACCATTGCGCAGTGGCACAGTTGGGGAGTAGAGCTGAGTGACAAGCCTCAACAAGGGACATCAGACGAAATACATATGCTGATTGGTGCAGACTATATCAACGCGGTACTGCACAGCAAGAAGGAAGTTAATGGTGAGACGGTGTGGAACACAGAGATAGGTAATGTATTATCTGGTCCAGCGTCTGCACCAAGTCGAAACAGTCAGCCGGTGACCGTGTCATGTGTCACAGCCCACATTGAACAACTATGGCAGTTGGATGAACCTCCAGAACAACATCAGCACCTGCCATCGTTCCCGCTATGTCGCCAGGGCAGCGGGTACCAAGTGGGTCTCTTGTGGCGAAATGAGCGTCGCCCTACGGATAACTTTACTCAAGCTAGAGTCATCGCAACGCGGCTTCTTGAAAAGCTGAAGAGGAATGGGAAGCGTGCGCTCTATGATGATGTGCTGATCAGGGAGTACCGTGAGCTTGGAGCAATTGAGCTGGAGCCATGTGAGAGCGATGCCGGGTACTATGTACCGCATCATGGTGTATTCCGCGAGCACGCTGCAACCACGAAGTTAAGAGTGGTGTTCAATGCCTCGGCGACGGCTCCAGATGGCAAGTCGTTGAACGACATGGTTGACCCTGGACCGTCGCTATTGCCGAGTCTCGCAGGTATGCTATTACGGTTCCGTGAATATAAGAGCGCGCTGCAAGCGGACATCCGCAAGGCTTTCTTCATGGTCGCGGTTAATCCCGAAGACCGTCCGTACCTGCGTTTCTTGTGGCCCGGTCGAAGCGACAGCGATGAACTGTTAACCTGGAGGCTAACGAAACTGCCATTTGGCGTAAACTGCTCGCCATACATGCTTACTGCGGTGATTCAGCATCACTTGAAGGAGCTACGGGCGTTGTCTGCACCCAAAGAGCGAGATCGTATTGATCTCTTGCTCACGAGTTTCTACGTTGACGATTTGGTCTCAAATGCCTCGGAAGCTAAGGAGATGCAAGAGTTCAGCGTGCGTGTGCTTACGGATGCTGGCATGGAGTTACGCAAGTGGCGAGGCAACGAAATCCCGTGCGATCCAGAGGCCGGAGATAAAGTTCTCGGTCTGAAATGGAAAACCAGTGATGACTTGCTCAGCATAGCAGCGCTAGGCGAGTCCGATAGGCCGTCTGTTTGGACCCGGCGATCCCTCCTCAAGTGTGTTGCGTCAGTGTTTGATCCGCTAGGTCTAGCAGCACCGGCAGTTGTGCCAGGAAAGATACTGCTACAGCAAGCCTGGAAAGTCGGAGGCGACTGGGATGATATGTTGCCTGATGGCATCGCAGCCGCATGTGCGCAATGGTGGGGAGAGTTGGCCGAAGTGGTGAGCATTGACATACCACGTTGGATTTGCTGCAATCTTGACACGCCGATTGCGCTTCATGCCTTCGCCGATGCCAGTGAGAAAGCGTTTGGATGTTGTTTGTATGCCGTCGTCAATGGACAGTCGCACTTGGTATTTGCCAAGGCCAAAGTGGCACCTGTGTCTCCGCCCACGTTAGCCCGCCTTGAGTTACAAGCAGTATGTCTAGCGGCTCGCTACGCTGAGTTTGTGGTGAAGGAGCTGCGTGTGACCGTCACGCAAGTCTATGGCTGGACTGACAGTCTCACTACCGTTCATTGGATCAGTAATCCATCGTACAAATGGAAAACATTTGTGGCTAACCGCGTCAGTCAAGTCCAAGAGATATCGAAGAAGGTCGGCATTGTGTGGAACCATTGCCCGGGCCTTCACAACCCAGCAGATTTACCGTCGCGTGGGAGTAGTGCGCAGCAGATCCGTAGTCCGTTCTGGAGGGGCGGACCAACCTGGATCACGGAGCCCAATGACTGGCCCACCGCATCCTCAACCGCAGCTACAGATGAGTCCAGTGTAGAGGTACGAGTGTCAGCCACCACCTGTAGTCGAGAATCTGATAAGGAATGGTGGCTCCGATTCAGTAAATGGTCGAGGGCACAGGGCATGGTGACTCGGATGTTGCAGTGGAAGCACCCTGAGCCTCGTGCTGAACTCTATTTTGCAGCAGACAACGTATTGTACCGCATCGTTCAAGCCACATGTTTCGCTGAGGATCTTGAGCTGATCAAGCAAGGTCAACCAGTGAAGCCTGGGTCGAAGGTGTATCAGCTTGCACCGTTTCTGGATGAGCATGGAGTGCTCAGAGCCGGGGGACGACTTCAGCACAGCGAGTTGGCGTATGGAGCCAAGCACCCAGTCCTGTTAGGCAAACATCATCTGACCGAGTTGCTGTTGGAGAAAATGCATGTTGAAAGGATGCACCAAGGTGTAGAAGGAGTCTTGTCGTTCATCCGTCAGAAATTCTGGATTATCGGTGGTCGACGGGCGCTACGCAACATTACTCAGCGATGCGTTACATGCCGCCGCTACAAGGCTAAGGCTGCCTCAGAAGTCTGCCCGCCGTTGCCGGAAGACCGAGTTGTTCACGAGAGGCCTTTCGCAACTACCGGCATCGACTATGCTGGTCCGTTGTACGTGCGCCGTGGTGAGTCATCTCCGAAGGTATGGATAGCATTGTTTGTGTGTGCCACCACCAGAGCAGTTCACTTGGAGGTGGTCGATAGTTTAAGTACCGAGTCATTCTTGATGGCATTTCGGAAGTTTGTCGCGAGACGTAGTTTGCCGTCTCGGATCAGGTCTGACAACGCTACAACGTTCAAGGCGGCATCTGACAAACTGGGTGTGCCATGGATGTTCAATCCTCCAGCTGCACCATGGCATGGAGGCTTCTATGAGCGAATGGTTGGTACAGTGAAGAGTGCCTTGAAAAAGGTAATGGGCACAGCGTTTCTGAAGGTCCAGGAGCTTGAGACCCTCTTGTATGAGGTTGAAGCAGTGGTGAATAGCCGTCCGCTAACTTATGTGTCTGATAGCCTGGATGAGCCACCAGTAACCCCTGCAATGATGATGGGTGACATCTGGATGTCGTCAGAGAAGCCAGCAGGTACCCTGGACGCTGCGCAGATGTCATCGAGATTGCGTTACCTCAGTCGGACACTGGAGCATGTCAAGAATCGTTGGGAGGTGGAGTACCTAAGTCAGCTGAACAAACACCAACAGACCATGTCGCGCCCTTTAGCTGTGGGTGATGTTGTCTTTGTTCTCGATGATACCAAGCGCAAACAGTTCTGGCGTTTGGGACGGATCATCGAGTTATTCCCTGGTCGAGATGGTAAGCGTCGTGTTGCCAAGGTTAAGTTGAGTACCAGTACCCTGTTGAGGCCGATCCAAAGGTTAGTGCCGTTAGAAGTATCGTCACAGGACGTGGCTCCTGGGCTTGCAGATACCGCTCAACCTGCTATCGTCCCTCAGCAGCCAGCGTATGAACCGTCAGCACCGTTACCACCACCACGGCAGCAGGAGATAACGCGTTCTGGGCGCGTAGTCAGAGCCCCGGATCGTTTTTGACTTGTGTGCATTGTTGTACGGCGGTGAGAAGCCCTTTGGTGGGGAGAATGTTGTAAACCACCAGTTCTCAATTGGGAAAGGCCTTCGCGCTTATGGCATTGTATTCGTTGAAATGTTGTATTTCGACTCCGCCGTACCGCTGATGTTGCTGCATGGCATACGCTATATGCGTTGTGTGCATTTTGCTGTATACGCTGTTATGTCCAGTTTTATCTGCTTATGTTTTGCATGTACGCTGTTTTTGCATGCTATAAATAGCTGGTGTTATTAGTGTTCATTGTTAATTATCAGATGAAGTGAAATATACTGTGTAAAGGAAAACAGTCGTCCTCGTGCCGTGTGGTCGTACGATCCTGACAATTTAGAGAATCTTAGAGGGTTCATAACATTTGGCGACCACGCCAGGATAGGAGCGAGCATGGCAGAGGAACTATGGAACAATTTGGAAGCCAGCTTTATCGACAATGGAGAGCGGTTAGGATTAGAAGGCGAGTTGTTGAAGGTACATGTGGAGCAGAGGCTCCAACAGTACGCGGAGCGTGGGGAGCGCAGTGCCAGACGGCGAGAGGAGGCGCTCCGCACCGAGTTTGCCAAAACACTAAAGGAGATTAACGAGCGTTCATAACAGTTAGCAATTGTATGATTATTATTTATTATTATTCCCGTAGCTATGCAGAAGTCGTTACTTGTTGTTGTTGTTGTTGTTACTTTATTTTACTTCACCAGAATTACAGGCAGTAGAACGCCTTCTCACTAGACCAGGTCTAGTTCTCACAAATGATGAAGAATGTGAATGAACATGCTAAAGCTAATGAAAAACAAGAAATAGAAAAAGATGAGAAAAACTTGTGTTTTATATTTTATGACGGTATTTGTATGTGAGTTACAGTGATTAAATGACAAGGGAAAGAAAAGAAAAGATAGAAAGAAAAGAGTAAGGAATAAACGAAGCAGATGTATGAAATAGAAATAGAGAAGTTGAGGTATTTGAGAATGTGACAAGTTCTTCACGAAGAAGCAACACCCTGTTCTCCTCTAACATCGCTTGATTTTACATCAATCACTATAACCGATGCAAAAATAATGTAACAAAAGTCTTTTGAAATAAGAATTTGATCACTATAGGCGATATATTACTATAGACGATTATTACTATACGCGGTAACTGTGTATACTTAGTTATGGCAAATGAAAATGAATTTGAGAAATTGATCACTATATCCGGTATATCACTATAGCCGCCAACCTTATAGGCGATACTGACTGTACCGAGCACCTTACGTAGAAACTTACGTAGCATAGCGGTGTCGTTTTTCTTGCCATGTGAACACAATAATAGAAAAGCTGACAGGATCGCTTTTCTAAATGTGAATCCTCAGCATCAGCAAAACAAACAAAGAACCTGAACAGACGGAAGGAAGTGTGAATGGAGGGGGGGGGGAGGACAATCATACTCGCCACACTCGTACCATACAATACGTAAACAATTTGAGGGTGATAACACTTTCCTTCTGTACACACAACACTGAATAGATGTAGTATTATCACCTTTTTTGTGTCGCTCTTTTTCACCTTCTTTCACTTTTATTTGTCCATATAAGATTAGTTTCAAGTAGTCCCCATTCCAATGTTACCTAGATTCACTGATGATTGTAACAAGAAAACAGTTCTAAACGAATCCTTGCTTTCCCATCCTTTTGTGCCTTGCGATAATCGTACAACATTTCACACATAAAATCATGTCGACATGATGAAAGGCTTACTGTGCAATTCGTTGTCTTTGTAGCTTTACTAAAACTGCTGTCTCCGAAACGCTTGTTCAAAGATGAGAATAAATGATAATTATAATTGACTGAGAGCTCATTGAAGGCCAGTGTGGAGTCACCACTTTCAGCTGTTTGGCTGGTTGGTCACCAGGGGCTCCGTCAACGCGGGAATAGAGCTGAAGGGACCGCGTAGCCGCCGTTACACTGACGGGTTCGCTCTCTGCCAATGACTGATTATAATCCATCGATTCCATGGAGGCTGAACACGTTTCCAATGTTGCCAAGCGAAAAATCAACCAGCAGTCGTTCTAGGGGCGAAAAGCCGGGGCCAGGTTGATAAAGTTCTTGATGTGAGAGCCGTGGTTAGCTCTTTCACTGACATTTTGAGTACGTATTTCATTTCTATCAGATTCTGTCTCATTTTCTCAGTGCTGCGCTGATGAGTCCACAAAGGACGAAACAGTTCTGTCTATACATGTACTGAGTATTTCGCTCCTGCTCTTGTAGCAGTTGAGCACTCTCATGTGGGGCAGATCCTTTGCTGTTTGCGTTAGGCAGAGGACACTGACTTGTCAGTTTGAGCACTTGGCCATGTACGTTCGGGCCTGGGTAGAATCTGGCTTTGGATAATTTATTGCTCATTGCTATCAGGTTCGGCCTCATTTTGTCCGAGATGATTAGTCCCCAAAGGACGAAACATTCCTGTCTATACAGTGAAATGAGGAAATTTTTATGCAACTTTCGTAACAAAAAAATTCACAGCGGGTAGCTAAAAAGAGCGATGCACTATATTGTGGCCTAATTCACTCAAAATCGAACATGTCACACCAGTTCACGGCCTAATGGAAGGTATGGCGTAGTGTTTTACACAGGACATAGTCACTTAGTGGAAAAGTGCACAGCTGAAAGACGTGTCTTCAAGGAAGGCGCAACTAGATGACGAGCGCAATCTTACATTAATTCCCATTAGCACGTGCTACCAGCACCATTCGATTTGTCCGCTCATTTTTCCGCTTTGTGGAGAGAGCTGATACAGAAACACTGAATGTCATCTATAGGATTTCTTTCTTGTTGCAGGATTGGAAACACGTCTATCAGTTTTCTTCAACAGAAATGATCAAGTATTGGTGATGATCCTTGACTGCTATGCAGGCGTTTTCACAGACCTATCAACCAATTTTGTTAGCCAGGTCTCGGATTTCATGTTTGAGGCTTAGATCCCGCGGGTAATACGCATTATATGTTGAATAATTACTGTTGCTTAGGCAGTTACAGATAATGGCGAACGTGTCGTACATGGGGAACTCCTGTCAACGGTACAAGTGCTGTAGGATTATTGAGACACCTCATTAAGTGCACCCACTCCGTTGCCCAGGTAAGTCGAAAATTGGCACTAAACTGGGAAAAAGACGAAAAACGTGTCCACGTACTGTTACCAACCCCAAACGTGACTCAAAAACGTGACTCAACCTCCTCACCTGCTCACTTGCTGTCTGCTGAAACTGGGAAGAAAAAAAACGTGTCCACGTACTGTTACCAACCCCCAACGTGACTCAAAAACGTGACTCAACCTCCTCACCTGCTCACTTGCTGTCTGCTGAAATTTCGTGTATCGATTAACCTCGTACCGAGATACTGAGAAACATGCAACGGACTATTTGTGTCGCCCAGGACTGAGTCTTGGAGACCAAAGATCCACAAGACGTGAAATTCAGAAACCAGACAAGAGAAATTAACTTCCCGTATATCACGTGATTGTGGCCTTGGAGTTGACCAATGACAGATCAAACAGCGCGGGCTGGAAAGGGCGGTCCTGCCTGCTCAAAGGTGATGGAACTGGTTCCACTGCCCGTCGTCATGTGACGACGGGCAGGAACGGACTCCCCTGCCCGTCGTCACTTGACGACGGGCAGTAGCCACTGGACTGGCTCTCTACTTCATGGTCTTTCATTGGTTACTAATACTAAATTTAATAGTAAATACTAATAAAATAACTAAAGCAGAATCGCGACTGTTTGCAACCACACCTGTCATCATGGCGCCCCAACATTTGATCTGGAACTGGGAGAAAAGAAGCCCCTTTGTGAACGATATCGGCGATGTGAAGGAGCTCCTCCGAAAAGTTGAGGAAGACACTGAAACTTTTATTTCGGAGTCACTCGCGAAGGAGATCTTGGACGAGCCGAATGAGCCTCAACCAAAGCGCGCAATGCTCAGCAACCTGCAGGACTTGCGCAATTCGCCGAGGTTTCCGATCAAGACGTGGGAATAATCCGTAGGAACAGAACAGCCAGAATGCCCGATGCCCAGTCGACAATGTCAATGGCACCACGAGAAAAAAGCACTATGGACTAGAAAAACTGTACCAGGAAACAATCACAAAACACAGGTGTGTCTGTCATGTATCTCTTTATTTGGCTTGGGTGCACACGGGACACACGTTCCAGTCACTCATACTCGGCCAGTACCGCTGTTCATCCAGCCCTTGCCGCTATCCGCGGCGCCGCGGGCTGGATTCCGCGGTACTACCCTCGTACTCGTGCAGGAACCTGTACTTAATTATTGTTGATGTTGTGATTACTTGTGAATTTTCGTAATTATTCTAATCCATAACGTTATGACTTCTGTGCCACAAGAACAAAGTTAACGTTGTTCCAATATCAGAAATTTCTTTCTGATCACATTCGTCCTTTCTTTTTCATCGTCTTCAAGAAAGAGCGGAGAAATTGAAAGTACCGAAACGGTATTGCTGGTAACATGTGCAAATCACATCTGTTGATAGTGCGCAACATCCAGTTACAGCTTCAGGCATATTTCCCATCTGTGGATATTGCTGATGTTAAAGTATGCAGTGAACAGGCCTGACAAGAAGCGAGAGTAATGCACAGATGAGCAGAAAACGTCCAAGGCCAGTAGCACAGAGATCTCTAACCGAAAGTGAAGAGAGCCAGTGCCTTGACCATGTATAAAAGGATACGAAAATACTGAGTGGGCACCACTTCCTAGCGCCAATAACACAAGTTTTGTCTAAGCTGCTTTCAAGTTTCCCGAAGGTGATTTCCGACCAAGTGAAAATGAATAACCTTGCCATCATTGTGTTTGGTTTTGCCATTGTGGCTAGTTTCCTGCCATCGTCCCACGCTTTTCCGCAGCGTCCCGATTTCCGTGCCCATGATGTCGATGTTGCCGAGACCGAGAGAGACCACACCGATCATGTCCAACAGCTAGCTGCTTCCCTCGCCAAGAACCTTGTCGACCTGGCCGGGCAGGTTCACTACAGACGGGATCAAGAATGTAGTTGGGCGAGTGACGATTTCTGGATGTACAGATGTGCTCCCTACCCAGTTAACAGCAGTGAATATAACGCCATGTCAGCAGAATGCAAGCGCAGATATGCCGGAGTTGCCAAATATTGTAACGGTGTCTATCAGCCATGAGAACTCCTAACTACCGTCTGCTTCGCTGGGTGATCTTCCGCTCTGACTTACCCGTGAGAATGGCTTCGGCCTCCCTCAATGGCATGTTCGATTCTCCAAATTTTGCACTTTAGCTTCTGAGAAAAGTGGTTCATGTTTCTTCAACATCAATAGTGATTCCGTATTTTAGTTTGTAAATTTTCATCTTGCATCTTTCATTTTCCCACTGCACTGATTTTCATTTATAGAATGAAGTCTCTACAACACAAGTTGATAATGGCGTATAAGTGTGTGTCTGGTCAGATATAAGGGAGAATATGCAGCCCGAACCTTTGTGCATTGCTGCATGGGACATAAACTTTGATTTAAGGCGGAATCTAAGGGATATTTTGAAAGTATTTGGAGACCTTCAAGCTCAAGGGATCGGTCGGAGACCTGCGTGAAAAAAGAAAGAAATGTATTTTTCTGTTTTCAGACAGTTCACTTCCCCGAATGTTTCTAGTGAGTAACATCCACAGTTCAACAAATACTTATTATGGACTCCCTCATCGATAGAGTAGGGAAGAAATTGTCCATTAAAGGTATAAGAAAATCCTGAGGATATAATGGACCTATTTAGATGTGTATTGTCTTTGGACACCCAGTCAGCATGGACAACATGTCCCGGTACGAATTTCGGAATAACTGATGTTTGCATGACACGAGCTGACTAAAGTACATGCAGATAAATTAAACAGTTTCCTCTGAGACAAAAATGCGATAATACTCATAAAAAGGACACACTTCAGGCTCATTACAAACATCTAGACAGTTTTTGTCTTCACAAGTATACTTTCAAGCCTTCTCGTCAGGTGAAATACAGGCAAGGAAAAAGGAACAGGAACAGTCGATTAAATACAGTAAGAAGGTGGTAAAGCAGCACGAAAAAGAAGATAGCTAAAGTAAACAGCAAAAATTACAATAATGACGCAAAAAAGTTGATTTATCACTTCGAGTGTCGGCAATGTGAGAGCCGATATGTAGGTAGGACTCTTCAACATCTGTACGCACGCATCCGACAACACGCACAGCTACACCTTATTCCACAACACGCACGATCCACTCAACCACGGAGGGGACGTCCAGCAAAGAATCATCCTGGTACAAGATGGTCTAACGCAGCGGCATCAACACCAAACAACGTCACCTCACAATTGACCAGACCACCAGAAAAACAACCGGACAAGACACCTACTGGCGTGGCAGTGACAGGAACCGCATCAACCAGCAGAATGACAAGATCGGCAACGACGGCGATGGCAGCGACTAAAGCACAGACAGGGGCAATGGCTAGGGTCCACTCGACTAGCCATAAGATATCGGATGTGTCCACCGCACATGCTGATTGTTCTGATGTTAGTTCTGATAAGTATGAGTCGTCCATTGCTAGTCATTTGTTTGAGCATCCTGATTGTCGTGCTGTGTATTCAGATGATCGTTTTTCGATTGTGTCACGTGTACCCAGTGCTAGATTGCTGAATGTTTTGGAAGCTGTATACATCCACACAAAGAAACCCAACCTTTGCAAGCAGAAAAAAGTCAAATTCACACTTAGGCTGTTAGGTAGGTCGTCAAAACCTCCTTAGTTACATGTATGTCCAGCGGTTGTCTCTTGTTGTTGCACTACACGTCACGCTTATTGAGTTTTCTCGCACTTGCACCTTTGTGTCATTATTGCAATTTTTGCTGTTTACTTTAGCTATCTTCTTTTTTGCGCTGTTTTACCACCTTCTTACTTTATTTAATCCACTGTTCCTGTTCCTTTTCCCTTGCCTGTATTTCACCTGACGAGAAGGCTTGAAAGTATACTTGTGAAGACAAAAACTTTCAAGATGTTTGTAATGAGCCGGAAGTGTGTCCTTTTTATGAGTATTGTTGTAGATAAATTAGCTATTATGTGTGCCTGACATGGAGGTCGTGGAATGTTGCCAGTGTGTAAAGCAAGTCATATACGTGTATTGCTACGTGCAGCACACAGTAATCGCTGGTTTTCCTCCCTGTTCCTTTCTTTCCACTGTGTTCTTGTTTTCATTTGTACTTTTACCATGGCTGGTTATCGCCCTCATCTCTGGAGTTGCTCCCCACATTAGCAATGCGTGCACATGCTACGAGATTGAGTTTAATAATAATGATAATAATAATAATATTAACTGGTTTTGAGGGAAAGAGACAATAATAATAATGTTCGTAGAATGTTGCCAGTACGCTCTTTGCTTGCGCAATGTGTGTCGAAGTTCTGGAAATCGCAAAGTATCACACAAGCTGATGGTGTACAGCCCAACAGTGTTCC
Source organism: Sycon ciliatum (assembly GCF_964019385.1). Lineage (NCBI taxonomy): Eukaryota > Metazoa > Porifera > Calcarea > Leucosolenida > Sycettidae > Sycon > Sycon ciliatum. The sequence goes on from NC_088648.1 coordinate 19,764,605, forward strand.
AACCTAAGTGGTTCAAAGTTAAAAAACTAGAGGTCAACAATAAAAATAACTCACCGTTCGCGTGAGACTCGGATGGAAGCTGAGTTATCCGTATACGCAGGAACGTCCCCGCCCTCTAGGATCAAGGCGCAGAAGCAGCTTCTAAAGGCCGATTCATACTTTTTTTCTCGTACGGGAAACGCGTCGCGTCGCGAAAAAGTTGATGTAAACGCAACTATTTTGCGTACGGAGAAGTCATCACGCGACGGTCGTACGATGGCTTTCCCTTGCGTCATATGAAGTATGAATTGGCCTTAAAGCGTAGGAGGTGAGTAGATCACACCCACCACAAAATGGTCAAAGACCCAAATTTTCCCTCGCTACTTTCATGTTTCCCTTGCGCCAGTCTATGAGTTCTCAAAAAAACAATCCTTCCAGGCACTATAAGTACGTGCATGATTCTGCAAGGCTAAGTGTGCATTCATTGTGGATTCAAAAGTCGGGTTGGCCTTCAGGGAACAATGGACAACCTATGAGAAACTCTTCCAGACGTGACTTCAGGATGGAAAGAAGAGGCTTCTATAGTGCATCATAAAACTCTAAACGCACACACGCACATTAACATTGAGTTACAGGATGGCGCGATGGTTTTTCGAGGTGGCTATTGTAGTAGCCTGATGAATTTACTGACCTCCTTGGAACCTACGCCCATATTGGCCTATGTGTATAATCATACCGCTGGACTGCGCCAATATGTCGAGGGTTTTGTTCATCAGTGAGAGATGCGCAATGACCAGTGTGATAATAATAATATTATAGTGCTGTAATTAAAGTCCTGCCGATATGGGCACATAGACATGATTTTTCCAGGGAGTCCTCCCTATCACAACCCCCACCATCAAGACTAAGTTTTGAAAATTTACGAAGACGGATTGACCAATTGTTTTACCCAGGTCTCGGAATTCACTTTTGAGGCTTAAATTCTGCGTCCAATAAGCAGTTTATTTTCAATGCTTACCGCTGCTTAGACAGTTAAAGACAATAGGGAGGTTTAGTCCCACGTAACGGAAACGGAAAGGTGGGTGATACACGTAAAGTTCGTGCAACGGACCCACGATCACAGTGTCCTCTTTAGTCACACGGAACAAACAAAAGCATGGAGCGAAAAGCCCAGACTGGGTCAAAGACGAAGCTTCGAAGCTCATGGAATATTTGGATCGTACTTCGGAAACTTCTTCAGTTGAGCACCCTCCCAGTTTGCACAATGCGCTCCATTCTGCTTTTCACCCACGTTCTGGCGGAACGTGGGTGAGCCTCCATACACGGTATGTCGTGAATCAGAAAACGTCTGTACGTGGGTCAATGAATATTACGTGCTACACACACGTAAAAATAATAAAATACACACCGATTTCGTGGGTCTAAACCTCCCTAATGGTGAAAGTGTCGTACATGAGGAACACCTGCTAATGGTACAAGTGCTGTAGGATAATTGAAACACCTCATTATAGCACCCAATGCGTTGCCCAGGTAAGTGACAATTTGCACTGAAATGGGACAAAAGAGCAAACACGTGTCCAGATGCTGTTAGCAACCCCAAACGTAACTCAACCTCTTCAACTGCTCACTTGCTGTCTCCCGAAACCTTCCTGTATTGATAAACGTCTGGCTGAGATACTGAGAAGCATGCAGCTTACTATTTGCTTCGAACAAGACTGATTCTTGGAGACCAAAACATTCACGAGACGTCAGATTCAGAAAACAAGACACGAGAAATTTCAATTGACGTACTAAAAGTTGATGTAGTGATTACTTGTGAACTATTTCAAAATCTTGAAGGACACTTCGCGCAGCGTCATTGCATTTGAAAAGTTTGCAGGCAACCTGCCTACATTCAAGAGAGCACTGCATTTCACACAATTCCATTAGACGTGCCGTCCAAGCGTTTCAGTCTTCATGATCGTCATCAGGAATGATTGCAGTGCTCTCTTGAGTGTAGGGAGATGGCCTGCAAACTATTGATTTACTAGTGACTTGACGACGTTATTCTAATCCATAATGCTACTGGGTCTGTGCGACAAGAACAACGTGAACGTGGTTCCAATAAAAGAACTTTCTTTCCGATCACATACAAGTACATTCCTTCTTTCTCATTGTCGTCAAGAAAGAGTGGGAAACAGTTAGACACCCGAAACGTTATTGCTGTTAACATGTGCAAACCACATTTGGAGATGGCGCACAACATCTGGTTACAGCTTCAGGCATTTTTCCTTTCTGTGGACATGACTATGGTGTTACAATAGGTCAGAATGGACAACATGTCCCGGTACGAATTTCGGAATAGCTGATGTTTGCATGGCACGAGCTGACTAAAGTAGAAAATAGTAGCTAACTGTTACTAGTATGTGTGTCTGACATAGAGATCGTTGAATGTTGCCAGTATGTAAAACAAGTCATGTAGTGCTACGTGCAGCACACAGTAATCATAGAATGTTGCCAGTACGCTCTTGGCTTGCGCAACGTGTGTCGAAGTTCTGGAAATCTTCGACGAGTGATGGAAATCGCAAAGTATCACACAAGCTGATGGTGTACAGCCCAACAGTGTTCCAACCTAAGTGGTTCAGCGTCTAAAAACCTAGAAGTCCACTATAAAAAATAATTCACGGTTTGCGTGGGACTCGGATGGAAGCCGAGTTTTCCGCATCTGCAGATAAGTCCCCGCCCTCTAGGATCAGGGCGCAGAAGCACCTTCTTAAGGCCGATTCATACTTCATTTCGCGTACGAGAAACGCGTCGCGTCGCGAAAAAGTTGATGTAAGGGGCCGGTCACAATGAGGGAACAATCCTCAGATTATAAACTCTGAATATTTTTTTCTGCTTTTCATCACGGCCGCACTGGACACGCACAATGAAAATATCTCACGGACACGAGCTACTTTTTTTGTCACCATTCGCTTCTGGCTGTCTGCCGACCCAGCTCCTGGGCCAGAGCTGCCTTCAATAAAACGCCATGTCATTAGAATGCAAGCGCAGATACGCCCGGGTGATGGTGCCTTTCAACCATGAGAACTGCTAATTACCTTCTGCTTCGCTGGCTGATCTACTCATCTGCCTGATACGTGAGAATGACTTCGGCGTCCCCCAATGGCATGTTCGAGTCACCAAATTTTGCACTGTGGCTTCTGAGAAAAGTGGTTCATGCTTCTTCAAAAAGAACCGTGATTCCGTATTTTAGTTTGTCGATTTTCATCTAGCAACTTTCATTTCCCACTGTACTGATTTTCAAACTCGGATGTTGGGCCATTAATAAATGTAGAAAGGAAAGGGACATATGGATACGAGTAAAGAGTAACTCTCCACCACTGTAACTAGATACTATACAGTCAGAAAGTGCAACAACTAAGCACAAAACTCACAGAGTACTGAGACATTCGACGTCCTGACACCTAGCTTCAACACATCTCCGTAGCGCTAACCGACAGCCTTCCAACTTGGAAGGTTCAAGGTTATGGAAAGACCAAAGAGGGGAAGGCAAGCGCAACGAAAACGAGCCCAAGCTACAGTCCCAACGGAACAAAGGATAATTCTTTGTTGCCATCTTCAATGGAACACAGGATGTCGATTGTTACTGGACGATGACGAGACCAGCAGTATCTGGTTACATTGACGGAGAGTTACTCTTTTAAGAGTAAAACTCATATCCATATGTCCCTTTCCTTTCTACATGTACTGATTTTCATTTATAGAATGAAGTCTCTACAACACAAGTTGATCATGGTGTGTTTCAGTGTGTGTCTGGTTAGACACAAGGGAGCATATGCATCCGAACTTTTGTGCATTGCAGCATGGGACATAAACTTTGATTTAAGACGGAATCTAAAGGATATTTTGAAAGATTTTACAGACCTTCAAGTTCAAAGGATCAGTCGGGGACCTGCGGGAAAGGAGAAAGAAATTTGTTTTTCTCTCTTTTCAGAAAGTTCCCTTCCCCGAATGTTTGTAGTGAGTAACATACACCTTTCCACAAATATTATGGACTCCTTCATCCACAGATTAGGGGAGAAATTGTCTATTAAACGTAAAAGAAATTATGAGGAGAGAATGGAACTATCTAGGTGTGTATTGTCTTTGGACACCCAGTCAGCATGGACAACATGTCCCAATACTAATTTCGGAGTAGCTGATGTTTGCATGGCACGAGAGTAGTACGTGCCACGCATGCTGATGGCGCTTGGGTCTTTCTCCCTCCCTAGGGAACCAACCACGGTCAGTTTCTGGACCCTACCAGAAGTGAAAGGGAGTGATAAATTTTTGAAAGGATTGTGAGAACTTCAAATTCAAAGGATCAGTTGGGGAAGTGAACTGCCTGAAAAGAGAAAATATCGCCAGACCCACCAGGACACGAACCCGGGACCTTGCTTGTCATGAGCAATGCTCCAACCGCTGAGCTATGGTACCAGGCTGAACCTAGAAGGTGCTAACAAGTTTTTCACTCCAAAGGCAGCTCACAACACGTACCACACATACTGATGGCACTTGGGTCTTTCTCCCTCCCCCAGGGGGGCAACCACGGTCAGTTTCGAGACCCTACTAGAAATGAAAGAGAGTGGTGGCTAACTGCCCCTGCCTCTACTATCGTCATCTGTAATCTCCTAAGTAAACCTCGTGTTATTTTAGACTCTTCATTCCTCAGTACGAAGTAGTGGTTGCGACTTCGGCGATGATTTGTAAGAAAGGGCCCTGTCTTCATTCCTCGGTGCCTTTTACTTTTTTACTTTTTTTCACTCTTTTGGATATTGCAGGATTTGGAACGTCTATCAGTTTTCTTCTACAGAAATGATCAAGTATTGGTGGTGATCCTTGACTGCTATGCAGGCGTTTTCACAGACCTATCAACCAATTTTGTTAGCCAGATCTCGGAGTTCATTTTTGAGGCTTAGAGTCCGCGGGCATTACTCATTTTATGTCGAATTATTACTGTTGCTTAGACAGTTACAGATAATAGCGAAAATGTCGTACATGGGGAACCCCTTTCAAAGGTACAAGTGCTGCAGGATTATTGACACACCTCATTATTGCACCCAGTCCGTTGCCGAGGTAAGTCGCAATTGGCAATATACTGGGAAAAAGAACAAAAACATGTCCACGTACTGTTACCAAGCCCAAACGTGGGTCAAAAACGTGACGCAACCTCCTCACCTGCTCACTTGCGGTCTGCTGAAATTTCGTGTATGGATTAACCTCTGACCGAGATACTGAAAAACATGCAACGCACTATTTGTGTCGCCCAAGACTGAGTCTTGGAGGCCAAGCATTCACAAGACATGAAATTCAGAAACCAGACAAGAGAACTTAACTTACGTATTGTGGATGTTGTGATTACTTGTGAATTGTCGTTCTGAATAGTTCTGAACGAATCCTCGCCTTCCTTTCCTTGTGTGTCTTGCGATAATCGTACAACATTCTCATGTTTATACATCTTTTCCTCGAGTGGGTCTATTGTTATTAGGCAATTGTCTGTTATACTTATAGTGTAGAATATGGTTTAGTCCCACGAAATCCGTGTGTACTTTACGTGTGTGTAGTACTCAGTGACCCACGTACTGACGGTTTCTGATTCACGACATACTGTGTATGGAGGCTACCATCGTCCAGTTAATGCGATGAGGGAGTTGGCCATTGTGGAGAGCGGCTTCTAAGCATGCATGTGATTGAGTGGTCTCTGCATGTTGATCGGGTAGCGGAGTTCCATCACTGACACAGTGTGCGGGTATTGCATTATGAATTGGTTGAGTAGATAGTTCCGGAATTAATTCCGTGTTCGATATTGTTTATTTTCTTATTTTTACATTTTTTTATTTTATTTTATTCGTGTTCGATATTGAATTTTTATTTATTAATTTTTTTACAAATATTGTTTTATTCTGTGTATGGAGGCTCACCCACGTTCCGCCGGAACGTGGGGAAAAGTCAGGATGGAGCGCATTGTGCAAGCTGCGAGGGTGCTCATGTAGTATCCCTGACTGTCAGTGATCACATTCACACAGCCAAGTCTCTACCAGTAGTTACAGGAACATTCTAGCTAAGTGCTTCTCACGCGCAACCACTTAGGACTAGATAGCCCTGCTTGCAAGACCGGTACGGCCGCATGACCTATTGCGTTCATGCTGTACTAATACATTACATTGATTCCTGTATAGTCTGTTCCCCATCACTGACCCTCTTGATCCCTTGCGAGATTCCTTCCCGGTTCTAGGCATCCAACAGCTTTCTTCCCCGAATCCATGTTATTGTTCAGCCCTAGCTCACACACATTCAAATGGCTTTTCCTTAGATCTTTCAACAGTTGTCTTCCTAGTAATCTTTTGCACTCGCTCCCAGCTGCTCTCTCCCTCTGGCCTATATAAACCCATCATTCTTTCTCATCGCTGTGTGGAATTATGAAGTGAAGAGTCTAAGCCCAAGAGCTTGTTTTCCTCCCGCTAGTGCTGTCAGCCTGTATCACTTTCTGTTGTAAGCCCAAAGTGCCTCAGACACGAGCAGGCTGGCAGACACTACACTCAGCTGAAAAATTTCCGAAGCACGAAATCAAAATACTCGATGAGCGTCGAAGCTTCGTCTTTGTCCCAGTTTGGGCTTTTCGCTTCATGATTTTGGTTGTTCCGTGTGACTAGAGACAATATTGTGATCATGGGTCCATTGTGTTAGGTACATCCTCCCGTACCTTTTCTAGCTGGCCTGCATGCACTTGCGTACTCACCTTTTGTCTCCTTTTGTTCCGTTGGCCTGGGTAGCTACTGGCGCGCCCATAATTGCCATAGCTACCCAGGCCCTTTATCTTGCCGTTCAGACTTGATCTCTTTTCTCACTCTTCAATAATCACCATGTAGTCGTTTCGTTCGTCTTGGTCTCTTGTCCCGTCTCTAATAAATGTCGTTCCACCAACCTACCTGTTCCCGTTGTAATGTCTGGATAATGTGTCGTCAGTCGTCCTATTCGTATTCGACAACTGCAAGTACTTTACGTGTATCACCTTTTCGTTTCAGTTACGTGGGACTAAACCTCCCTATTGTCTGTAAGTGCCTAAGCAACGGTAAATATACAAAAATAAACTGCTTATTGGACGCACAATCTAAGCCTCAAAAGTGAATTCCGAGACCTGGGTAACAAAATTGGCCAATCCGTATCCGTGAATTTTCAAAGCTTAGTCTTCATGGTGGGGATTGTGATAGGGGGTATTCACTGGAAAAGTCATACCTATGTGCCCTTATCGACCGGACTTTGATTACAGCACTAATATTGTCACACTGGTCATTGCGCATCTCTCACTGAGGAACAAACCCCTTGACATATTGGCGCAGTTCAGCGGTATGATTATACACATAGGCCAATATGGGCGTAGGTTCCAAGAAGGTCATTAAATTCATCAGGCTACTACAATAGCCGCCTCGAAAAACCATCGCGCCATCCTGTAACTCAATGTGAATGTGCGTGTGTGCGTTTAGAGTTTTATGATGCACTTTAGAAGCCTCTTCTTTCCATCCTGAAGTCACGTCCGGAAGAGTTTCTGATAGGTTGTCCTTTGTTCCCTGAAGGCCAAACCGACTTTTGAATCCACAATTAATACACACTTAGCCTTGCAGAATCATGCACGTACTTATAGTGCCTGGAAGGATTTTGTAATCTATATTCTAATGTATCTTCTACCTCTTCTCGCTTACGAACATACTTTCTCATTTTCCTTACTTACTTAGGAGACTCCCTTCGATAGGCATCTATTTGCCTCTGGAGGATCCGTGAAATAAAAATCAATCAAAACATCATACTTCATATCGCGTAAGGGAAAGCCATCGTACGACCGTCGCGCGATGACTTTTCCGTACGCGAAATAGTTGAGCTCAGTGGCCGGTCTCACTGAGGGAAAATTTGAAAAAACCCGTGGTTACGATGCATAGTTGCCGCTGAGCGGGAGATTTGAGAGATTTAATCCACTCCAAGAAAATCAGCTCGAGGCCCCGCTTTTCCGCCGAAGATTATAATCATCCGCGGCTTCTAGTAGATTTCTTTGAGTTTCCTTGTTTTTTTTATTGCCTTCTGAAGGGAACTCCACTCCATGATCACCAGCTGTGTTCAATATTCAACAATAGAATTTCATTCCTATCAAACCAGCCGTGTTATAATATTTTAATATTCACATATTTTACCGCTAGCTCATTACGATAAGCTTCTCGGCAATCAGGCAATCAGAAATGCAGAAGCGGAACGAGGTATTACTTTTGCTACGCGAAATATTATTTTATCTCTATTACACAAGATATTACGCAAACCTGTACAATAATAATATAAATCTGAAGGGATTGGTGACAAAAATAGTAGCTCGAGTTAGTGAGATTACCAGTATTTTCATTGTGCGTATCCAGTGTGGCCGTGATGAAAAGCAGAAAAAATTATTCCCAGTTTATAATCTGAGGATTGTACCCTCAATTTGACCGGGCCCCTTACATCACCTTTTTCGCGGCGCGACGCCTTTTACGTACGCGAAATAATGACTAAGTTTAGTATGAATCGGCCTTTAGAAGCTGCTTCTGCGCCTTGATCTTAGAGGGCGGGGACGTTCCTGCGGATGCGGAAAACTCGGCTTCCATCCGAGTCCCACGCGAACCGTGAATTATTTTTATAGTTGACTTCTAAGTTTTTTACGCTGAACCACTTAGGTTGGAACACTGTTGGGCTGTACACCCTCAGCTGGTTTGATACTTTGCGATTTGCATCACTCATCGAAGATTTCCAGACTTTCGACACACATTCCGCAAGCCAAGAGCGTGGACTGGCAACATTCTACGATTACTGTGTGCTGCACGTGGCACTACTTGATTTGTTTTACATACTGGCAACACTCTACGATTACTGTGTGCTGCACCTAGCACTACATGACTTGTTTTACATACTGGCAACATTCAACGATCTCTATGTCAGACACACATACTGGTTACAGTTAGCTACTATTTTCTACTTTAGTCAGCTCGTGCCATGCAAACATCAGCTATTCCGAAATTCGTACCGGGACATGTTGTCCACGCTGACTGGGTATCCAAAGACAATACACACCTAGATAGGTCCATTCTATCCTCAGGATTTCATTATACCTTTAACAGACAATTTTTCCCCCACTCTGTTGATGAGGGGTTCCATAATATTTGTGGTAATGTGTATTTTACTCACTAGAAACATTTGGGGAAGTGAACTGTCTGAAAAGAAGAAAAAAACATTTCTTACTCTTTTCACTCAGGTCCCCGACTGATCCTTTGAACTTGAAGGTCTCCAAATACTTTCAAAATATCCCTTAGATTCCGTCTTAAATCAAAGTTTATGTCCCATGCAGCAATCGAATATGCCATTAGGGGAGACCGAAGCCATTCTCACGTATCAGTCAGATGAGTAGATCAGCCAGCGAAGCAGAAGGTAGTTAGGAATTCTCATGGCTGAAAGGCACCATCACGATATTTGGCAACTCCGGCATATCTGTGCTTGCATTCTGATGACATGGCATTATTGTCTGTACATCCAGAAATCGTCACTCGCTCAATTACATTCTTGACCCCGTATGTAGTGAACCTTCCCGGCCAGATCGACAATGTTCTTGCCGAGGGAATCAGTTAGCTGTTGTACATGATCGGTGTCGTCTCTCTTGGGCTCGGCAACACCGAAATCATGGGCAGGGAAATCGCGATGCTCCGGAAAAGCTACCGACTTCTACGGATGAACTCATGATTGTGGCACGGTTGAAGCATCACCAGGGATACAAACTTACAGAGACTTTCCGGTTCCAGCGCGACAAGCACCTCGTGAACACCAGATATTGTTTTAGTTTTTTACCATTTCTTGCTTTTTCACCCGGTTTAGCTATAATTTTAACATAATAACTTATATGTAAAAATGAGAAGAAACACATGAGAACGAGTTATGCAGCAACTATCCTCAACTGTAACGAGATGATAAACGGTCACAAAGTGCGATAATAGGGCACAAAACTGACAGGCTACTGAGACATTCAGCGACCCAAGACCTAGCTCTAACACATCTCCAGTGCGCAAACCAACAGCCTTCCAACTTGGAAGGTTCATGGTTACGTAGGACCGAAGAGGGGAAGGGGACTCTTCGGTCCTACGTAACCATGAGCTTTCCAAGTTGGAAGGCTGTTGGTTTGCGCACTGGAGATGTGTTAGAGCTAGGTCTTGGGTCGCTGAATGTCTCAGTAGCCTGTCAGTTTTGTGCCCTATTATCGCACTTTCTGACCGTTTATTATCTCGTTACAGTCGTGGATAGTTGCTGCATAACTCGTTCTCATGTGTTTCTTCTCTTTCTTTACATTTTATTACTGGCTTAGTATCCGAGTTTAAACAATAAATTATGTTAGTATATTATTTGGTGCAGCTTTAGCGCTATGTGGTTTATAATATCCCTTTTTCTGAATTTCGTATTTAGCGCTTTTGGGCGTCATTATTTTCTTCTCATTATTTCGCACCAAGTTATAATTTTTGTGGTATTCTCTAGCTTCTGTTTGTTTTGCAGTTGTTCTTGTGCAACCCCCCCCCCCCACACCCACCCATTTTTTGATGCCTAGTTGCAAAGCTAACGCCAAGACCTCTGGTTGGTTGAGTTGCTCCCAGCACATCAGCAAGTCGTCCCTATATCCCCTACGTTTTGTGCTTTTCCTCGTTTCTTTTTGCTCTCCACCTGTTTTCCAGTAGGGCTGTGTCAATAGTAAAAAGCTTGGCGATCTTTTGGATAAGTCTGGTATTCGGAGAATTTTTCGGCCGGCAGATTTGTTGATTTACTAGTAACGATCTTGCTAATGTCTAATGTTTGTTTGAGAGGAGGTCAAAGGACAAGGGTTACACTACCTCAACGCACTAGTACTACAGGTACTGAAGTACAGAGCTCGAGCGGTCATGCTTGCAGCAACATATTTCGTTCGTAAGCAACAAAATTTGGTAGATTTTCGGCGATTCTCAACGGAATCCACCAAATTGGCGAAAGGCTTAGCGATTTTTCGGTAAGTCTCGTTTTCGGCGAATTTTTTGGCCGGCCGAATTGGGGAAAGCCTAATTGTGTGACAACGCATGCATAGCAGTCAAAGAAGAACACGATTACTTGATCAGTTTTGTGAAAGAAAATAAATAGGAATTCCAAATATTTCCAAGAAAAGCCGAAAAATTGAGGAAACCAATGAAATGACACTGGTAACACGTGCAAATCACAATATGAGGTTGCGCTTGTCATCGAATTGCGGTTTACTTGTAGACACGTAACTCAACTGTGCATGTGGCCACTAAGTGAACATGTGCTGTGTAAAACTTTCTCTCTCTATCACTCACCCATCTCCCTCTCTCTCTATGTTTCTCTCTCTCTCTCTTTCTCTCACTCTGTCTCTCTCTCTTTCTCTCTCTCTCTCTCTCTCTCTCTCTCTTTCTCTCTCTCTCTCTCTCTCTCTCTCTCTCTCTCTCTCTCTCTCTCTCTCTCTCTCTCTCTCTCTCTCTCTCTCTCTCTCTCTCTCTCTCTCTCTCTCTCTCTCTCTCTCTCTCTCTCTCTCTCTCTCTCTCTCTCTCTCTCTCTCTCTCTCTCTCTCTCTCTCTCTCTCTCTCTCTCTTCTCTATATCTTTCTCATTTTCTCTCTCTCTGCGCCATTCCTGTTGCCGCCACCCCCACCCCCACTGATGATTACTGTGTACCGGTACGCTGATCCCAAGACTCTTGGTCGGGGAGTTCCCCGCACCTCACCAGCGCAGCTCATGTAGCACCTACATACCCATTGTAGTTTCTAGTATTTTCTTCGTTTTTTTTGTTTCCCCGTCTTCGTAGGTATGTGTAGCAGATGAGCACTCTCATGTCGGGCAGAGCCTTTGCTGTTTGCGTTAGGCAGAGGACACTGACTTGTCAGTTTGAGCACTTGGCCAGGTACGTTCGGGCCTGGGTAGAATCTGGCTTTGGATAATTTATTGCTCATTGCTATCAGGTTCGGCCTCATTTTGTCCGAGATGATGAGTCCCCAAAGGACGAAACATTCCTGTCTATACAGTGAAATGAGGAAATTTTTATGCAACTTTCGTAACAAAAAATTTCACAGCGGGTAGCTAAAAAGAGCGATGCACTATATTGTGGCCTAATTCACTCAAAATCGAACATGTCACACCAGTTCACGGCCTAATGTAAGGGATGGCGTAGTGTTTTACACAGCACATAGTCACTTAGTGGAAAAGTGCACAGCTGAGAGACGTGTCTTCAAGGAAGGCGCAACTAGATGACGAGCGCAATCTTACATTAATTCCCATTAGCACGTGCTACCAACACCATTCGATTTGTCCGCTCATTTTTCCGCTTTCTGGAGAGAGCTGATACAGAAACACTGAATGTCATCTATAGGATTTCTTTCTTGTTGCAGGATTGGAAACACGTCTATCAGTTTTCTTCAACAGAAATGATCAAGTATTGGTGATGATCCTTGACTGCTATGCAGGCCTCAAAGGTGATGGAACTGGTTCCACTGCCCGTCGTCATGTGACGACGGGCAGGAACGGACTCCCCTGCCCGCCGTCACTTGACGACGGGCAGTAGCCACTGGACTGGCTCTCTACTTCATGGTCTTTCATTGGTTACTAATACTAAATTTAATAGTAAATACTAATAAAATAACTAAAGCAGAATCGCGACTGTTTGCAACCACACCTGTCATCATGGCGCCCCAACATTTGATCTGGAACTGGGAGAAAAGAAGCCCCTTTGTGAACGATATCGGCGATGTGAAGGAGCTCCTCCGAAAAGTTGAGGAAGACACTGAAACTTTTATTTCGGAGTCACTCGCGAAGGAGATCTTGGACGAGCCGAATGAGCCTCAACCAAAGCGCGCAATGCTCAGCAACCTGCAGGACTTGCGCAATTCGCCGAGGTTTCCGATCAAGACGTGGGAATAATCCGTAGGAACAGAACAGCCAGAATGCCCGATGCCCAGTCGACAATGTCAATGGCACCACGAGAAAAAAGCACTATGGACTAGAAAAACTGTACCAGGAAACAATCACAAAACACAGGTGTGTCTGTCATGTATCTCTTTATTTGGCTTGGGTGCACACGGGACACACGTTCCAGTCACTCATACTCGGCCAGTACCGCTGTTCATCCAGCCCTTGCCGCTATCCGCGGCGCCGCGGGCTGGATTCCGCGGTACTACCCTCGTACTCGTGCAGGAACCTGTACTTAATTATTGTTGATGTTGTGATTACTTGTGAATTTTCGTAATTATTCTAATCCATAACGTTATGACTTCTGTGCCACAAGAACAAAGTTAACGTTGTTCCAATATCAGAAATTTCTTTCTGATCACATTCGTCCTTTCTTTTTCATCGTCTTCAAGAAAGAACGGGAGAAATTGAAAGTACCGAAACGGTATTGCTGGTAACATGTGCAAATCACATCTGTTGATGGTGCGCAACATCCAGTTACAGCTTCAGGCATATTTACCATCTGTGGATATTGCTGATGTTAAAGTATGCAGTGAACAGGCCTGACAAGAAGCGAGAGTAATGCACAGATGAGCAGAAAACGTCCAAGGCCAGTAGCACAGAGATCTCTAACCGAAAGTGAAGAGAGCCAGTGCCTTGACCATGTATAAAAGGGTACGAAAATACTGAGTGGGCACCACTTCCTAGCGCCAATAACACAAGTTTTGTCTAAGCTGCTTTCAAGTTTCCCGAAGGTGATTTCCGACCAAGTGAAAATGAATAACCTTGCCATCATTGTGTTTGGTTTTGCCATTGTGGCTAGTTTCCTGCCATCGTCCCACGCTTTTCCGCAGCGTCCCGATTTCCGTGCCCATGATGTCGATGTTGCCGAGACCGAGAGAGACCACACCGATCATGTCCAACAGCTAGCTGCTTCCCTCGCCAAGAACCTTGTCGACCTGGCCGGGCAGGTTCACTACAGACGGGATCAAGAATGTAGTTGGGCGAGTGACGATTTCTGGATGTACAGATGTGCTCCCTACCCAGTTAACAGCAGTGAATATAACGCCATGTCAGCAGAATGCAAGCGCAGATATGCCGGAGTTGCCAAATATTGTAACGGTGTCTATCAGCCATGAGAACTCCTAACTACCGTCTGCTTCGCTGGGTGATCTTCCGCTCTGACTTACCCGTGAGAATGGCTTCGGCCTCCCTCAATGGCATGTTCGATTCTCCAAATTTTGCACTTTAGCTTCTGAGAAAAGTGGTTCATGTTTCTTCAACATCAATAGTGATTCCGTATTTTAGTTTGTAGATTTTCATCTTGCATCTTTCATTTTCCCACTGCACTGATTTTCATTTATAGAATGAAGTCTCTACAACACAAGTTGATCATGGCGTATAAGTGTGTGTCTGGTCAGATATAAGGGAGCATATGCAGCCCGAACCTTTGTGCATTGCTGCATGGGACATAAACTTTGATTTAAGGCGGAATCTAAGGGATATTTTGAAAGTATTTGGAGACCTTCAAGCTCAAGGGATCGGTCGGAGACCTGCGTGAAAAAAGAAAGAAATGTATTTTTCTGTTTTCAGACAGTTCACTTCCCCGAATGTTTCTAGTGAGTAACATCCACAGTTCAACAAATACTTATTATGGACTCCCTCATCGATAGAGTAGTGAAGAAATTGTCCATTAAAGGTATAAGAAAAACCTAAGGATATAATGGACCTATTTAGATGTGTATTGTCTTTGGACACCCAGTCAGCATGGACAACATGTCCCGGTACGAATTTCGGAATAACTGATGTTTGCATGACACGAGCTGACTGAAGTACATGCAGATAAATTAAACAGTTTCCTCTGAGACAAAAATGCGATAATACTCATAAAAAGGACACACTTCAGGCTCATTACAAACATCTAGACAGTTTTTGTCTTCACAAGTATACTTTCAAGCCTTCTCGTCAGGTGAAATACAGGCAAGGGAAAAGGAACAGGAACAGTCGATTAAATACAGTAAGAAGGTGGTAAAGCAGCGCCAAAAAGAAGATAGCTAAAGTAAACAGCAAAAATTACAATAATGACGCAAAAAAGTTGCTTTATCACTTCGAGTGTCGGCAATGTGAGAGCCGATATAGAGGTAGGACTCCTCAACATCTGTACGCACGCATCCGACAACACGCACAGCTACACCTTATTCCACAACACGCACGATCCACTCAACCACGGAGGGGACGTCCAGCAAAGAATCATCCTGGTACAAGATGGTCTAACGCAGCGGCATCAACACCAAGCAACGTCACCTCACAATTGACTAGACCACCAGAAAAACAACCGGACAAGACACCTACTGGCGTGGCAGTGACAGGAACCGCATCAACCAGAAGAATGACAAGATCGGCAACGACGGCGATGGCAGCGACTAAAGCACAGACAGGGGCAATGGCTAGGGTCCACTCGACTAGCCATAAGATATCGGATGTGTCCACCGCACATGCTGATTGTTCTGATGTTAGTTCTGATAAGTATGAGTCGTCCATTGCTAGTCATTTGTTTGAGCATCCTGATTGTCGTGCTGTGTATTCAGATGATCGTTTTTCGATTGTGTCACGTGTACGCAGTGCTAGATTGGCTGAATGTTTTGGAAGCCGTATACATCCACACAAAGAAACCCAACCTTTGCAAGCAGAAACAAGTCAAATTCACACTTAGGCTGTTAGGTAGGTCGTCAAAACCTCCTTAGTTACATGTATGTCCAGTGGTCGTCTCTTCTTGTTGCACTACATGTCACGCTTATTGAGTTTTCTCGCACTTGCACCTTTGTGTCATTATTGCAATTTTTGCTGTTTACTTTAGCTATCTTCTTTTTTGCGCTGGTTTACCACCTTCTTACTTTATTTAATCCACTGTTCCTGTTCCTTTTCCCTTGCCTGTATTTCACCTGACGAGAAGGCTTGAAAGTATACTTGTGAAGACAAAAACTTTCAAGATTTTTGTAATGAGCCGGAAGTGTGTCCTTTTATGAGTATTATTGTAGATAAATTAGCTATTATGTGTGCCTGACATGGAGGTCGTGGAATGTTGCCAGTGTGTAAAGCAAGTCATATACGTGTATTGCTACGTGCAGCACACAGTAATCGCTGGTTTTCCTCCCTGTTCCTTTCTTTCCACTGTGTTCTTGTTTTCATTTGTACTTTTACCATGGCTGGTTATCGCCCTCATCTCTGGAGTTGCTCCCCACATTAGCAATGCGTGCACATGCTACGAGATTGAGTTTAATAATAATGATAATAGTAATAATATTAACTGGTATTTAGTTCTGTGGTTTTGAGGGAAAGAGACAATAATAATAATGTTCTTAGAATGTTGCCAGTACGCTCTTTGCTTGCGCAATGTGTGTCGAAGTTCTGGAAATCGCAAAGTATCACACAAGCTGATGGTGTACAGCCCAACAGTGTTCCAACCTAAGTGGTTCAAAGTTAAAAAACTAGAAGTCAACAATAAAAATAACTCACCGTTCGCGTGAGACTCGGATGGAAGCTGAGTTATCCGTATACGCAGGAACGTCCCCGCCCTCTAGGATCAAGGCGCAGAAGCAGCTTCTAAAGGCCGATTCATACTTTTTTTCTCGTACGGGAAACGCGTCGCGTCGCCAAAAAGTTGATGTAAACGCAACTATTTTGCGTACGGAGAAGTCATCACGCGACGGTCGTACGATGGCTTTCCCTTGCGTCATATGAAGTATGAATTGGCCTTAAAGCGTAGGAGGTGAGTAGATCACACCCACCACAAAATGGTCAAAGACCCAAATTTCCACTCGCTACTTTCATGTTTCCCTCGTGCCAGTCTATGAGTTCTCAAAAAAACAATCCTTCCAGGCACTATAAGTACGTGCATGATTATGCAAGGCTAAGTGTGCATTCATTGTGGATTCAAAAGTCGGGTTGGCCTTCAGGGAACAATGGACAACCTATGAGAAACTCTTCCAGACGTGACTTCAGGATGGAAAGAAGAGGCTTCTATAGTGCATCATAAAACTCTAAACGCACACACGCACATTAACATTGAGTTACAGGATGGCGCGATGGTTTTTCGAGGTGGCTATTGTAGTAGCCTGATGAATTTCCTGACCTTCTTGGAACCTACGCCCATATTGGCCTATGTGTATTATCATACCGCTGAACTGCGCCAATATGTCGAGGGTTTTGTTCATCAGTGAGAGATGCGCAATGACCAGTGTGATAATAATAATATTATAGTGCTGTAATTAAAGTCCTGCCGATATGGGCACATAGACATGATTTTTCCAGGGAGTCCTCCCTATCACAACCCCCACCATCAAGACTAAGTTTTGAAAATTTACGAAGACGGATTGACCAATTGTTTTACCCAGGTCTCGGAATTCACTTTTGAGGCTCAAATTCTGCGTCCAATAAGCAGTTTATTCTCAATGCTTACCGCTGCTTAGACAGTTAAAGACAATAGGGAGGTTTAGTCCCACGTAACGGAAACGGAAAGGTGGGTGATACACGTAAAGTTCGTGCAATGGACCCACGATCACAGTGTCCTCTTTAGTCACACGGAACAAACAAAAGCATGGAGCGAAAAGCCCAGACTGGGTCAAAGACGAAGCTTCGAAGCTCATGGAATATTTGGATCGTACTTCGGAAACTTCTTCAGTTGAGCACCCTCCCAGTTTGCACAATGCGCTCCATTCTGCTTTTCACCCACGTTCTGGCGGAACGTGGGTGAGCCTCCATACACGGTATGTCGTGAATCAGAAAACGTCTGTACGTGGGTCAATGAATATTACGTGCTACACACACGTAAAAATAATAAAATACACACCGATTTCGTGGGTCTAAACCTCCCTAATGGCGAAAGTGTCGTACATGAGGAACACCTGCTAATGGTACAAGTGCTGTAGGATAATTGAAACACCTCATTATAGCACCCAATGCGTTGCCCAGGTAAGTGACAATTTGCACTGAAATGGGACAAAAGAGCAAACACGTGTCCAGATGCTGTTAGCAACCCCAAACGTAACTCAACCTCTTCAACTGCTCACTTGCTGTCTCCCGAAACCTTCCTGTATTGATAAACGTCTGGCTGAGATACTGAGAAGCATGCAGCGCACTATTTGCTTCGAACAAGACTGATTCTTGGAGACCAAAACATTCACGAGACGTCAGATTCAGAAAACAAGACACGAGAAATTTCAATTGACGTACTAAAAGTTGATGTAGTGATTACTTGTGAACTATTTCAAAATCTTGAAGGACGCTTCGCGCAGCGTCATTGCATTTGAAAAGTTTGCAGGCAACCTGCCTACATTCAAGAGAGCACTGCATTTCACACAATTCCATTAGACGTGCCGTCCAAGCGTTTCAGTCTTCATGATCGTCATCAGGAATGATTGCAGTGCTCTCTTGAGTGTAGGGAGATGGCCTGCAAACTATTGATTTACTAGTGAATTGACGACGTTATTCTAATCCATAATGCTACTGGGTCTGTGCAACAAGAACAAAGTGCACGTGGTTCCAATAAAAGAACTTTCTTTGCGATCACATACAAGTACATCCCTTCTTTCTCATTGTCGTCAAGAAAGAGTGGGAAACAGTTAGACACTCGGGACGTTATTGCTGTTAACATGTGCAAACCACATCTGGAGATGGCGCACAACATCTGGTTACAGCTTCAGGCATTTTTCCTTTCTGTGGACATGACTATGATGTTACAATAGGTCAGAATGGACAACATGTCCCGGTACGAATTTCGGAATAGCTGATGTTTGCATGGCACGAGCTGACTAAAGTAGAAAATAGTAGTTAACTGTTACTAGTATGTGTGCCTGACATAGAGATCGTTGAATGTTGCCAGTATGTAAAACAAGTCATGTAGTGCTACGTGCAGCACACAGTAATCATAGAATGTTGCCAGTACGCTCTTGGCTTGCGCAACGTGTGTCGAAGTTCTGGAAATCTTCGACGAGTGATGGAAATCGCAAAGTATCACACAAGCTGATGGTGTACAGCCCAACAGTGTTCCAACCTAAGTGGTTCAGCGTATAAAAACCTAGAAGTCCACTATAAAAATAATTCACGGTTTGCGTGGGACTGGGATTGAAGCCGAGTTTTCCGCATCTGCAGGTAAGTCCCCGCCCTCTAGGATCAGGGCGCAGAAGCACCTTCTTAAGGCCGATTCATACTTCATTTCGCGTACGGGAAACGCGTCGCGTCGCGAAAAAGTTGATGTAAGGGGCCGGTCACAATGAGGGAACAATCCTCAGATTATAAACTCTGAATATTTTTTTCTGCTTTTCATCACGGCCGCACTGGACACGCACAATGAAAATAATATCACGGACACGAGCTACTTTTTTTGTCACCATTCGCTTCTGGCTGTCTGCCGACCCAGCTCCTGGGCCAGAGCTGCCTTCAATAAAACGCCACGTCATCAGAATGCAAGCGCAGATACGCCCGGGTGATGGTGCCTTTCAACCATGAGAACTGCTAATTACCTTCTACTTCGCTGGCTGATCTACTCATCTGCCTGATACGTGAGAATGACTTCGGCGTCCCCAATGGCATGTTCGAGTCACCAAATTTTGCACTGTAGCTTCTGAGAACCGTGATTCCGTGTTTTAGTTTGTAGATTTTCATCTTGCAACTTTCATTTCCCACTGTACTGATTTTCAAACTCGGATGTTGGGCCATTAATAAATGTAGAAAGGAACAGGACATATGGATACGAGTAAAGAGTAACTCTCCACCACTGTAACTAGATACTATACAGTCAGAAAGTGCAACAACTAAGCACAAAACTCACAGAGTACTGAGACATTCGACGTCCTGACACCTAGCTTCAACACATCTCCGTAGCGCTAACCGACAGCCTTCCAACTTGGAAGGTTCAAGGTTATGGAAAGACCAAAGAGAGGAAGGCAAGCGCAACGAAAACGAGCACAAGCTACAGTCCCAACGGAACAAAGGATAATTCTTTGTTGCCATCTTCAATGGAACAAAGGATGTCGATTGTTAAATGACGAGACCAGCAGTATCTGGTTACATTGACGGAGAGTTACTCTTTTAAGAGTAAAACTCATATCCATATGTCCCTTTCCTTTCTACATGTACTGATTTTCATTTATAGACTGAAGTCTCTACAACACAAGTTGATCATGGCGTGTTTAAGTGTGTGTCTGGTCAGACACAAGGGAGCATATGCAGCCGAACTTTTGTGCATTGCAGCATGGGACATAAACTTTGATTTAAGACGGAATCTAAAGGATATTTTGAAAGATTTTACAGACCTTCAAGTTCAAAGGATCAGTCGGGGACCTGCGGGAAAGGAGAAAGAAATGTGTTTTTCTCTCTTTTCAGAAAGTTCCCTTCCCCGAATGTTTGTAGTGAGTAACATACTCCTTTCCACAAATATTATGGACTCCTTCATCCACAGATTAGGGGAGAAATTGTCTATTAAACGTAAAAGAAATTATGAGGAGAGAATGGAACTATCTAGGTGTGTATTGTCTTTGGACACCCAGTCAGCATGGACAACATGCCCCAATACGAATTTCGGAATAGCTGATGTTTGCATGGCACGAGAGTAGTTCGTGCCACGCATGCTGATGGCGCTTGGGTCTTTCTCCCTCCCTAGGGAACCAACCATGGTCAGTTTCTAGACCCTACCAGAAGGGAAAGGGAGTGATAAATTTTTGAAAGGATTGTGAGAACTTCAAATTCAAAGGATCAGTTGGGGAAGTGAACTGCCTGAAAAGAGAAAATATCGCCAGACCCACCAGGACACGAACCCGGGACCTTGCTTGCCATGAGTAATGCACTAACCGCTGAGCTATGGTACCAGGCTGAACCTAGAAGGTGCTAACAAGTTTTTCACTTCAAAGGCAGCTCACAACACGTACCACACATACTGATGGCACTTGGGTCTTTCTCCCTCCCCAGGGGACCAACCACGGTCAGTTTCGAGACCCTACTAGAAATGAAAGAGAGTGGTGGCTAACTGCCCCTGCCTCTACTATCGTCATCTGTAATCTCCTAAGTAAACCTCGTGTTATTTTAAGACTCTTCATTCGTCAGTACGAAGTAGTGGTTGCGACTTCGGCGATGAGTTGTAAGAAAGGGCCCTTTCTTCATTCCTCGGTGCCTTTTACTTTTTTACTTGTTTTCACTCTTTTGGATATTGCAGGATTTGGAACGTCTATCAGTTTTCTTCTACAGAAATGATCAAGTATTGGTGGTGATCCTTGACTGCTATGCAGGCGTTTTCACAGACCTATCAACCAATTTTGTTAGCTAGATCTCGGAGTACATTTTTGAGTCTTACTGAGAGTCCGCGGGCATTACTCATTTTATGTCGAATTATTACTGTTGCTTAGACAGTTACAGATAATAGCGAAAATGTCGTACAAGGGGAACCCCTTTCAAAGGTACAAGTGCTGTAGGATCATTGAGACACCTCATTATTGCACCCAGTCCGTTGCCGAGGTAAGTCGCAATTGGCAATATACTGGGAAAAAGAACAAAAATATGTCCACGTACTGTTACCAAGCCCAAACGTGGGTCAAAAACGTGACGCAACCTCCTCACCTGCTCACTTGCTGTCTGCTGAAATTTCGTGTATGGATTAACCCCTGACCGAGATACTGAGAAACATGCAACGCACTATTTGTGTCGCCCAAGACTGAGTCTTGGAGGCCAAGCATTCACAAGACATGAAATTCAGAAACCAGACAAGAGAACTTAACTTACGTATTGTGAATGTTGTGATTACTTGTGAATTGTCGTTCTGAATAGTTCTGAACGAATCCTCGCCTTCCTTTCCTTGTGTGCCTTGCGATAATCGCACAACATTCTCATCTTTATACATATTTCCCTCGAGTGGGTCTATTGTTATTAGGCAATTGTCTGTTATACTTATAGTGTAGAATATGGTTTAGTCCCACGAAATCCGTGTGTACTTTACGTGTGTGTAGTGCGTGAGACTCAGTGACCCACGTACTGACGGTTTCTGATTCACGACATACTGTGTGTGGAGCCTACCATCGTCCAGTTAATGCGATGAGGGAGTTGGCCATTGTGGAGAGCGGCTTCTAAGCATGTGATTGAGTGGTCTCTGCATGTTGATCGGGTAGCGGAGTTCCATCACTGACACAGTGTGCGGGTATTGCATTATGAATTGGTTAAGTAGATAGTTCCGGAATTATATTTTATTCATGTTCGATATTGAATTTTTTTTATTAATTTTTTTACAAATATTTTTTTATTCTGTGTATGGAGGCTTACCCACGTTCCGCCGGAACGTGGGGAAAAGTCAGAATGGAGCGCATTGTGCAAGCTGCGAGGGTGCTCAGCTGAAAAATTTCCGAAGCACGAAATCAAAATACTCGATGAGCTTCGAAGCTTTGTCTTTGTCCCAGTTTGGGCTTTTCGTTTCATGATTTTGTTTGTTCTGTGTGACTAGAGACAACATTGTGATCATGGGTCCATTGTGTTAGGTACCTCCCCGTACCTTTTCTAGCTGGCCTGCATGCACTTGCGTACTCACCTTTTGTCTACTTTTGTTCCGTTGGCCTGGGTAGCTACTTGTGCGCCCATAATTGCCCTAGCTACCCAGGCCCTTTATCTTGCCGGTCAGACCTGATCTCTTCAATAATCACCATGTAGTCGTTTCGTTCGTCTTGGTCTCTTGTCCCGTCATCTATAATAAATGTCGTTCCACCAACCTACCTGTTCTCGTTGTAATGTCTGGATAATGTGTCGTCAGTCGTCCTTTTCGTATTCAACAATTGCAAGTACTTTACGTGTATCCCCCTTTTCGTTTCTGTTACGTGGGACTAAACCTCCCTATTGTCTGTAAGTGCCTAACCAACGGTAAATATACAAAAATAAACTGCTTATTGGACGCACAATCTAAGCCTCAAAAGTGAATTCCGAGACCTGGGTAACAAAATTGGCCAATCCGTATCCGTGAATTTTCAAAGCTTAGTCTTGATGGTGGGGATTGTGATAGGGGGTATTCACTGGAAAAGTCATCCCTATGTGCCCTTATCGACCGGACTTTGATTACAGCACTAATTTTATCACACTGGTCATTGCGCATCTCTCACTGAAGAACAGACCCCTTGACATATTGGCGCAGTTCAGCGGTATGATTATACACATAGGCCAATATGGGCGTAGGTTCCAAGGAGGTCATTAAATTCATCAGGCTACTACAATAGCCACCTCGAAAAACCATCGCGCCATCCTGTAACTCAATGGTAATGTGCGTGTGTGCGTTTAGAGTTTTATGATGCACTAAAGAAGCCTCTTCTTTCCATCCTGAAGTCACGTCCGGAAGAGTTTCTGATAGGTTGTCCTTTGTTCCCTGAAGGCCAAACCGACTTTTGAATCCACAATTAATACACACTTAGCCTTGCAGAATCATGCACGTACTTATAGTGCCTGGAAGGATTTTGTAATCTATATTCTAATGTATCTTCTACCTCTTCTCGCTTACGAACATACTTTCTCATTTTCCATACTTACTTAGGAGACTCCCTTCGATAGGCATCTATTTGCCTCTGGAGGATCCGTGAAATAAAAATCAATCAAAACATCATACTTCATATCGCGTAAGGGAAAGCCATCGTACGACCGTCGCGCGATGACTTTTCCGTACGCGAAATAGTTGAGCTCAGTGGCCGGTCTCACTGAGGGAAAATTTGAAAAAACCCGTGGTTACGATGCATAGTTGCCGCTGAGCGGGAGATTTGAGAGATTTAATCCACTCCAAGAAAATCAGCTCGAGGCCCCGCTTTTCCGCCGAAGATTATAATCATCCGCGGCTTCTAGTAGATTTCTTTGAGTTTCCTTGTTTTTTTATTGCCTTCTGAAGGGAACTCCACTCCATGATCACCAGCTGTGTTCAATATTCAACAATAGAATTTCATTCCTATCAAACCAGCCGTGTTATAATATTTTAATATTCACATATTTTACCGCTAGCTCATTACGATAAGCTTCTCGGCAATCAGGCAATCAGAAATGCAGAAGCGGAACGAGGTATTACTTTTGCTACGCGAAATATTATTTTATCTCTATTACACAAGATATTACGCAAACCTGTACAATAATAATATAAATCTGAAGGGATTGGTGACAAAAATAGTAGCTCGAGTTAGTGAGATTACCAGTATTTTCATTGTGCGTATCCAGTGTGGCCGTGATGAAAAGCAGAAAAAATTATTCCCAGTTTATAATCTGAGGATTGTACCCTCAATTTGACCGGGCCCCTTACATCACCTTTTTCGCGGCGCGACGCCTTTTACGTACGCGAAATAATGACTAAGTTTAGTATGAATCGGCCTTTAGAAGCTGCTTCTGCGCCTTGATCTGAGAGGGCGGGGACGTTCCTGCGGATGCGGAAAACTCGGCTTCCATCCGAGTCCCACGCGAACCGTGAATTATTTTTATAGTTGACTTCTAAGTTTTTTACGCTGAACCACTTAGGTTGGAACACTGTTGGGCTGTACACCCTCAGCTTGTTTGATACTTTGCGATTTGCATCACTCATCGAAGATTTCCAGACCTTCGACACACATTCCGCAAGCCAAGAGCGTACTGGCAACATTCTACGATTACTGTGTGCTGCACGTGGCACTACTTGATTTGTTTTACATACTGGCAACATTCTACGATTACTGTGTGCTGCACGTGGCACTACATGACTTGTTTTACATACTGGCAACATTCCACGATCTCTATGTCAGACACACATACTAGTAACAGTTAGCTACTATTTTCTACTTTACAGTCCGTTTCAAAAAGATTTGCAATCCTGGCGATCGCCCGCGGAGTTTGGCGTCTTACCGTATGAGCACTCGAGCGCTGCCTGGAAAAACTCACTGTGAACTCGAAGAAATATTCCGCGCGAAAGCAGGAAAAATGACAACTCACTCACGTTCATACAGTCATGTACATGTACGTCTGTCGTCTGGTTTACAACAAACGAGTTCTTCCTCGTATCGATAATGGAGTCAGAGAGGACATGTCGAAACGAAAGTGTTGTAAATGTTGACGAGCGGCATGGGTCCCAATTCGTTTTGTGACCAAAATAGTTTCTTTGAGCTGCGACGCAATTTACTCACCATGTGACGAAAACGACATCGACACGGACTCATTCCCAAGGCCATGACTTGGCAAAGCTATCCGTGTGACTTCGACGACATTTTGAGAAAAGCAGACGCTTGTGAACGCTGATAGAAGACGGCGTTACTGCTAAATTCAAATAAATTGGCGATCTTGAAATACTAGAATAAATCTCAAAAAGCTACAGCGCGATGACTTCCATATTCACTCACACCATTGCAGTGTCGTGGGTGTGTTCACATGGCGTGAGCCAGTCAAGTGTCAGTCAGTTCGGCAGGAAGCGCGAGCTCCAACAACAACAACAAGTCGTTTGGTGCAGCCATCTTCTTTGTCTTGTACCAGCTTGATCACCAAAACAATGAAGAAAAAAGTTTGACTTGAGGATAGGTTGGGATTTGAACTCATGGTCAGCAGACAGCATTCATAACCACAAGGCCAAAAAGGAAATGATAAATCGTGGGTTTTGATAACAAATCGATACTGGCTTCCTGGGCAAATTGTAAACCATGGGAAAAGGCCGGAAACCGGGCCGAAATTCTAACTCCTTAACGGCTGGTCCAATTGTTCCGAAACCTTCACAGAACAATTTGCCGTGTCCTAACAAGCCATTCTATGTACTTTGTTGTCCACATTTCCCTTATCTTCATACTTTTTAAGACCCAAACCTGATTGTAAATCTTTTTGAAACAGACTATAGTCAGCTCGTGCCATGCAAACATCAGCTATTCCGAAATTCGTACCGGGACATGTTGTCCACGCTGACTGGGTATCCAAAGACAATACACACCTAGATAGGTCCATTCTATCCTCAGGATTTCATTATACCTTTAAAGGACGATTTCTTTCCTACTCTGTGGATGAGGGAGTTCATAATATGTGTGGAAATGGGTATGTTACTCACTAGAAACATTTGGGGAAGTGAACTGTCTGAAAAGAGAAAAAAAAACATTTCTTACTCTTTTCACGCAGGTCCATGACTAATCCTTTGAGCTTGAAGGTCTCCAAAGACTTTCAAAATATCCCTTAGATTCCGTCTTAAATCAAAGTTTATGTCCCATGCAGCAATCGAATATGCCATTAGGGGAGACCGAAGCCATTCTCACGTATCAGTCAGATGAGTAGATCAGCCAGCGAAGCAGAAGGTAGTTAGGAGTTCTCATGGCTGAAAGGCACCATCACAATATTTGGCAACTCCGGCATATCTGCGCTTGCATTCTGATGACATGGCGTTATAATGTCTGTACATCCAGAAATCGTCACTCGCTCAATTACATTCTTGACCCCGTATGTAGTGAACCTTCTAGGCCTTGGCGGATAATGCTCGAAAAGGTGGCAGATTCTGCTTTTTTTGCACCGAAATTGGCAGAACCATACAAACCTTATGGCGGGCAATTCCTCTTATTCTGCTCCATTTCTTTATCCACATACCAAACATGCATGAAACTTACCAGAAAAAGTACCGAATTCTGCCAATTTTTCTGCCGGCATTATCCGCCAAGCCCTAGAACCTTCCCGGCCTGGTCGACAAGGTTCTTGCCGAGGGAATCAGTTAGCTGTCGAACATGATCGGTGTTGGTCTCTGTTGGGCTCGGCAACGCCGAAATCATGGGCAGGGAAATCGCGATGCTCCGGAAAAGCTACCGACTTCTACGGATGAACTCATGACTGTGGCACGGTTCAAGTATCACCAGGGATACAAACTTACAGAGACTCCCCGTTTCCAGCGCGATAAACACCTAGTGAACACCAGATATTGTTTTTTTACCATTAAATTTTCTTGGTTGCGGTTTAGTTATAATTTTAACATAATAAATTATATGTAAAAATGAGAAGAAACACATGAGAACGAGTTATGTAGCAACTATCCACGACTGTAACGAGATGATAAACGGTCAGAAAGTGCGATAATAGGGCACAAAACTGACAGGCTACTGAGACATTCAGCGACCCGAGGCCTAGCTCTAACACATCTCCAGTGCGCAAACCAACAGCCTTCCAACTTGGAAGATTCATGGTTACGTAGGACCGAAGAGTCCCCTTCCCCTCTTCGGTCCTACATAACCATGAACCTTCCAAGTTGGAAGGCTGTTGGTTTGCGCACTGGAGATGTGTTAGAGCTAGGTCTTGGGTCGCTGAATGTCTCAGTAGCCTGTCAGTTTTGTGCCCTATTATCGCACTTTCTGACAGTTTATCATCTCGTTACAGTCGTGGATAGTTGCTACATAACTCGTTCTCATGTGTTTCTTCTCTTTCTTTACTTTTAAAGTACATTTTATTACTGGCTCAGTATCCGAGTTTAAATAATAAATTATGTTAGTATAATTTGGTGCAGCTTTAGCGCTATGTGGTTTATGATATCCCTTTTTCTTAATTTCGTATTTAGCGCTTTTGGGCGTCATTATTTTCTTCTCATTATTTCGCACCAAGTTATAATTTTTGTGGTATTCTCTAGCTTCTGTTTGTTTTGCAGTTGTTCTTGTGCAACCCCCCCCCCCCCACACCCACCCATTTTTTGATGCCTAGTTGCAAGGCTAACGCCAAGACCTCTGGTCGGTTGAGTTGCTCCCAGCACATCAGCAAGTCGTCCCTATATCCCCTACGTTTTGTGCTTTTCCTCGTTTCTTTTTGCTCTCCACCTGTTTTCCAGTAGGGCTGTGTCAATAGTAAAAAGCTTGGCGATCTTTTGGATAAGTCTGGTATTCGGAGAATTTTTCGGCCGGCAGATTTGTTGATTTACTAGTAACGATCTTGCTAATGTCTAATGTTTGTTTGAGAGGAGGTCAAAGGACAAGGGTTACACTACCTCAACGCACTAGTACTACAGGTACTGAAGTACAGAGCTCGAGCGGTCTTGCTTGCAGCAACATATTTCGTTCGTAAGCAACAAAATTTGGTAGATTTTCGGCGATTCTCAACGGAATCCACCAAATCGGCGAAAGGCTTAGCGATTTTTCGGTAAGTCTCGTTTTCGGCGAATTTTTTGGCCGGCCGAAATGGGGAAAGCCTAATTGTGTGACAACGCATGCATAGCAGTCAAAGATGAACACGATTACTTGATCAGTTTTGTGAAAGAAAATAAATAGGAATTCCAAATATTTCCAAGAAAAGCCGAAAAATTGAGGAAACCAATGAAATGACACTGGTAACACGTGCAAATCACAATATGAGGTTGCGCTTGTCATCGAATTGCGGTTTACTTGTAGACACGTAACTCAACTGTGCATGTGGCCACTAAGTGAACATGTGCTGTGTAAAACTTTCTCTCTCTATCACTCACCCATCTCCCTCTCTCTCTATGTTTCTCTCTCTCTCTCTTTCTCTCACTCTGTCTCTCTCTCTTTCTCTCTCTCTCTCTCTCTCTCTCTCTCTCTCTTTCTCTCTCTCTCTCTCTCTCTCTCTCTCTCTCTCTCTCTCTCTCTCTCTCTCTCTCTCTCTCTCTCTCTCTGTCTCTCTCTCTTTCTCTCTCTCTCTTTCTCTATATCTTTCTCATTTTCTCTCTCTCTGCGCCATTCCTGTTGCCGCCACCCCCACCCCCACTGATGATTACTGTGTACCGGTACGCTGATCCCAAGACTCTTGGTCGGGGAGTTCCCCGCACCTCACCAGCGCAGCTCATGTAGCACCTACATACCCATTGTAGTTTCTAGTATTTTCTTCGTTTTTTGTTTCCCCGTCTTCGTAGGTATGTGCAGTGTGACCAAAACAACAAAAACACAATACGCCATCCCTCACATCAGGCAGTGAACTGGCTTGTCAAGTAAAATTTTGAGTGCATTGCTCTTTTTACCTACTCGTAGTGGTCCTCTTTGTTAGTCGCACACAAACGAACTCAAACTGTCTGTGAAAGAGCTGACCATGGCTCCCTCACAAACAACCTCATTAGTAGGTCCCGGCTTTTCATCCCCAAAACGAATGAGCGATGGGGGGTTCCCGCCTGGCAACACTGGAAACATCCTCACTGCCTGAAAAGAGAGAAAAGGGTACTTATTTCTCTCTTTCCAGGCTGTTCAATTCCCCCGCTGAACCTTCGAACTTGAAGGTCTCCCAATCCTTTCAAAATATCCTCTAGACTTCCATGGGGGGGGGGGGGGAGTGGCAAGAGGAATGACGCAAGTGCTCAACTGCATAATATGCTCCCTTATAATCTGACCAGACACACGCTTACACGCTATGATCAAATTGTGATGTAGAAACTTCATTCTACCAATGGAAATCAGTACAGTGAGAAAATGGATGATGCAAGATGAAATCTACAAACGCAAATGCGGTGTCACTTTTCTTTTTGAAGAAGCATGAAACACATTTGAAGGAGCATGAAACACGTTTCTCCACCAAGAACGTGTGAGAAGTGTCGACAGGCCTGGCTATCAATGTCATGGTTGACCCCATTCTCTTCCTCTCCATGTCCTACGTACCTTTCCAGGAAGCCCAAGATTATGAGGGTTGAGTCACTCAGTGAGTGAAACTGGAGTTATTATCCAAGGAACACAACAAATTCCAGAAATTTTTCTGTGGCTCTTTCGAAAAGGGTAAATATTCATTGGTTATGATTCTGTTGGAAACCCTCCCAAAGGTGACCCTGCGTACGCGCCTGAACAGGGTTCTCCCCCGCCTGAATCGGCTCTGTAGCAGACACTAGAGTCAGTGACTATCAACAATGCAAGCCTCCATGTGATCTTCATCACATTAATTCCTCAAATAAGCATGCAAAATTGAGAAATGACAAAAATCATTATCTGTTCCGGCAAAAAGGCAAGGAAAGTAGATCAAGCTCAGCTGCCAAGTTCAATACAGAGTCAACGCAAGTCTCAGCGGTAGCAAAAATGTGATCAAAGTCAAGTGAAAAATGAAAAGAGTACTGTGCAATTGTCACAGCAAATAACTTTGCTTTAGAGCAAGCCACACTGGATTTTAAAGACCACGGACATTTATGTACAGATGAAGCCGCAAAAAAAGTAAAGATGCTCTAAAAAAATATAAAATAAATTATCGTGTCCGTTCCTGAAGGGAACTCACGACGGCCGCTTACACCCGATAAACCCTAGCGCTAGATGCTCTATGCTCTAGAGGTAGCCAAATTGAATTTTAAGAGAGCGGGAATATTTATGTATACATGTACAACTTAAAGCTTCATGCCATCTCAGGCACTCATCAGGATATATACATGTACATGTACATGACATGTAGTAGCAAAACACACAGCCAGTGGAAACATACCAGCAGTCTTGGCAAGCACACTGCACAGCAAACAATAAAACAAAATAAGTATGTGTGTGTGCGCAAGTGCGCGTGAGTGGAATTGGGAGAGAGGATGGGAGAGAAGAGGGAAGAGGGGGGGGGGGGGGGCAGAAGTGGTAGTCCTGCTGTTTGAGAAAATATTTCCAAAGAAGGTCACCTTCAATAGAATCAACATGGGGTATATCCACAACTAGTGAGCAAGCAACTCAAGAATACAATAATGATACATGGGGAGATGAGGAAAAATAACACGTTGGATAGGGCAGAGCAGTGGCAGGGGAAGAACGACACGAACAAGCATACCGGGATACGGGCAACGAGTTCTGTCGACTGTATGAGTATGACTGTTGTGATGTTCATGGAGTGCTGGGAGAAAGCAGTCTTGCACAATCGGAACAGTGATGTACATGGAGTGCTGGGAGAAAGCAGTCTAGCAGAATCTGAACAGTGATGTACATGGAGTGCTGGGAGAAAGCAGTCTAGCAGAATCTGAACAGTGATGTACATGGAGTGCTGGGAGAAAGCAGTCTAGCAGAATCTGAACAGTGATGTACATGGAGTGCTGGGAGAAAGCAGTGTAGCAGAATCTGAACAGTGATGTACATGGAGTGCTGGGAGAAAGCAGTCTAGCAGAATCTGAACAGTGATGTACATGGAGTGCTGGGAGAAAGCAGTGTAGCAGAATCTGAACAGTGATGTACATGGAGTGCTGGGAGAAAGCAGTCTTGCACAATCTGAACAGTGATGTACATGGAGTGCTGGGAGAAAGCAGTCTTGCAGAATCTGAACAGTGATGTACATGGAGTGCTGGGAGAAAGCAGTCTAGCAGAATCTGAACAGTGATGTACATGGAGTGCTGGGAGAAAGCAGTCTAGCAGAATCTGAACAGTGATGTAACAGACATTATGCATGTGCATGTACATATACACACATACACACACACATGCATGCACACACACACACATACACACACACACACACACACACACACACACACACACACACACACACATATATATACACATACACATACACATATATATACAAAAGGAAACACACACATGTAAACACCCACAAACACCCACAAACACGCACATCATGTACACACACGCACACCAACAGATGCACACAAACACACACAAACTTGTTCTATACAGACACTGACCATACAAAAGCACACCCACACATGAACACACAGGCTTCCCCATATGAGTGCCCAGATTCCAACACACCCACACCCTCACTCCCGCCCCCCCCCCCCCAATACACACAAACACACACGCCTACACACATATACACACACACACACATACACACACACACCTACCCCAACTCCACCCCAACACACAGCCTCAAACCGACCCTCACACCCAGCCTCACTCTCACACCCACCCTCACACACAGCCTCACACCCAGCCTTACACCCGGCCTCACACCCAGCCTCACACGCAGCCTCACCCCCACCCTGACACCCAGCCTCACATCCAGCCTCACGGTCACCCTCAAACCGACTCGCCTGTCCGACCGTCGACCATTTATAAGTTCACAAATGCCTGGACTACTTGGTGCTGTCTGGGATCGATAGCTATATGAAGCAGGGAGTTGGATCGATTGTGGCCCCAAACTCCAAAACCGTTTGTTGGCTTGGAGCATTTCTCTTGCAGAGCTGAAGCCAATGGAATTTATACCATCTCCAGCTAGTCATTGGACATTTTGGTAGAACGTAATGGAGTGTGCAGGCCAGCCATCCTTTGCCAAGTTGGCAAGGAAAGATGAAATCAGGTGGAGATAGACCTGAGGTCAAGTACGAGATATGTTTGTAGCACCTCGGCTTCCGGCATGAATTAAAATTCTCGATTTTGTACTTCTGAACAAGCCAAGATATTGCACCCCCCCCCCCCAACATACACACGCGCACACACGCACACACACTAACACACACACATACACACACACATGCACACACACTAAAACACACACACACACCCGCGCGCACACACACGCACACGCACACACACGCACGCACACGCACACACACTATCACACACACACACACACACACACTAACACATGGGTGGCGGCAGCGGTCCGGTTGGTTAGGTCATGGGTAGACCAACTGTTTGGCCACCAAGGTGTGTTCCATGCTGAGTAGTAACATGTATGTATACCCGCTATATCAGACACAAATTACCAAATACTATGGTATGGGCAGACTAATGAAAATCTGCTTGCTCCGCTCCTGTAACATACATGTAGAGGTGAATGTATGACTATGAGAAATAAAAAACCACACAACAAACTTACCACATCATGCCTAGAGTTCCTACTACAGTAGCCTTAGCATGGTGTTGTGCAGATCTTGCAAGTTGAGCTTGCTCACTGCTGCACACAGCTTTCTGTATGCATCCCGCTCTCCAGCACGGATGTATCCAATCAACTTCAGGTGATGACTCTCTACACCTTCAACTCGTTCTATACGGTTTAGTTCCGGAAGGGGATCAAAACCACTCAGGAGTCCTTCTGCCTGAACGCTTTGCCGCAGTGCATCACAAGATATCTTGTACAACTTTGGTAAGATATGTGCGGTGAACAAGTCGTCGTCAAATGGATCAGCTGTAAACAGAAAACAGAAATAGAGGCACACAATACATATAGTTCATTTTAAGTACTCTACGAGTGCATTTTGTCATGAAATACCTAGGAAGAACATGGTCAGCATAAGGTAACCAAGTTGAAGGAAACATGTGATCTTACTGTGTAGGAGAATAAGGCAAAGAATCCAACGAAACACCATAGGATTTGCATTGAAATGTCAGTTTTCTATACACACTGGGAGAAAATGGAGGTTACTACATGCCCACCCACACAGCACTTTCTAAACTGTAATTGGTGATGAACACTCATTCTCTTGCCACCCTCGTCTGTTTATGCAGGGTGCCTAGTCGATTCAAGGATGGTAATAGGGTAAGTGGATGCGGATGTCAGAAAAGAGAAAGTGGAGTTGGGAAAAGCAGAGGTGGATGTGGAGGAGAGGAACGGAGGCAGATGTGAAGAGGGTGGTGCGAAATGACTTTTAATAAATAAAATCACGGTTCGCACAAGAGTCAGCTGGAGGCCGAGTTTTTCGCATCCGTATGAACACCATGAAGGTCTAGGATCAAAGCGCAGAAGACGCTCTTAAGCGGCGAGAGAGATGAGTGGATCAGAACCACCACAAAGTGGACAAAGACTACTGCAGAATGAATAAAACTAAAAAATTATGTTGAGGATCACTATCTGTCTCATACCTTCACTCTCTGCTACAGTCACTGCTGCTGCTGCTGCTGCTACTACTGCTGCTGGTGGTGCTGCTGCTGCTGCTGATGCTGCTGCTGCTTCTGCTGCTGGTGCTGCTGCTGCCGCTGCTCGTGGTGCTGCTACTGGTGCTGCTGCTGCCGCTGCTCGTGGTGCTGCTACTGGTGCTGCTGCTGCTGCCGCTGCTCGTGGTGGTGCTACTGGTGCTGCTGCTGCTGCCGCTGCTCGTGGTGCTGCTACTGGTGCTGCTGCTGCTGCCGCTGCTCGTGGTGCTGCTACTCGTGCTGCTGGTGCTGCTGCTGCCGCTGCTCGTGGTGCTGGTGGTGGTGCTGCTGCTGGTGGTGCTGGTGCTGCTGCTGGTGCTGCTACTGGTGCTGCTGCTGCTGCTGGTGCTGCTGCTGATGGTGGTGGTGGTGCTGCTGGTGCTACTGTTGATGTGAGCAATTCTGCTGCTACCTCAGCCTCTGTTACGACAAACAGAAATGAAGCGAAAACCAGACGTACTAGTATGTATGAAAGCCTTTGAAAAATTTCTTATAACATGTTGTAAATCGCAGGAAATTCTGTCTAGGCAAGTGATCATCATGAATATGAAGTAGCAGAGGTTGTGAAGTAAAACGGACTCACCCTGGACCAGAGTGTACTTGTCAGAGTCCACGATCAGCTTATCCGTAATGCGCATGGCGTGCAAATGAGATCGGAGCATCCCCATGCTGCAAATCAAAACAACACATCAAAATATAGACACAGAAACAGGCATACCCACATGGCGGCAAAATCATACACCCACATTCACACAAGCAGGCTCGCTCGCACCAACGCATGCGAGCGCACGCATGCACGCACACACACATACACACAAACACATACAGAAGTAGAGAGGAAACCAATATCATAATCACATATTGTTCAATTTATGGCTATTAGCCATAGAAACAGATGTCGTTCAGAAAGTGGTGAAAATCATGCAACTGCATTGTAAAATAGAGCGGTTGTCAGTTGACAATACCCCCTTTAAGTAAGATGTTATTGCAGAATACAATGCACACTTCATAGGTACTGCAGATTGCAGTGGTGTTCTTGAGAGGAATCCGAATTTACACTACAACCCATTCATCACTATGAGAAATGAAACCAACTTGAGAGAAATGCTATACTCACCATGGGGTTTGGCCAAGGAAGGACGTCTCGTGTGCAGTTTGGAAGCAATCATCCGCCAATGGAACATCTGTTAGAAGGCATCAAGACAAACATAACAGATACAAAACAATAGATGGAGTGTGTACAAGACAAACACTGGACGTGTTGAAAACATCAACTAGAACAAGACCACCGACAGTATCACAATAGACTGAATAAACTTGAATGTAAGTATTCTCCATTGTTTCTAAAAACACTAAAAAATCAATACACATTACACTAAGACTATACACCATACAGAAAACAACCATCACATTCAGATTTTCCGTGTTTCATCTTTTACGCTGTTTTTCAGTCGTGAGTCAGTCAAATGAGAATTCAAGTCGGCAGAAAAACCGCAAGCTCCCATGTAGGGAGCAACACACTCTTCCCCTACTATCGCCCAAGTCGCACCAATCTCTTCTTCACATTTTTAGGTCATGCTGTGTTTATTACACTACCAAATAATGTGGCAGTGAGAGGTCTTCTGCCGAACTATGGACCATGGTGGATTGAATTTCAACTGGATTTTACTAATTTCCGCCAGGTTTAGGATCGACAAGTTGACTGTTGTGTTGACATAAACCTATTGTCAGGCGATATTATGAAAACTTGTTCTGAGACTATATTGGCTTCAATTGGGTTTGAAAAAAAGACAGAGATGAAAAAAGGCGGTCGGTCGGGTGATCCAAAACAACGAATTTATTCTGGGTGGCCTTATGTACATTTTGTTCGAAGGCTATATCGGCTTCAATTGGGATTGAAAAAGGTAGAGATACTCAGATGGGAATGGATTGTAGACCAAATTAATATACATGATACACAAACTCACTCTCAATCTCACAGCGGAGACGCTCTTCCTGGTTGAAACGCTGTTGCTCATAGGTGATGATGTCAGGAAATGCGTTCAGCAGCTGTAATACCATAGACGTACACACATACACATAAACAGACACACACATACCATGTTCACACACACACACACACACACACACACACACACACACAAACAGACACACACACACACAAACAGACACACACACACAAACAGATACACACACACACAAACAGACACACACACACACACATGTACACACATAAACACAAGAAAAGTGTTAGAAAGCAAACAAAGATTCCTCGGGGGAACAAAGCATAAAAGCAATATTATCCTTCTGTCTAGCTTGGCTAAAATCATAAAAACAATAAAAGGGAAAACAGGGAAAACAGACATCAATTATCCTGCGATTATCCAAAAGGCATTTATCCCCTGTTTTCAAGCAAAAACTCGAGAAAACTGACATGAGAAACTCAAAAAATTATTAAAACTTTAAAATAGAATGGGTAGACCATTTTCCCATGCACAGAAACTTTGCAAATGACTCAAACGTTCAGGAAAAAGACATTACTTGCACATGGTTCTCGTCTTTAGTTTATACATGTAAGTAGACCTGTACTATCCTGTGTACTCGTGTTATGGCGCTTTGCCACTATGTACCGTCAGCTGTTATGATTGCTGTATTAATCCGTTTCCAGTTTTGAGTGTTGGAGTAAATTGTTGACAATTTGTGTGTTTTTTGGTTTTTTGGCAGTTGCACGCGTGTGTTCACCTCATTGTCCTCGCTCGTTCCTCATTTCTTTTGTTCATTTGGCTCATGTGAAGACTAGCCAAGCTTGCTTGGTGATGTCAGCACGAACAGCCACACTACCAACAAGAGTGCATGAAAACCAGAGTGTGCAGCTACGGATGGGTTGCTATCACGGCAGAATTCCGTGATGACATCATCTTAGCGCTGTAGTGCGTACAAGCAGGATTCTCTTTCTGCACAACTGCAGCTCAGTTGTAAGCACTATGCCATGTCCCGCCTCAGGTCTGCGCCAAATATGACGTAATCACGAAAGTTCGCCGTGACAGACACCCATATTAGAAAAAGCCCCAGGCTGCACACTCTGCTTTCAATGTACTCTTGATAATAATAATAATAAAATGAAATTGCCACTCACCATGCTCTCATTCTCCTCCAGCATCTTGCAAATCTCTCGGTAGAAGTTGGCGAATGGCGAAGAGGAGCAGTGCTGTGCTATCAAGCTAAACAGCAGAGTGGACGTGTGACGGTCACTTTTGCTGCACCACGCCAGCAAAACCAGCGAGGCATTCGTCTGACTCGATCCAGTGGACGACACTGATGCAGCACCAGCAAGCCTGCTGATCTCTCTCTCACTCACGTCTAGATGTGATTGGAGATCGTCCAGGAATGAAGAATCTCGCAGACTCTCCAGGCGATCGGTACACTGAACAGGAAGCATGCTGACGTGCGTGGCAGGAACGTAGTGGAGATCCTCAACTGAGTCAACGAAGACACCACTGGAATCTTTGACATCTCTGCTTTGCGCGCTGTTGGCAGCACGAATGACGGCTTCGGATGAGTACGATCCAACAGCTGAAGAGATTGCAGCTGGTGAAGCCGATTGCTCGATAAGCTGACGCATGCTGCTCAAGCTGAGTACAGCGGGCTCTACCGAAGTACCACGACTGTACCTCTTGAGTAGATCGAGGAAGAGACGACGAAATAACCAGTGAACATGGTGAACTACTTGCAGGTACCTACTGCAACTGGACGTCACTACAACACAACAACGCTGACGGTCGGACGAAAACACAATCAGCGCTGTTGTATGCGGATACGGGTGGACAATGATGGCGTTCTTAAAGAACATAGGATCAGTACTGGAGAAAAAGCAGGCGGAGTAATCGTACACACGTGCTTGGTATTGTACAATGAGCGCAGATGAGAATGGCACACAGCCATTGCAGGTGTACACAGAGCCAACCATCACTTGTGAGGTCATGAAGGCTCTGTGCACCTTCAATGGCTGGGTGCACTCAGGAAACAGGGAGAGAGCAAGGATATATTTCTGATAGCGGATGGTCAAGCCGAGCTGTAGAACCAAACGCACGCAAAGTGGAGCATGTTCGCCGACTTTGGCGAAGGCAGTGAGTGAACGGACGAACTCCTCTTCACTAATCTTGTACTCCCTGGCAATGCCATCAGGTCCGATTGGGAAGACGTTGGAAGAGTACACGAAACCGATCACGTCCTGCAGGAGCCAGCGAGGCTGATGAACCACCAGATCATTCAGTTCCGGGAATGTTATGACCTTTAGCAGTATCAAAGGCATTCCACATGCACATACAAACACACAAAAACAACACATACATACGTACATGCACACACACACATACACACACACACAGTGCCACATACACACACACACATACACACACAGTGCCACACACACACATGAGCGCGCACACAGACACACAGACACACACACACACACGTACACACAACAGAAATGCATATCAAGTACAAAGAAACGTATAGATAAATTTCCCCCTCTAATCCGGCACTTGTCTATCCACAACCCTTGCCAACCAGCCCATTATCTGGCAAAACGATTTTTTAAGTTCATTTCCTACACTTTAATCCGGCACTTGAATTCCGTCACCCGCGGCGATTTTCTGCAACAAATCGCTCAAACAGTATATAATTCGATTTTATAATCCAACAGTTGTACATCGCATACCGTACCCGTGCATAGCTATGTTAGTTTGGTCAGTGCATGACATGCATGAACTAACTTATCAGGTAGCATTTTGCACATGTAACATACACTTGGGACTATCCTATAGCTTGTGTAGACATGCATTCCACAAAGCACTCAGATTGACACAGAAAATCTCTGCGTTTTGACGTACAACAAAAACATGTATGTAGGGTAACCTCCCGCGACAGCGCGTCCATGTTAGCGCGGTGCAGTTCAGCGCAACCGCCTTAGCGCGAGGCATTTCAGCTCTGTGCCATTTCAGCGCCGTCTCTTGACAGCGCCAATGATCTCAGCGCGAAATTTTAAAGCGCAGGACATGTCAGCGCCAATTTCTTCAGCGCAGATTTTTCCGCGGGAGGCACTTCAGCGCCGTACATGTTAATGTACGTACGGGCACCAATTAGTGACTATTAGTGACTATCAAGGTATGCTGTTGTCAACTGATGGCATTGCCATTCCTGCCAGAAGACCAGGTCACAGGCGCCTTCGATTGGTTGGAGGAGATCGCCTCTGATTTAAACCTTCAACAATTGCCAGTGGACACAGTGGATTGAGAATGCTAACGTTCCGATGTCGCTGTGGTGCTGCCATGGAAGGGACGTCAGGACCAACAACGGTGTTGAGGGATGGCACCATCGATTTAGCCGAAAAGTGAACATCACCCATCCCAACGTTTGTGTGCTGTTGGAGCAACTGAAGAAG
Source organism: Sycon ciliatum (assembly GCF_964019385.1). Taxonomy (NCBI): domain Eukaryota; kingdom Metazoa; phylum Porifera; class Calcarea; order Leucosolenida; family Sycettidae; genus Sycon; species Sycon ciliatum. Next base: position 19,803,754 of record NC_088648.1, read on the forward strand.
GAGGCTTCGCGTACGGAGCTTCTTGCCGTCAGATGCCAGATGCAAGCTGGCCAGCGCATCCCAGTCGGGAAAGCTTCATATACTCGCCTTAACGATCGAGTTCACGTCCTGGAAGTCAGACGTGCAAATGGGGAAATCACTAATTTTGAATTTCTTTGGAATGTTGGTCGACTTCTTCATTTCTAATCTACGGATTCTCTTGTCATATCGCTATATGCCTACTAAATAATTTCAATAAACTATGTGAAAACAAGTTTGTCAAAGAATCACCAAATCACCAAATCCCGCTAGCGTGAGTGCAGACGAGACCACTAATTCTGTGCGTACGATAATGCGCACGATACTGCGTACTAAAGTACGCGCGAAAGTGCTCCGCGCTGACATTATATGCGCTGAAGTGCCTGGCGCTGACATTACCTCGCGCTGAAGTGCCTGGCGCTGCCACTACCCCACGCTGAAATGCCTTGCGCTGAAGTGGTCGCGCTGAAATGCTGCGCGCTGTAGTGGACGCGCTGTCGCGGGATGGAATCATTCCAAATACTTGAGCCGGGTTGGAGGACAGAATTTGATAATCCAGCACCCTTGTTTATCCAGCAGAAAATGTCGCTGCAAAAGGTGCCGGATTAAAGAGGGATGACTGTAGTTTTAAAACTTGTCTCCCATTATCTATTGTATAAATATACAACCTAATGGGCTATTGGTGTGCATACAGCAAACAGTTTCGGTTAAATTTTGCGCTGGACTTCAGAATTGTTCCTTAAATTCATGGCACACCGCCCATATTCTCTTAAGTGGGCATAAAACTTCTCAACATGATGTCTTCAGTTCTTACTCATCGTACACACACAACTACAATAGTTCGTTCTCCAGCGGGCAAATTTCTCCCCCAAAGAGCTGCAGTAGCTAGATTACCATTGGGCTTTAGTGCATGTGCATGTGTGGTTCATGAGGTTCTCGGAGAAACACAATCCACATGTTTCAAATTGGTACGATCACATGTTTGCCAACTCATCCGAGTCGGGCATTCACATGAGTGATATCTAGAATGTAACACATCGTGCAGGTTATAGGGGCACCCAACCGGCAAAGCCTTCCAAAGCTTGATGTCATAATGGGCTTTGAGCATAGCAAACCTCAAGGTGAACAAGGAAATCATTCTCTATGTACACACATAAATTCATCATCACATGTCATCATTTCTAGGCATGTGTTGCTCTTACATATCCATATGCACTCAAGATGCGTAGATATCTGTCTATCCGGTCAGCGAATCGTTCTGACGGTGCAGTGTCGGTTCCTTGGCTTGAATTGTAGAGTGCCAGCACAAACTCATCTCTTGAGCAGTATGGATTGGGCATAGATGCCTGAACCGCATCCAAATGCTTTCGAGCCATTTGCAGCGAACGTGGTTGCTTGGGAGATTTCTGCAGCCAAAGTTGAAAAAGTAATAATTTCATAGGAATGTGTTAGATTGCCACACGGGAGCTTGCGCATTTTCGCCGACTTGACTAGACACTTGACTGACTCACGACTGCTATCCAGAGCACACGAGAAATCCCTCAAACATTTGGCTCGGCAAATGTGCAAGAAAGCACCACTCCCTCCTCAACACTTTCCAACTGTACAATACATGTAATCGCTAAAGTTGCGACCACTCTTCTCGTACTGTTGTGCCTGACGCTGGCTGACGACTAGCTGTTTCCGAGATGAAAGAGGTGTGAATAACCATGGGTCCTCATCGTCTGTTCTACCTAACCATGAGCCGCACTGACTCACGCTGTTATCTGATGTGCACTAGGGGTTCATCGCGCTGGAAATGGAGCGTCTCAGTTTTTATCCCTGGTTATGTTTGGATCTGGAGAGCATTTAACGAGTATATAAGTGGTGCAGACAAAATCTTCCAAGAGAAAGCAGCAGGGAGAAGTGCTTTCTTGCACGTCTGCCAATTTAATAGTTCGAGGAACTTCCCATGTGTCTCGTGTCGACATCACAACAGTACAAAATAGACGCAGTCTTGAGTCAGTCAAGTGTCAAATCAGGTCGGCAGAAAATCTTAATCATATAAAAGGGTGGCAAAATACTGGCATAGTAGAAGTCACGATCCGGGTATAAAGGTTTGCATCAGGATTTTATAGTGGTGGTGAGCAATTTCCGTACAAATATACATCTTGCAGGTCGCACGCTTCACATTTCGGCAGGACAGCGCAAATTTGATTGGAAGTATAGGATTAAAGTGGTGTTGCGCCTTTTCCGATCAACATCAGTCTATTGACAGGGAAATATAGACATACCGAGTTGTGATATTTTCATTTTGCATCGTACCATAAAACGGCACAGGCACAGGCACAGGCACAGTGGGATGGTCTAAGACCATGATTGAGAAATGAAAGGTACCAGGTTCAAGTCCTGCTTGGAAGCGGAAGGATTTTTCCAACCGTGCTGCGACCCACAGTTAATTGGGAACTCGTGGCCTGGCATGAGTAAAACAAGGATTTGACAAATGGGATTTAGGCCTTTGGCCTATGGTCGGTGGATCTGATCTATCCTACCCACCGTTTAAGAGCCGCATCTGACGCCTGATCATGGGGTGGTGGCGTCCCACGGAAGCAGAAAGGTGGTTCTTGACCAGGGAGTAGTATGACTCCTTGTTCTTGACCTGCCCGGTACGTGAACCCGTCGAATTTTAAATTTTTTAAATTTTATAAAACGATAAATTGCATAGCGGTTCTGTAAGGCGCATCCTTGGGGGGGGGGGGGGGAGGAGGGGGGGCTACTCGACCAGCTACTCGCCCAACACTCAAGACAGAGAAAGGTTATCAAAATTGGCAAAGAAGTAATCTTACCGCCAACACTCGGTTCACCAAGCTCATGAATAGTCTCCTAAGATCATTCATGCTGGAACTGTCGGACTTTCTAGCATCCACTACTCTCACAAAGGAGAGATCCAAGTGCTGAGAGATTGATTTCATTCCTCTCCTTATGGCATTCTCCACTTCAGTGCGCTGTTCCGGTTTAAGCTTATCAGCTCTTGTGGCAATGGCGATGACATCAAGTTTCTGCGTCTGTTGCAGTTCTTCCTGCTGCTCCTGCTGCTGCTGTTCTTGTTGCTCAGTCTGTAGAGAGCCTGATAATTCAAGAAGACAAGTGACACGATTGCCAACAACAAGGAATACCATTCCATGATTACGCAGTTAATCAATCCAGGACAGTATAGAATTCCAATTTTTCCCTTGTATGCCGAATGGAGAAGGTGGCATGCCTCTCCATCCCAAGATCGTATCACGGTATAACTAGTTTGAGTGATATGGGAATCAGGGCAGGCCGGTGATCAACTGCTGCTCGTTTTTGGGGTATTTTCTGGGGAGAAAAGCTATGATTGAACAGGAAACTGGAACGGTTTGTGCCTCTCGTTTTAACTTTGTGATTTCCGGTAGGGATTTACGTGCAGTGTTCATGATTGGCTGAATGGATCATGTGACATGCAAGAAAATTATCCATTGCTATCCACTTACCATCATCAGGTGCACACAAGCGACCAACAATATTGGCGGCAGTTGCACTGACAGTCTGTGCGATCTCATCAACACACTGTGTGCCGTCCACCACTATTGCAGCAACAGATGGTGCTGTCATGGCAACCGTGAAAATGTCATGCGACGCGGTATAATGTTCTTGGCCTGCAAAGTCGCGGAAATGCACCTTCACCTTCGATTGGTTGTAAATGGTTTCTTCAATTCCCTATAAGGAATAGATAAAAATACAAAATTATTGTGCCCTGAGAAAGAGAATAGTGTATGAATCATACCCAGCTCATTGCGATCACACTGTTCTACAGCAACAGTATACCATACTCATGCGATTAGTGTCGCTGGGGGCACTAGAGGGGCACTATCACTGAATGCTTTTACATTTACGTCACCCATGATAAAGCAAAGAAGGCAAAAAAACAGAGCCTAATGTTTCCTGTAAACTATCACCCAAGTCTGCATCCACAGGGCCACTGTCTAGTATGCTACCAGTACAGGGCAAACTCACAAAGTGTGCACAGCACAGGAAGCCAGCTCAAATAAGGCCCAAGGCCCGCACGCTCAAACGTGCCCGGCACGGACCAAAGACTACGGCCGATTTGCAGCGCAAGAAACCAGCTGGATTAAAGACTGGCGGGCTGGACGACCCCAGAAGGAAGCAAACTATTCAAGCCGACTCCACATGGCACAAGAAAAGGATTGAAAAAGGTTTCAAACCGATTGAATTGAACAGTTGAGTAGAAAGTTAGAGAATACCGGAGGAGCAAAAAGCCCAACCGCCCAGTTTGAGTTCGAGTCACGTCAGTTCCTAGTACAGGCAGACTCCCTCTAATTCGAATACGGTATAATTCGAAAATTCCGTGAAATTCGAAGTTTTCCGTTGTACCGATCTTCTGCAAGTCCCTTCAAGTCAAATTCGAATGCATAATTCGAACTACGAAAAGTGTGCGCGCTGGATACAGTCCATCAGCCAGTGGTGCCAAAGTGAGTCCCTTGTTGCACTTACAAATCGCACACCTGGAACTGACGTCAAGCGACAGCAAAAGCATCACTGAATCCGATCTACCTACTTTCCCTCGCGAAACTCTTGCACTCCTTTGCCAGTGCGCGTTGGAAGTTTGACAATTTTCTTCTTCTTCGTCAGCCATTACGAGGTTTTCCATCCATGTTATTAGGTCATCCAATGCGTCTTCAGTGAAAAACGGGCGAGTTTGGTCAACGTTTGGTGTGATTTTCCGTGGCTATGGTTTATACTGCAAATCTTCTCGATTTGCAAGATTTGTCCAGTAATTCACAGAAATCTGAAAGTTCATTCCTGAAACGCGCATGGCACTGATTGGAGATTGGGTTTAGGTCACAACAATGGCTGTCGATGAAATGCACAAAAATTTCACTTTGTCGCACTTCCCCCTGCAGAGCGTGCAAGTCGTTTTTTTGCGGATTCGGTGTGCAGGGTACCTAAACTTTGAGGCCCGTTGATGCCAAAATCAAGTATTCAGGGTGCTTGAATTTGTGATGATTTCTGAATTCTTGAAAACTGGGCTAATAGATCGCACTCTGTCTTCGCACAAAAGAGCAGTTTACAGTATAGTGACTATGTCCTTCAAGCGAGCGCTTATTTCGAAGTGATATGGAGTTTCTCTACTCGTAATTTAAAGTTCATTTTTTCTCCTTGTCCAGCAAAGAGTCCATCCCCTGGTCCACTCCAGGATCGACAATAGTGTTGAAGAAACCCTCCTTCTCTCGGAATTTGATTCAAGCCTGTGCAAGGAAAAATGCGAAGATTGGATGGAAGATGACTTCTTCCAGGTGGCTGGCTCACTTTGCGAATCTCTGTGGCTTGTCATGCCGCGCCAGCTCATGCGCAGAGAAAAATTTGGGACGGAACAACAACTGGAAGTCGTAAAAATTGTTTACCTCTCTTTCTCCTTGTGATTGGCTTACCGCCTTTTGATAGTTTGGTCGTGTAGGGTTCATAACATCTACATTCTGCACTTTCCTGTTCGTGTTGATTTGTGTTTATATGGAATGAAACTAAACTTGTCACTAAGAATTTGGACTTGTATTCATCCAAATTACAATCTGTAGCACTCTGTGCACTCTACTTCGCAGTACATTGCTTTCAACTCACCTTTGTTCGGGATGCTAAATCTTTTGCCTTCATGTCCGGTTGATTCTCCTTACGTCGTAGTTTATTGAAGAATCCTTCTGCTGTGAAGGATGCAATGAAGGTAGATTTCCCTGAACCTTCTGCTCCACACACGTTGGCAATCAGTTCAGTAGGATCAGTGTAACCCTCAACACCAAACTCTTCACGTATCAAGCTGGTCTGGAGCATGCAAATACAGCACATAACAACAATACACAAAGCAAGTAAGTTGAACACTGTCATGAACTACAGAGTTGCTCGGTGAAATTCAACCAAAATTGCAAAGCTGGCGCCCTCGATCAGTTCCGATTATAGTATTGCCCATATTTACGTCCAGGGTGCCAAGGGCCGAGCAAATTGAGATTGCCAAATTTGGGCACGGGGCGAATTCCACCGAGCGCAACTGTAGATATTACGGTTTGTCCGCACAGCTGGACATACACTAGACACTATCTTTCATCTGACAATAATCTAGTTGCTATCGGGTTGTTCAATGCAACTAGCACTTCAAGCCGATTATGAGGACAATTGATGTACGAGTCCATAGTGGGCTCAGAGAGCACACTAGTATAGTGTCAATCATCATAATCACACACAACTCATCCCAGTCTGTCCAGGAATTCATTGGGATTTTAGAGGAGAATTTCTCCCATCAGCTTTCCTCATTCTACGTTGATGCCGCAATAGAAATGAATGATCGCCAATCTGGCTACTCTACTTGCTACACCACCGGAAGTAGTAGAAGAGATTTACGTCTCCAGTTTGGCCTCCAACGTGTGGTGACATTCGACACTCATAACACCCCATATGTCTTGTCCTTGTGCATTGACTTTGCCGTCCCTTACGATCCTGGTCTACAAGCACTCTTTCCTGTCACGTATGTTGTTACTCTTTGCTGTTCTCTCAATACCGACATTGGACATCGACAGGCCTATTTCTCTTTTATATCTCTCTCTATCTCTCTCTCTCTCCTGCTCTGTCTCTCTCTCCCTCACTCTCACTCTCTTTCACTCACTCTTTCTCTCTCTCTCTCCCTAGCCTGTGAGTTGTAACTATTACTTCCTCCGTTAACACAAAACGTTGTGATGGATTTTTGAGGGATTGGTTTGCGCACGAACTGGTGTGAAATGAGTCACGATCACTTTCTCAACCTGGCCATGACAGAGATAGGAGGCAAGGAAAGCGACCTTTCGAAGGAAACTGAGCGGAATTGGTGGTTGCGCTGTGGCAACATAGGTGATGGCAGCCATGGCGAGCGAAACCAAATACCACATTCTCGGAGGGCATAATGCAATGCTTGGCCGCTCTGACACTGAGTTTGAGAGTGAAAAAGGGCGATGGAACAGAGAAGTGATCCCACGCAATGAGCAAGTGAACAAGCAGCTGGTCCGATCGCACGGTGCTATGAAATGATTCTGAATTCAAGTCCTTGTTCAACCTGCGCAAAGCCTAGGTTTGAATGCTGATCAGGCATTCTTTAGAAATCTGCAGTGCGACGTGAGCCTAGTGTCTAAGGAAAGTCGACAGGACTTGCTGGCTGCCGCCGTCCAGTGCTGGCTGGAGCATCCATCAGAGAAATGGAATCAGTTTGGCCATCAGGCGAAATTACTGGTCAGTCGGCAACACGCATTTTTCACAAAAAATTGCGTTTCACCTGCTGGGAGAGTATGCGTGTACTCGAGTCTCATCCTGAGCACGTTTTTTTTCTTTTTTTTTCAGCTCCAGTATAGCTGTATTTTTCATTGCAAAGCCGTGCTCGATTGTTGTGTTCGTTGTTCAAACGAAGTGGACATTCATTAATGAAGGCAGAGGACATAGGAGCCTGATTGGAGTTTCTTCTGGTATAGGACGGCCACACAGAGACACTTTGGGATTTTCTGAATATAAAATACCGTACGCACGATGCTGAGATCAATTTGTGCGATATCAAATTGTTTGTGATGTACCACATCGAGCAGAACGGGATCCAAACACAAGCTTACCGACGGTTAGGCTGCCGACCTGACTGGACAAATGATCCCTGGCTTCACCAGACGCCAGAAGTCGGACACCATGTCCTTTGCCGCGACGTCCATCTCCAAAAAGAACTCCATCTTCGTCGTGAAAAGGCTTGAAATGCTCAATATTCAACCGAGATTCGCGGTCTCACCCTTTCTCAGATCGAATCATTTTTTGTTGTAGCAGTTGCAGGGCAGATCCTCGCCTTTACTTCAACAGAACATGGCTCCAAAGCATGCCTGGAACAAGCCATATCAAGGTTGCAAGCCACCCCTCTCAGCACTTTTTTTGAAGAAATTCGAAATTTCAATGGTGGAACATATACTATGAAGAGAATTTCAAAAAGTATGTTTCGCGGAGCGATCGCTCAACTTACGTCATTCAAACTTTGCAGAATGGTTCAGACGTACATGCTAGGCATGGAACCACAGAAGATGATAATCATAGCTGACACACAGAGTCACACACACAGCAGATTTGTGTGCACAGATACTAAATTAGTGGACGTCGTCATCTTCTTTCCGCTGATCTCAAATGTACTATGACGTGCTATTTCGCCTGACGGCCGTACCTTTGCTCCACATAGTTCTGGAGAGTGGTGATGAAACCAGCGAGTCATCAAATAATTGTTTCGACTCCCTGGTGGAAATGAGTAATCGCCACCGCGGGGGATCACGCAGCTTGAAAGCCAACTTGTACGACGGCATCCTCACCACCGTTCAGCGGAGTATGATCAAAGAAGCCAAGACAAGACTGAAAAGAGCTGAACAACGACTCGAGAGATATGACGACTCGCGGGCAGCAGATGACGACAGTGACGCAGGGTCAAAATATGTCGAGCGAAAGCGACGCCAACTGAACTCTCTGCCCATTCTCTTGTAAAGGTGTTGTACATGGGCTGAACTACATTTGTCCAGTGATTTACAGTCCATTCAAACTGTTCTTGACCTGCTGCAAGCCTTTTCATATTCATCAAAACCATCACGAAGTTGTTGTTAACGGAGAAAGTACTTGCTATCGTGGTGTTTGTGCTTCCCTTCTCCCCGTTGGACTTCCTTAACCTGAACTTCCACCTTGGAACATTATTCGCTTTTCGCTTCGGAGATGTGTCTGACCTAGGTGTCAAGGTGTTGAATGTCTCAGTACCCGAGCTGGGAAAGGGTTGTCTCGCGTTCCAAGGAGCTAGGCTCTGGAATGCGTTGCCCAGCGAGGTACGGGCTATACCACACCCGGCCCAATTTCGCACTGCTGCTGTTCCATACAGCATAAACCTTTGAGGCAAGACGGATCACTATCGCCATATTTTCATGATATGCCTGTCTGTTGGCCTGGCTGTCTCTCTGCCTTTTTCTCTGACAACCTATTTGTAAATTCGTGCGTGTCTTTTTAGGCGTAGTACCCTGTTGCAGAGATGTCAGCCCTCATTTGTTAGACTTTATAAGTGCAACTCCCCTCTCTCTCTCTCTCTCTCTATCTCTATCTCTATCTCTATCTCTATCTCTATCTCTCTCTCTCTCTCTCTCTCTCTCTCTCTCTCTCTCTCTCTCTCTCTCTCTCGTGCGCGCGCCCCCACTCTCCCTCTGTTTTTGGTGCGCAAAAACATCTCTTGCGTTGATTGCTTTCTTGCTTAGACTTCTGCCGCGCCTTTGTTCTCGCATTCCCCTCTATGTACTAGTGTTGTGCAAACCCTCCGTCTAGTCTGTCTCATTTTGCCCCGAGATGTTTAGACACATAGTGATTATGGCGCTCATCATTCGCTCCCTTGTCAATGGACAATTCTCTCCATTTGATTTTCGCGAATTCAGATAAAGAAAACAACAACCCTGTCAGTTGTGTGCCTAACTGGGCTCGTTACTCACAACTTGAACCACTTTGTCCTTCCTCACAGGCAGGAGGAAAGAGTCAGTAATCCTAAGGAATGACATTTCTAACCTTAATCAAGTCCAATATTTGCATGCGTTTCCACGTTCCAGCTATCCTCCCGGCTTCCTCCACGAGCTCCTTAGCCTGGATTGGAAAAACAGAATCAATATTTGTATAGCAGTACACTCGTCACAGTCATCAATTTCACCAGTCACAATAACCATCAAATATACAAAAATAATCAAAGAAAAGCACCCGCCATTTTACCTGTTACACCATATATAGCAAAAGTGCACGGTAAGAGATGGTAGACCTTTCAGACAGCGCTCAATACTTTACATCATACACAAAAGAAGTGGTCTAAAGTGAAGAGTAAAAATAGATGAAATGTCCACGAAGATGATACCCAAAACACCTTGAAGTAGACAGTGAGGAAAATTAGTAGACTAGTGAAGAACGCATTCTAGTCTTCTTTTACGCAATTAATCTGCAGAAAGTACTCATGTTCAAACTGGCTTCTTTGGAGATCGTCCATGTTATCTAACCTTATGTACCACTACGTGTTTCAGGAACAACAATCATACCATTAGGGATATCAGCGAACGCACTGCGCAGCCCATCTGCGCAGGTCAGCCTGGCCCATCTACGCGCGGCCGACAAGAAAACTCATGAACACTTTCATTTTTTTGCAAAATATATCGTGCGAAGAAGATGCACGGAATGGCTGAAAACTAGGCTGAGGAATAGTAGCATCCAGAGACTCTCAAACAAATTCATGGTCCATCGCTTCTGACAATGGCAGCGAAGACATCAGGGAACTGATTGCAGCAACTCTCTACCAAGCGCGATGCTGGTTACTCACCAGGGCAGGGCGCTTCCATCGCGCAAGAAATGGCCGCGAACGAGAAATGGAAGTCCGATTTTGGAACGATCCAACCAGGGAAATTCCTTGAAAATTGGCCTGAACACCTCTCATACTGGTGTTTCACGATGTGCAAACTTTCAGAGAAATCGACCGGGGAGAAG
>NC_088648.1:19814516-19868516 GCF_964019385.1 Sycon ciliatum
ACTTAGTAAGTGGAACGGGAAGTTCTTCTTGCACCCTAACTGGACCCCATCACCAGATCTCCAGCTATACACAGATGCAAGTGGCACTCACGGCTGGGGTGCTTACAACAACGGGGAAGTGGATTCAAGGTTCATGAAACAGTGCCCAGATGCTGCAGTCTATCAAGTGGAAGGAGCTGTTTGCCCTCGTAGCAGCCTGCGCCACATGGGCGCGACGAATGGGCTAAGCTCCGGATTCGGGTACACTGCGACAACTCGGCGATAGTGGACTGCATCCGTTCGGGCACGTGCAAAGCCCCAGCTGTGATGAAGTTGCTACGCGAACTGTTCTTCGTTTGCTATGAGTTCAACTTTCATGTTAGCGCTGTGCATATTGCTGGCTCCAAGAATGTCATTGCAGATTGCCTTTCTCGTTTTCTTATGCAGGATTTCGACGTCATGCTCCGTTAGCCCGGCCGAGTCCAGACCGTGCTCGTCTTCCAGCAGTCTTGTGAGCGAAGTCACTAAGTACGCTGCCTGTGCAATTGCTGCTAATACCAGACACACCTACTCTGCCGGTGAGCGTCGTTTTGTCAGTTTCTGCTCCCTTTGCAATCTGCAACCTTACCCAGCTTCTGATCTTACCCTCAGCTGCTTTTGCGCTTTTCTTGCTCGCTCTGTCCGCCCTTGCACGATATCTGTTTATTTGCAAGCTGTACGGAATGCACACATTGAACAGGGTCTAGAGGATCCCCTGATCGAGACCTGGCTTCTCAAGAAAGTGTTGAAGGGTGTGCAACGGTGCCATGGGACCGAGACAGTAAAGCTAGATTGCCCATAACTATGCCAACTCTAAGGAAATTAGACGATGCCTGTGATCACCTCCCCGTGTTGCCCGAGCATGACCGAGTTCTCTTCAAGTCTGCTGTGCTGTTGGCAGGCTTTGGTTTCCTAAGGTGCTCCGAATTTACAGAGGGCCTTACAAGAGAGTGTATCAGATTTGAGTCGGGCAGCATGACCATCCTGCTAAAGAGATCAAAGACAGACCAATTTGGAAAGGGAGTCCACATTATCATTGGACCGGCCGGTCGCCCTTACTGCCCGGTGTATGCTATGGTATGCTACCTGGCGATGATTGGCAGTCGAAACGCATCCACTCCTCTGTATGTACTTGCCAAGGGTGTGCCGTTATCCAGAGCTGTTTTCACCAGTACTGTGCGCTTGCTGCTCGAAAAGGCTGCGGTGCCAAACATCGAACTCTACTCGGGACACTCATTCCGAATTGGCGTAGCTACTACCGCCGCCATGGCAGGGATACCCGATTCGCTGATTCGTTCTGCCGGCAGGTGGCAGAGCAATGTGTGTCTACGCTATATGCGAATTCCAATGGAGACCAAGTCCAAGATCTCGGCTCAGCTTGCCTCAGTGAGTGACCTTATCTGATTCTTTGCACGGACAGTTTATGTTCCATCCCTGAAGTCCTAGCATAGGAATGTCACTGCTCGATAATTTCTTTTAAAATGCTGGGGGGTGGTTCGGGGATAGTGTTGCTGCTTTGTGGAGCTCTATCGCTCCTAACTGGTCACTTGCTTCGCTAGTTGCGGCTCTTTACGAGCCAGTTGTTGCCGATTGCATTGGCTTTGCCTTGCAACCCCATTGTGGCACAATGTGGGTTTATTGCGGCTCCTCGCGAGCCAGTTGCTGCCAGTGGCCTGGCATTGTTTTCCAGCTCTTCGAGCTTTTGCATTACAAGACCAGTTACTCGTAGCAGCACACTTTCTCCAGAACAATTTCTTGTTGCCTTGGGCTGAGTATGAGCGTGTGAGGGATATGGTGCTAATGTCGCAGTAATGTAGTTAGTGTGTGTTAGCATCCACCGATCACACTGCCATGTTTGCATCTGCCGCGCACCGCTGCATTAGTGCATTGCGCACTGCACTCACACTGCCAGCGCATAGATTTGGGCACGCTTAGCCTGACGTCACACAACTGCTTCCTTTGAACTTTTGCTCACTGCAATCACATTGCCAGCGCATGCTACTACTCGGCATATTCTGGCAAGGCAGCTACTATTACGAGCGGGTGCTACCGTTTGGGCTTCGCTCCAGCCCAGCCATTTTCGATTCTGTTGCCTCGGCCATAGAGTGGATTATCCGGAACCATTTCTCCATTGCCGACCTATTCCACTACTTGGACGACTTCCTAAACGTCACAACTGGCCATACTGTTGCCCAGCGTCAACTAGCAATCCTGCTGCGGGCCTTCATCTATTTGGGCGTGCCGCTAGCGCCAGCAAAGGTGGAAGGTCCCGCGAGATCACTGACGTTCCTCGGCATTATTCTGGACTGCGAGCGGCTCGAGGCCAGGCTCCCCATGGACAAGCTCACCGACCTCCGATCGCTATTGGCCAGCACGATCAACAGCCGGAAGATATCCCAACGCCAACTCGAGTCCCTATTGGGTAAGCTCTCGTTTGCTGCCCGTGTCATCACTCCAGGCCGTGCCTTCATGCGTCGTCTGTGGTCCGTCTGCTCACGGTTTCAGCAACCACACTACTCAATAACTTGGACCCAAGAATGCATGGATGACCTGCTATGGTGGATGAGGCTACTTAGTAAGTGGAACGGGAAGTTCTTCTTGCACCCTAACTGGACCCCATCACCAGATCTCCAGCTATACACAGATGCAAGTGGCACTCACGGCTGGGGTGCTTACAACAACGGGGAAGTGGATTCAAGGTTCATGAAACAGTGCCGAGATGCTGCAGTCTATCAAGTGGAAGGAGCTGTTTGCCCTCGTAGCAGCCTGCGCCACATGGGGCGACGAATGGGCTAAGCTCCGGATTCGGGTACACTGCGACAACTCGGCGATAGTGGACTGCATCCGTTCGGGCACGTGCAAAGCCCCAGCTGTGATGAAGTTGCTACGCGAACTGTTCTTCGTTTGCTATGAGTTCAACTTTCATGTTAGCGCTGTGCATATTGCTGGCTCCAAGAATGTCATTGCAGATTGCCTTTCTCGTTTTCTTATGCAGGATTTCGACGTCATGCTCCGTTAGCCCGGCCGAGTCCAGACCGTGCTCGTCTTCCAGCAGTCTTGTGAGCGAAGTCACTAAGTACGCTGCCTGTGCAATTGCTGCTAATACCAGACACACCTACTCTGCCGGTGAGCGTCGTTTTGTCAGTTTCTGCTCCCTTTGCAATCTGCAACCTTACCCAGCTTCTGATCTTACCCTCAGCTGCTTTTGCGCTTTTCTTGCTCGCTCTGTCCGCCCTTGCACGATATCTGTTTATTTGCAAGCTGTACGGAATGCACACATTGAACAGGGTCTAGAGGATCCCCTGATCGAGACCTGGCTTCTCAAGAGAGTGTTGAAGGGTGTGCAACGGTGCCATGGGACCGAGACAGTAAAGCTAGATTGCCCATAACTATGCCAACTCTAAGGAAATTAGACGATGCCTGTGATCACCTCCCCGTGTTGCCCGAGCATGACCGAGTTCTCTTCAAGTCTGCTGTGCTGTTGGCAGGCTTTGGTTTCCTAAGGTGCTCCGAATTTACAGAGGGCCTTACAAGAGAGTGTATCAGATTTGAGTCGGGCAGCATGACCATCCTGCTAAAGAGATCAAAGACAGACCAATTTGGAAAGGGAGTCCACATTATCATTGGACCGGCCGGTCGCCCTTACTGCCCGGTGTATGCTATGGTATGCTACCTGGCGATGATTGGCAGTCGAAACGCATCCACTCCTCTGTATGTACTTGCCAAGGGTGTGCCGTTATCCAGAGCTGTTTTCACCGGTACTGTGCGCTTGCTGCTCGAAAAGGCTGCGGTGCCAAACATCGAACTCTACTCGGGACACTCATTCCGAATTGGCGTAGCTACTACCGCCGCCATGGCAGGGATACCCGATTCGCTGATTCGTTCTGCCGGCAGGTGGCAGAGCAATGTGTGTCTACGCTATATGCGAATTCCAATGGAGACCAAGTCCAAGATCTCGGCTCAGCTTGCCTCAGTGAGTGACCTTATCTGATTCTTTGCACGGACAGTTTATGTTCCATCCCTGAAGTCCTAGCATAGGAATGTCACTGCTCGATAATTTCTTTTAAAATGCTGGGGGGTGGTTCGGGGATAGTGTTGCTGCTTTGTGGAGCTCTATCGCTCCTAACTGGTCACTTGCTTCGCTAGTTGCGGCTCTTCACGAGCCAGTTGTTGCCGATTGCATTGGCTTTGCCTTGCAACCCCATTGTGGCACAATGTGGGTTTATTGCGGCTCCTCGCGAGCCAGTTGCTGCCAGTGGCCTGGCATTGTTTTCCAGCTCTTCGAGCTTTTGCATTACAAGACCAGTTACTCGTAGCAGCACACTTTCTCCAGAACAATTTCTTGTTGCCTTGGGCTGAGTATGAGCGTGTGAGGGATATGGTGCTAATGTCGCAGTAATGTAGTTAGTGTGTGTTAGCATCCACCGATCACACTGCCATGTTTGCATCTGCCGCGCACCGCTGCATTAGTGCATTGCGCACTGCACTCACACTGCCAGCGCATAGATTTGGGCACGCTTAGCCTGACGTCACACAACTGCTTCCTTTGAACTTTTTCTCACTGCAATCACATTGCCAGCGCATGGATTCGGGCGCGCTTAGCCTGACGTCGTACAACTGCTTCCTTTGAACTTTCTCTTTCTTTCTTGCTGTTGGCTTCACTTCAAAGACTAGTCTAATTAGTGGTGACTTTTAGCTTGTGCCAGCATCAAATTTTCACCCTCCATCCCTCCCATCTTATCTTGCTAATGGTACAAGGGAACATTTAGCTCTATCGCTCCTAACTGGTCACTTGCTTCGCTAGTTGCGGCTCTTCACGAGCCAGTTGTTGCCAATTGCATTGGCTTTGCCTTGCAACCCCATTGTGGCACAATGTGGGTTTATTGCGGCTCCTCGCGAGCCAGTTGCTGCCAGTGGCCTGGCATTGCTTTCCAGCTCTTCGAGCTTTTGCATTACAAGACCAGTTACTTGAAGCAGCACACTATCTCCAAAACAATTCCTTGTTGCCTTGGGCTGAGTATGAGTGTGTGAGGGATATGGTGCTAAGCAAGGGAAAACAAGAAATGATAATAATATAAGACAGAAAGGACCAAAAGAAGAAAAGGAAAAATTTATATGAAGACAATTTCATGAAGTCAGAAATAGAAAGACAATAATTTTATGGAGTCAAAGAATAGAAACACAATTTCATGGAGTCAGGAACACGTGGTTGATTTTATAGACATGCATGCACATATGTTTGATAGATGAGAAGGTTGGAATTTATGGCAGATAACAAAAGTTTAACGAGGATATTCCCAAAGAAAGTATATCAATGGCAGAAAGAGCTTTTTGGAAGGGACCAGGGACACGTATCACTGTAAAATCAGAGGGGAGAGCGTTCCAGAGTATGCTTCCCCGAAACATCATGGTCGATCGTCCCGCAGGCCCACGAAGAAAGGGAAGCAAGTTCGACACTTGTCCCCGTGTGGTGCGCTGATCCTCCGGAACAGTCTCGGGGGCCATTTGGGTGAATAACTGTTGAAGAAGGGGGCTACAGGAGCTTCTTGACATCGGTTTTCAGAATGGCTGACCTGGTACAGTAGCATGATGTCATCTACCCCCACCCCATCCTGTCTTGATCCCGGCCGCAACCCCCCCCCCCCCCTCAGCCAAATCCTGGGCACGCCACGGCTCGAGCAGGGGCTGGACGAAGCCGTGATACACGGCCAGCATGCCACGGCAGGCCAGAACACGAGCAGCTCTACGTAGGAGGCCAAGACGTGAGTTTGCCCTGGCAGCAACTGACCGGAGATGGGCACAAAAGGATAGCTTGGAGTCAACCATAACTCCGAGGAGCTTGAGGTGTGGCTGTTGTGGGATGACCTCCCCTCCAAAGTATATAGATCAAAGCAAAACAATTCAGAGTGGAATTCAACAGTTGGTGGATATGGTACTACTTGTCTGGTATTTGCATTGCATGATTGCCATTAGTGTACAGACATACATGTACACTTATACCTCGGTTATGCAGACCCCGGGGATTTCAGGCTACCGAGCAAACGTTGGGCGAGTTTCAGTGGAAATGATAGTACTCTTTGGGCAATTTTTGTGGAAATAGTGACGACATAATTATGCCATAATTATGATCTGGAGAAAAGTTGCCGTCAACTGAATCTGCCGAGGGCCAAACCGAGCGGAGTTTTCCATGTACTCTGCAAACTGAAGGGCACTCACGGCGTCTCTGCCAGGGTGATATAGATTGGCGCAAGAAACAAAGGGGTGAGAATGGCACGCAGAAGTCTTAGCTTCTGTGCTTCTATTCTTTGCTCACGAAACCAGTTTGTGTAGCTAGTGCACCTAAACCCGACGTGAGGGTTCATGTATGCAAATCCTGTATTCACATCTGGAATGATCGAGGTCCTGTATGCACAGCCTACTATCTACGAGGATGGAGCCTTTTTTAATTTTTTTTACTATGTTCACATACCCAACTCATAAATAATACAGAAAGACAATGGTACTGAGACAAGGACAAACGTGACAACTACTGAGAAGGGGCTGCACCGAGATGCAGTAGTGATGGTGGGGCATTGATGGCTCTGCCAACCTGAGGTCTCGGCATCACGGCCAGAAACACGCACCAAAAACAAAAGATAGAGCTGTGAGGGTCAGCAAAAATAAAAAGAAAGCAAGGGGCAAACAACAGCTAGTACTAATGCGCAGCGCATTCGTTGCAATGGGAGTCGTTGACGGGGCACTAGAATATAGGTGGGTCGACAGGCAGAATGTCCGTGGACCATCGCCAATCCTGTCGGCAGAGGTATTCGTTGACATTGCACTTAAACTTTTGAAGATTTTTGCGAGTTGGGGCGTAGTCTAGAAAAGCTGGCGGCAGGGAATTCCACAGCTGGATTGCACAACGTGGGAAGCTGCGGAGAATGGTGTCTGGTGCTTGACGCGGTAGGGGACTTCGTAGCTGGTAACTGTGGCCGGCGGCCATGCGGAGATCGTTTCGAGTGCGAGTGGCGTCACGGGGCTCAAGCCTTGGTGGGAGGACTGCTAGCAATTGAGTCGGACCGGTGATGAAATGCAGTGTGTACATGTATGTTAAGGCAGCAACGTATCGCCGCAGGCTGAGGCTCTGGAGCTCCGTCCCGGGACCAATGATGCGCAATGCACGGCGTTGGATGCTATCTAGGAGTGCAAGGTGGGAGGGAGCAGCTCCCATCCAGACGAGTGGGGCATACTCCAAAACGGGCCGTACAAACCCCTTGTACACAGTGAGGCGGCCTTCTCGGGAGAGATAGGGCGCAGCTCGCCGCAGGAGGCCCAAACGCTGTTTGCCACGTATAGACACTGCGCGGATGTGCTCCGCGGAGGACAGCTGCACTGCCTTAGCCTGGAGCAATGTAACATGCAATATACATGTAGCTCGGAATACCTTTCTGCTTCCAGCTCATGCTCCTGAAGTTCACCTGTATACTCCTCCCGAAGTCTTTCCAAGTTGTTCTACTTTGACATACTAGCCCCTCATACGTGTAATGGATAGAACATAATAATCATGGTTCCGTCTGGACCCGCTCAGGTGAAAGATTCTGGCATGATGGCGTCTCTAAAAAATATACCAAGCAATGGGAGCGTGACCGATTTTGAGAACAATAGACACAACACCCTGAGGCAAAGACCTGCAAAGGTAAATAAAATGGTGAGGAGGCCGTAAATGAAAATTTTCCGGTTATGACAGGATTCCGCTCGGGTAAAGGACAGGGCACACATGATTTATTGTACGTTACAGGGGAAGTTAAGCCTAAAATCAATTTTTCACTAGGTGTAGTCGTCGGGGTGCTGATTCGAATGGCCTGGGTCCGAGGAAGCTGAGACTCTCCCTTCCTCCTTTATTTCCAATCGAACTCGAGCACTTCCACCGAAACTAGGTGACTGCACCCTACTATATGGGGATTTTGTATGCAAAATATCACTAAAAGCGCCATTCCGTTCATACAAAAGCCTGGATGACCGCGACTGGCCCATATTTTGTAGTCTTTTGGACGCTGAGTGGACTGGTTTTGGTCCGAAAAGGCTGCGACGCAGCATTCGGCCCTTATACCCTATCGAACATGGCTGAACAAGCGGTCACGTGATCTTGCGTACACCAGTCACCTGGTCACCGTGCCTGCAAGCTTCAACTCACTGCATGTATGGGCGAGTTTCTGTCACTCGAGTTGAACCTTTGAACCTTTGAGGAACCTTGGTGTGAAAATTGACTCAGTACCCCAAAGACAACTGGTGAAATTTGATTTTAGGCTTAACTTCCCCTTTAACTTGGCCAGCAATCGAGGACATCTGAGCGCTGCAATTTTTATACTCCTCCGAGTTGTGATTTTTGCGTGCTGGGCCAAGCACAAGGAAGTCATCTGCAAAATAACTGCAGAAAATGGTTGTTGTTTGATCCTTTGGTGCAATCTTTGTTTCTAGTCGAAGCTAGTTGCTGTTTGGAGCAGAAACGCTGAAATTGACTATTTTCTGCATGTACTCATACATGTACTCATGTACTCAGGCATGCAGTCGCACTCGTATTTTAGCTCTTTTTCTGGAATGGATGCTGCTCTGCGCCCCTTGGTGAACATTTCCTGCGCTCGTGGAGCAGCTGAAAAGGACCACTGGTATGTCTGGTTCCTGGTTTGAAAGTGGAGAGTCGACTTTTGTGCCTTGAAAAAGGAGAGAGCGATAAAAGTACGTCTGTGGCTTACAGGGCCGGAGGAAGGAGTTCGGGAGTGGTCCGGCCAACCTTTGAGGGGGGTCTGGGGGACCTCCCCCGGGAGAAATATTTAAAATTTACGTGAAATAGAGCGAATTTGGGCATCTCTAAGCCGGACTAAGGCTCCAGAAAATGCAGAAAATTATAGTAAAAGAACACAAACAAAACTTTTTTTATCCATATCAGCCATACAGTGCCGGTCACGGACTCCTGAGTCATGAGCTACTTCGAAGCACATCACACGTCAGCAGTACAGTCGAGTCATGTACCTCTGGATTTTTTTACACCGGTTTTGCACGAATCACATGGACCATCCAGCTGGGAAAGTGGTCCGGCCATGGCCGGACCAGCCTGACCGGTTCCGCCGGCCCTGGCTTATTTTTGAGTGCTCCTCGTACATTTTTGATCGTGATAGAAATTCTCAGACCAAAGTCTGGCCGTACAGTTTTCTTGTGGATTTTTTAGTTGTTTCATCTCGTATCTATGTCAGTATTGTGATGGTGAAGTGGAGAGGGTGATTTTCTTCCTCTATGCTTCGTTCGGCTGACTTTGCTTCGTCCTCTTTGAAAAGTGATCCTGAAAAAAGGTCGATTCGCAAAATTATGTTGATTTTCAATGTACGTGATGACATGTGATTGCTGGCTATGTGAGTTGTACAGTGCAAACGCAGAACAGGATCATACTGGTTCACGACACTCTATGTTCTGTGCTTTACCTCATTCTTGATTTTACAGTCGGCCCCTCCAGCGATCAGCGCTTGACACACCTCCAGTTTACCGCTACTGGCGGCAAGGTGCAACGGAGTGTCGCCATACTGGAAGCAAAGTCAAGAAACAACAGTACAGGAAACAGTTCTCAATGAGTTGGATTGTGGATCACAGTCACAATTGTAGATCAAAGCAAAACAATTCAGAGTGGAATTCAACAGTTGGTGGATATGGTACTACTTGTCTGGTATTTACATTGCATGATTGCCATTAGTGTACAGACATACATGTACACTTATACCTCGGTTTTCCAGACCCCGAAGCTGCGGGCATTTCAGGCTACCGAGCAAACGTTGGGCGAGTTTCAGTGGAAATGATAGTACTCTTTTGGCAATTTTTGTGGAAATAGTGACGACATATGCCATATGACCTGAGAAAAGTTGCCATCAACTGAATCCGCCGAGAGCCAAACCAAGCAGAGTTTCCCATGCACTCTGCAAACTGAAGGGCACTCACGGCGTCTCTGCCATGTTGATATAGAGTGGCGCAAGAAACAAAAGGGTGAGGATGGCACGCAGAAGTCTTAGCTTCCGTGCTTGTATGCTCGCGAAACCAGTTTGTGTAGCTAGTGCACCTAAACCCGACGTGAGGGTTCATGTATGGAAATCCTGTATTCACATCTGGAATGCTCGAGGTCCTGTATGCACAGCCTACTATCAAGAGTCCATAAACAAAAGTATGCAACTGTGATCTCTTTTCAATGGGCCAGATACGCGGCGCGCTGCCTTCATTACATCATTCAGCTGCAGTCCGCACACTGCGGAAAATCAAACACCGCACATTCCCTCTGGTTTGAAATGACTTTCGAACGGAACTCGAGTTCACGCGCCAAAATTTAGACATCGCCTAGGTACTGTCATGAATCCAGCAAAACAAATGAACTCGTACGAGAAATGTTGGGTTTGAGTGCATGCTTTCAGAGCGTGCATGATGAAGGTAAGTTACGTAATGAAGGCAGAGCGCCGCGCACTGACCCATAACCACAGTTGCACACTCTTGTTTATGCACTCTTGCTACAATCCACGAGGAAGGAGTCTGCACTGCCCTAGCCTGCATCAATGTAAGATAAAATAATTATACATGTAGCTTCGAACACTTTTCCGTTTCCAGCTTGTGCGCCTGAAGTTTAGGGCTCACAGTACGTATGCTGATTGCCAGTGGACATCAGCGCCATTTTGATTGGGGCACTCAAGTTCACGTGATCCTTTCACGTGCAGGGCTGCATGCAGTTCTGTGCTGCCGTTTAGATCTACGTGCAGGCTGCAGCGCTGCAGCATGCTGATGGAGCTGCTATTTTCTTGCTCTGTCGGCAAACAAATTTTCCCACAAGTAGCTAGAAGATGGAGAAGCGTGGGAGGCCTTGATCTTTTCTGTAGTTCGGGAGGTGGGCATCGACCATTACAATGGTAGTTCTCCGTGACTTACCCTTGGTACTGAGCTGTGGCTAAGGTGAAGTGAGGGACGAACTTACCAAAAATATCGCAAGCCTACAAGCGCTTCGGGTCACTAATGCCCGGGAAGAAATTGATGAAGAGCACCAGTCTGCCACGACAATACTCCACAGTAACCAGCTCACACTCGGCTCTACCCACACCTGACCATGGATTTGGAAGGAAGGAGTTTGTTCCACTGCGCAGTGAACGAAACGGCAGGTGAGCGAAGAGTTGTGCACGCTGTCGCGTAATCTTTGTAGTTTGAGTCTAGGATCTGCGGCGCTTCTCACGATCCTAGGCAAACAGGCCACGAACAAGCCGTCCATCCACGATCACAAAGTAGTTGCAAAGTCGTTACCAGGAACGTTTGCAGAGCTGATTCCATGAAGAACAACATGAGCGCACAAAACAAATCACTCAAACACGGAGCTGATCGCCTTGCGAGGTGACCAACACGTATTTTAGGTAAGTGAGCTTTTCTGGAATGCAAAGCTATGTCTTCCGCAAGCAAGGTACAGGAAATATGTGGTGGTATGCGTGACAAGGTTGCCCATCATCATTTTTTTCTCGAGTTGCCGTTTTCTGTCATGTCAGCTTGCGCACGTTATTCTTCTTGACCTTGCACGCTTCAAAATGTAAGAACTGCACAATGGTTGCTCCGATTTTGACGATCTCTGGCTCAAATTTTCTTGAGGGACCTGGCCAGAGGATTACCGAGCCATATTTTTGGCTTTCACCGAGCTTGTGTCATCGATTTCCACAGATGTTTGTCCCATCGAGGGACGAAAATCCACAAAATCCTGTTTGTGGGTCTCAGAGCACGGATTTAAAAAAATCCTAATACTGTAGTCCTTCAGCCAAGGAATCCTCCCTGAAAATTTCATGGCTCTCCCGTAAGTCGATCTTTAGAATGAAATGATAGAAGATTCAAAAAATATTCAAAATTCCAAGCCCGGGGATTGTCTGAAACACGGTTTTCACTGATCACGCCAGCACCTCGTGGAACAAAATGGCTGTGATGTTGAATGTACAGTCAGACCTCGCTTATCCGGTCCTCTATTATCCGGATCCCTCGCCATCCGGAAAAAATAGCTGGTTACAGATTTACAGCATATGTAATGCATCCAACATAACTGGTGTTCGGTTATCCGGTTCCCTCGCCTATCCGGATATTTTTGTGGAAACGGATGTGTGCGGTTAAGCGAGGTCTGACTGTACGCAACTGTGAGCCCTAAAGTTCACCTGTATGCTCCTCCCGAAGTCGTTCCAAGTTTTGTACTTCGACATACTATAGTCAGTTTCAAAAAGATTAGCAATCCTGGCGATCGCCCGGGGAGTTTGCCGTCTTACCGTATGAGCGCTCGAGCGCTGCCTGGAAAAACTCACTGTGAACTCGAAGAAATAGTCCGCGTGAAAGCATGAAAAAATGACAACTCACTGACGTCGGTACTCGTACATGTTCGTCTGGTTTACAACAAACGAGTTCTTCCTCACATCGATATGGAGTCAGAGAGGACAATCATGTCGAAAGTGTGGTAAATTTTGACGAGCGGGATGCATCCATTTTGTGACCAAATAGATTCTTTGAGCTGCCGCGGATGCAATTTACTCTCACGATGTGACGAAAACGGCATCGACACAGACTCATTCCCAAGGCCTTGAAGTGGCAAAGCTATCCATGTGAGTTTGACGACATTTTGAGAAAAGCAGACGCCTGTGAAAGCTGATAGAAGACGGCGTTGACTCCTAAATTCAAATAAATTGGCGATCTTCAAATACTAAAATAATTCTCAAACAGAAATCGATCGATCGATGTGCCGGTGTATTCAACAACACGTAGCTACAGCGCAATGACTTCCGTGTTCACTCACACGGTTTCAGTGTTGTGTATGTTCACAACTTCACATGGCGTGAGCCAGTCAAGTGTCAGTCAGTTCGGCAGGAAACGCGAGCTCCAACAACAAGCCATGGCGCAGTCACCTTCTTTGTCTTGTACCAGCGTGATCAGCGTGAAAAAAGAAGAAAAAATGTTTGACTTGAAGATGTGTTGGGATTTGAACTCACAACTTCATGGTCAGCATACAGCATTCATAACCACAAGGCCAAAAAGGAAGGGATAAATTGTGGGTTTTGATAACAAATCGATACTGGCTTCCAGGGCAAATTATAAACCATGGGAAAAGG
Source organism: Sycon ciliatum (assembly GCF_964019385.1). NCBI lineage: Eukaryota > Metazoa > Porifera > Calcarea > Leucosolenida > Sycettidae > Sycon > Sycon ciliatum. Next base: position 19,827,659 of record NC_088648.1, read on the forward strand.
CCAGAAACCTGGACGAAATACTAACTCCTTAACGGTTGGTCCAATTGTTCCGAAACCTTTATAGAACAATTTGCCGTGTCCTACAGTCTGTTTCAAAAAGATTAGCAATCAAGTTTTGGTCTTAAAAAGTATGAAAATAAGGGAAATTTGGACAACAAAGTACATAAAATGGCTTGTTAGGGCACGGCAAATTGTTCTGTGAAGGTTTCGGAACAATTGGACCAACCGTTAAGGAGTTAGAATTTCGGCCAAGTTTCTGGCCTTTTCCCATGGCTTATAATTTGCCCTGGAAGCCAGTATCGATTTGTTATCAAAACCCACGATTTATCGCTTCCTTTTTGGCCTTGTGGTTATGAATGCTGTCTGCTGACCATGAAGTTGTGAGTTCAAATCCCAACAAATCTTCAAGTCAAACATTTTTTCTTCATTTTTTCATTGTTTGGTGATCACGCTGTTGCTGTACAAGACAAAGAAGGTGGCTGCGCCAAACGACTTTGTTGTTGGAGCTCGCGTTTCCTGCCGAACTGACTGACACTCACGCCATGTGAAGTTGTGAACATACACAACACTGAAACCATGTGAGTGAAACCGGAAGTCATCGCGCTGTAGCTTCGTGTCGGTGAATACACCGGCACATCCATCGATCGATTTCTGTTTGAGAATTATTTTAGTATTTCAAGATCGCCAATTTATTTGAATTTAGGAGTCAAAAACGCCGTCTTCTATCAGCTTTCACAGGCATCTGCTTTTCTCAAAATGGCGTCGAAGTCACACGGATAGCTTTGCCACATCAAGGCCTTGGGAATGAGTCTGTGTCGATGCCGTTTTCGTCTCATCGTGAGAGTAAATTGCATCCGCGGCAGCTCAAAGAATCTATTTGGTCACAAAACGAATTGGGAGGCATCCCGCTCGTCAAAATTTACCACACTTTCGACATGTCCTCTCTGACTCCATATCGATACGAGGAAGAACTCGTTTGTTGTAAACCAGACGAACATGATGTACGAGTACCGACGTGAGTGAGTTGTCATTTTTCATGCTTTCGCGCGGAATATTTCTTCGAGTTCACAGTGAGTTTTTCCAGGCAGCGCTCGAGCGCTCATACGGTAAGACGGCAAACTCCCCGGGCGATCGCCAGGATTGCTAATCTTTTTGAAACTGACTATAACAAGCCGTTTTATATACTTTGTTGTCCAAAATTCCCACATATTTATACTTTTTAAGACCCAAACTTGATTGCTAATCTTTTTGAAACAGATTGTAGCCCCTCATACGTGTAAAGGATGGAACATAATATTAATTATTCCGTCTGGACCCGCTCAGGTGAAAGATTCTGGTATGAATCAAAAATATACCAAGCAATGAGAGCGTGACCGATTTCGAGAAAAATAGACACAAAACCCTGAGGCAAAGACCTGCGCACATTACAGCGGTGAGGAGGCAGTATATGAGACATTATCCGGTCATGACAGGATTCCTCTTGGGTAAAGGTCAGGGAACACATCAGTTATTGTACGTTAATTGTACAGTGCAAACACAGAACAGGATTATCCTGGTTCATAACACTCAATGTTACTGTGCTTTACCTCATTCTTGATGTTACAGTCGGCCCCTCCAGCGATCAGCGCTTGACACACCTCGAGGTTACCTGTCCCGGCGGCATCGTGCAACGGAGTGTCGCCACGCTGGATGCACACGCAAGAAACAACAGGAGAGGAAAACGTTCTCAATGGGTTTGATTGTAGAACACAGTCACAACTGTAGATCAAAGCAAAACAATTCAGAGTGGAATTCAACAGTTGGTGGATATGGTACTACTTGTCTGGTATTTACATTGCATGATTACCATTAGTGTACAGACATACATGTACACTTATACCTCGGTTATCCAGACCCCAAAGTTACGGGCATTTCAGGCTACCGGACACACTTTGGTTGAGTTTTAGTGGAAATGTTACTACTCTTTTGGCAATTTTGTGGAACTAGTGGCGACATATGCATTATCTATGGCCATTTCTCGTCAAAATGTATGTGATTCGGAGTTACAGACATTTCGAAGTCATGGGCAGTGCCCGGATAAACAAGTTATGAGCGTATTTCATATTGTCGGATCATTGTGTCGTTTTTCAAATTGGATCAACGCCCATGGTGTGGTACGAATGCGGCTAGACACACACACAATGCAAGTGCAGTGATGTGATCGGAACTGGTCCATGGTGCCAGTTTTGTGGATTACGTCGCATTTCAGTGAAGAAAATTGTACGTTGCTGCCTTAATCCGATCCCTCCAGGGTGATTCAGCGGCAATTTTGGAGTTTGTGCTTTTGCCACTTTCAAAATAAATGTTTTTGCCTTTTATCCTGCATGTGTAATTTAATATCGTACTGGTAATGCAGGTTCAGTAAAACCCGGCCTATTCACGCAGCTGCACATTCATAGTACATACCTCGTACGGTGTTACTGTCTTATGATCTGGAGAAAAGTTGCCGCCAACTAAACTTGCCGGGGGCCAAACCAAGCGGAGTTTAGCATGCACTCTGCAAACTGAAGGGCACTCACGGCGTCTCCCACATGTTGATTTAGAGTGACGTAAAAGACAAAAGGACGAGGAAGGCATGCAGAAGTCTTAGCTTCCGTGCTTCTGTTCTTTGCTCGCCAAACCAGTTTGTGCAGCTAGTGCACCTAAACCCGACGTGAGGGTTCATGTATGCAAATCTTGTATTCATATCTGGAATGATCGAGGTCCTGTATGCACAGCCTACTATCCATGAGGATGGAGCCTTCGCTGCCCTAGCCTCCAGCAATGTAAGATACAATATACATGTAGCTCAAAATACTTTTCTGTTTCCAGCTCATGCGCCTGAAGTTCACCTGTATACTCCTCCCGAAGTCGTTTCTATTTTGTTTGTGTTTTTTTTTACTAGAGCCACGTAAACCCGTCATGTGTGAGCCATGAAAAAGGGGAGTGGAGGCGTGGTGGGATGCTCTGCCGACCTTGGGTCTCGGCTTCATCACCGTCAGGCGAAATTACTGGTCAGTCGGCAACACGCATTTTTCACAAAAAATTGCGTTTCACCTGCTGGGAGAGTATGCGTGTACTCGAGTCTCATCCTGAGCACGTTTTTTTCTTCTTTTTTCCAGCTCCAGTGTAGCTGTATTTTTCATTGCAAAGCCGTCCTCGATTGTTGTGTTCGTTGTTCAAACGAAGTGGACATTCAATCATGAAGGCAGCGTACATAGGAGCCTGATTGAAGTTTCTCGTGGCATAGCACGGCCATACAAAGACACTTTGGGATTTTCTGAATATAGAATACCGTACGCACAATGCTGAGATCAATTTGTACGATATCAAATTGTTTGTGATCTACCACATCGAGCAGAACGGGATCCAAACACAAGCTAACCGACGGTTAGGTTGCCGACCTGACTGAACAAATGATCCCTGGCTTCACCAGACGCCAGAAGTCGGACACCATGTCGTTTGCCGCGACGTCTATCTCAAAAAAAGAACTCCATCTTCGTCGTGAAAAAGGCTTGAAATACTCAATATTCAACCGAGATTCGCGGTCTCACCCTTTCTCAGATCGAATCATTTTTTTGTTGTAGCAGTTGCAGGGCAGACCCCTCCACTACTTCAACAGGGGATGGCTCCAAAGCATGCCTGTAACGAGCCATATCGAGGTTGCAAGCCACCCCTCTCAGCAAGAAATTCGAAATTGCAATGGTGGAAGATATACTATGAAGAGAATTTCAAAAAGTATGTTTCGCAGAGCGATCGCTCAACCTTCGTCATTCAAATTTTGCAGGAGGGTACAGGCCTACATGCTAGGCATGGAACCACAGGGGTTGATGTCATAGCTGACACGCAGAGTAACACACACAGCAGATTCGTGTGCACAGATACTAAATTAATGGACGTCGTCATATTCTTCCCGCTGATCTCAAATGTACTATGACGTGCTATTTCGCCTGACGAACCAGGCGCGCCATTTTTTCTAGTTCGACAAACTAGCCCCTCATAGGTGTAATGGATGGAACATAATAATTATTGTTCCGTCTGGACCTGCTCAGGGGAAAGATTTTGGCATGATGGCGTCTCTCAAAAATATACCAAGCAATGGGAGCATGACTAATTTTGAGAACAATAGACACAACACCATGAGGCAATGAATGACCTGTACACATTAAAGTGGTGAGGAGGCCGTAAACAAAAATTGACGATTACCCACTCGGGTAAAGGTCAGGAAACACACGACATATTGTACGTTAAAGGGGATGTTAAGCCTATAATCAATTGTCCACCAGTTGTAGTCTTTGGGGTGCTGAGTCGAATGGCCTTGGTCCGAGGAACCTGAGACTCTCCCTTCCTCCTTTATTCCCAATTGAACTCGCGCACTTCCACCGAAGCTGGGTGACTGCGCCCTGCTACATGAGGGTTTTTATGCAAAGTGTCACTAAAAGTGCCATTTCGTTCTTATAAAAGCCCGGATGACCGCGACTGGCCCATGTGTTGTAGTCTTTTGCTGCGATGCAGCGTTAGGCCTCTTTACCCAATCGAACATGGCCGACCAAGCGGTCACGTGCTCGTGCGTACACCAGTCACCTGGTCACCGTGCCTGCAGGCTACAACTTACAGCATGTTAGGGCGAGTTTCTGTCACTCGGGGTGAGGCTTTGAACCTTCGCCTGCTGGCGCGGTGACCAGGTGATTGGTGTACACAGGAGCACGTGACCGCTTGTTCAACCATGTTCGATTGGGAATAAGTGCCGAACGCTGCATCGCAGCCTTTTTGGACCAAAACCAGTCGAATCAGCGTCCAAAAGACTACAACATATGGGCCACTCGCGGTCATCCGGGCTTTTATAAGAACAAAATGGCACTTTAAGTGACACTTTGCATATAAATCCCCATCTAGTAGGGCGCAGTCACCCAGTTTCGGTGGAAGTGTACGAGTTCGATTGGGAATAAAGGAGGAATAAAGGACCGTCTCAGCTTCCTTGGACCAAGACCATTCGACTCAGCACCCTGAAGACTATAACTGGTGAAAACTTGGTTTTAGGCTTAACTTCCCCTTCAACCCTTTGCCGTTTGTAAGCACAAATTTCGACCGCTCGCGGTCGATGACTTCTATGGGCACAGCGCTGGACTGGTTCACCGGAGAGAGCTGGGATTTTCCCTACTGGTAGCCAAGATGTACGCGCAGAGGGTGCCAACAATTTTTTTGTGTGATGCAATATAAAGAATCTCGGAAATTGCGACTTGAAAAATGCTCTTTGGGAAAAGTGCGTACCCTGCGACTTTTGGTATTGCCTGCAGATGTTTTCGACTTTTGCTTGAGCTGGCCTCGCGACTGTCTGCCCTGCTGTGCAAGCGATGGACGCGGAGCAATCTCTTTCGCTTCTGGAGACCCTTCCTGACGACCGTCTCACCGCCTCATCCAGCGAAGATGAGTTTGCGGAGCCAGACGATCCTGTTGAAAATATCTATTCTGACGACGACAGCGACGCTGACATGGCGAGTGAAAGCAGTGCCAGCGAGAGTGACATGGATGTCCCAGACGACGACAGTGTCGCTGAGATAAGTGCTACTAATGGTGGAAGGGGACGTGGCAGAGAGAGAGAGAGGATTCGGCCGCGGAATAGGCTGTGGTCACGGTAGAGGTTGTGGTGCACATATACTAGGTACAGCCAGTCGATATTTACAACACTTGGGACAATACAGACACCACTGTGACTGTTAACACTCCTGCATTCCACCCAGAGAACGAACCTGGTATCCACTTACCTGAGGGAGCCACTCCAGTACAAGAATATGATTTATTGCATATTGCAACAGTTTGCCCGATCGGCAATAAATCCAAATAATTATTCCCGTAGCTATGCAGAAGACGTTACTTCAGTAACGTCTGGCGCTAGCCAGGGTCCACACAGCTTTAATTTGGTGTCTGTTTGTTTGTTTGTGTCACGCCTGGAGCTATCCCGTATCTGTCCCGTATCTGTCCCGTATCTGTGACTACAAAGGCTCTACAGGATTGTACATACCGTACTTCCGCAAATAAAAGGCCGTCCTCGTATACAACGCCTTCCTCGTATACAAGGCCGGGGCAGGGGCAATTGAAAAAATAAAAGACCGTCTCCGATTAGAAGACCGGGCCTACTAAATGAGTCTTTGTTCTTGTGTTAAAAATAGAAGACCGTGCTCAAACTGTGGGAAAAAATAGAAGACCGTGCTCAAACTGTGTAGAAGAAAATGGAAGAACGGGGGTAAAACTGTGTGGCGAGAAATAGAAGAGCGGGGTCAAACTGGGTTGAAAGAATAAAAGACCGTCCTCGAATACAAGACCGTCCTTGATTATAAGCCCGGGTTAGGACGAGGTTGAAAAAATATTAGACCGGCCTACTATTTTTGGAAATACGGTAACAGCTGGCCACAATATTTGCTGGCTCCGGTATCTGTCCCGGACCGTCCCGTACAAACAGCTGGCCACAATATTCGTCATATTATGTATACGACTCCCTAATGTAGAGGGAGATTTGGAAAGAAATAGGGAGACGAGGAGGAATAGAATTTAGAATGGGCGTTAGTTGCCGAATAGATGATAAAATGCGTCAGCAAAAACATACTTTGGAAGAGAGATCCCGTCGTCTCCAAAATAAGCGTGAACGAGCGATTCAGCGCCGGTCACAGGAAACGTCGGAAGAGACATCAGGATAGGCATCCCGTCGACTCCAGAACGCCCGTGATCGGCAGAGTCAGCGCCGGTCCCAGGAAAAGTCAGGTCAGACATCCCGTCAACGCGCAGCCTCTGCAGCCTCTTTTGCTGTCGGACAGGATACGTATTTTAGGAGACTGTAAAGTTATGCAATGTGCTCCACAGGCAACCATGCATTCGGCCGTCCTCATTGGCTCAACAGGTCAATGTATTAGTACAAAAAGGCCAGAAAATCCGATTACTGTATTAAAATCAACTAATTTTTGCTGGCGATTTAATTTCGCTGATTTCGCCGCTTGGTGCCAACCGGCCAAAGTAAATCGCAGGCCAAAGTTTGTCATAGAGGCAAATGATGACATTGTATCATTGAGCAATGCATGCATGTGAGAGCAAAAAATACCGATCGATTTCTTTTTGAAAACTCCAATCGGCCAAAGTTTAATGACGGCGAAAAGTTTCGTTTCTCATCGGCCAAAGTTGCTCATCGGCCAAAATTTGTTGATTTACAGTATAAGGAGATAAATAGAAAAGAAGGAGCAAACCAAAAAGTGGATGAAATTAGAGAAGTAACAATTCGCAATAAATTCTGCAAATACTTTTGCCTAACTAATATTCCAAAAAAATACTCATATTCAATGTATGCAACACTTTTATCTCCACATCACCATATTTTTTTGTTTATGTTTTTTCACTCCATTGTCGTGAGTTCCCTTTGGGAACGGATACGAAAATAATAATAATAATGTAGAAAGGAAAAGGACATAAGGATACGAGTTAAGAGTAACTCTCCATCACTGTAACTGGATACTATATACAGTCAGAAAGTGCAATAACTAGGCACAAAACTGACAAGAGTACTGAGACATTCGACTGTCTCAGTACTCTTTCCAGTTGTGTGCCTAGTTATTGCATTTTCTGACTGTCTATAGTATACAGTTACAGTGATGGAGAGTTACTCTTAACTCGTATCCTTATGTCCTTTTCCTTTCTACATTTATTTATGGCTCAACATCCGAGTTTCAAATAATAATAATTCAAACAGTAGTTTGGAGGCGGTGGGAAAACAGTTTCGTAATAAGTATTCGCATGCAAGGACGCAAATTCACACAATTCAGTAGACACTTCTTTTCTATGAAACGTTTTCTTTCCCTTCTCTTCAGGATAGTACAGGGAATGTTGTAAATTTGAAAAAAACACATAACTATATAGAGAATGAAAGAAAGAAAAAAGTCAACACTTCAACATAGGTGTTAAAATGATTAAAGTGTTAAAAACTCAAAAACAAACAGCTGCAAGTTGTAGACAAACACGTTGAACACATCAGGGAACACTTGTCACATTTTCACGAGGTGTGACACCAAACAACTGCAACGATAACACATTCTCCTTCTGTACACATAGTTCTGGATCTAGTTTACGAATATACAGAGCTTCTAACACAGCAAGATGTAACTTAGACCTTCCACGAGTCAAAATCGAAAAGATATCATCACTATACAACTTACGACAACTAGCACTGCCCGACAAATGACGCTTGATGGACGATGTCCGATCACTTAGCTCTGTCACCTTCGACGCCTGCCGTTGTTCTCTTCCGTTAGGCTTGTTTGGTTGGTTGCTCCGGTGCATGCCTCCAACGTCCGTTGATTTCATGTCCGTTTTTGTTGATTTCATGGCCGTTTTTGTTTCACTTCTTGGTCTTCCTCGTTTCCTCGTGTTGATCGTTGTTGTCACTTCCATTATCGACGTATTCAAATCCCCAGTACTCCGTTTCTTCACCTTGCTTCTGGTAACTCTTCCGGTGTCTATGAGCTCCAGTGTCACATTGGGTGGTTTTCGAGACGGTCTCCCTCGCTTCCTCACGCTAGTCTGAGATGGGCCAAGCTCGCCGCCCGTCGAGGCGGAGGCGCGCATGCGTACATCTACACTGGACGCAGACAAAGGTGTTCCAGTATCGGACTGCACAGCACATTTTGGAGGACGGCCACGACGAGGACGAGTACCACGAGCGTCAACAGGGACAAGACCTAACGGCACATGTTGACGGATGCGTGCGCCCAGGTGTTGAAGGGTTCTACCTACGTACCGATCTTCACATTCTCGGCACTGAAAAAAATAGATAAGGTTGCTTCTACTAAGGGTAGGTAGAACGTCCTTCTTCACACTGAACGCACGCGTCGTTCCAAATACTAAATACAATTTCACGCACGGGTAAGACGAACACACAATGTTGCGCACATCCTTCTCGATGCGCGCAGAACCAGCACCCACCCAGGGTAAGCGGAGTACCACGGGGCACCTGTCCGGTCCAAATGGTTTCGGATCCTGCGTGATTGGTTTGTTAATAATAAGTTTTGTTAGTAGTGACGAGGGGTATCCATTGTTTGTCAAAATTGATGTGAGCCGCCTCAGTTCTTCTTGAAGAAGGTGAGGAGAGCAGATTCGATGGGCACGATAGACTAGTGCTTTGACAAGGTGAACTTTGGATTTAGTTGGTGTGTAGCTTCCCCATGGAATATACAAGCCAGTAAAGGTGGGTTTTCTGTAAACCGTCATGTCTAAACTCTTGGTGTCGTTGTTGCGGGTAATATTGACATCTAAGAAGGATATCACACCGTCCCGTTCACCTTCTGCAGTGAATTTTAATGCAGGATGTAGTCCGTTTAGGGTTGTTAAAAAGTTCTGGCAGGTTTCTTGGTCCTCGTCTTGACAAAAAACATCATCTACAAAACGGTAGTATACCGAGGGCCATAGCGATGGGGGAATGGATGACTCGCAAAATCCAACGAATATGTTTGCTAATACCGAACCAAGTGGAGATCCCATCGCAACTCCATCCAACTGTTTATACATGACATTGTCAAAGGAAAACTCAACGCCAGAAGTGACCATTAACATGAGTTTGACAAATTCGCTCTCATTCAAATCTGGTGGAGTCACGGACTTGTTATGGTACAACGCTGCTGCACAAATATCAATGGTTTCACGCAATGGAACATTGGTGAACAAACTGACGACATCGTACGAGCACATGTAACCAAACGACTCAAACTTCGATTTCCTGATCTTATCTACGAACTCGAATGTGTCCTTGACGCAATGGTTATTGTAAAGGGCGAGCACAGTCTGCAGCATTGCGCACAACCACTTGGATATCTTAAATTGCGGAGAACCGGACATGCTTAGTATCGGTCGTAATGGTATATTCTTTTTGTGAATTTTCGGAAGGCCATACATCCGCAGCCGAGTGGATCCCGTTGGTGCTAGCCGGTCATGTTCATATTGAGTAATCTGATGAGATCTAGATAGAAACAGTAGGTATTTACTTAATTTCGTATCTATGTTTGCAGTGTGATCATAACCATCGCACGGGCCGAGTCTACAGAACTTAGTGGTGTCATTGAGTATGACCATCATCTTCGCTCTATACTCCACTGCCGACATAATCACCGTTGCCCAGCCCTTGTCAGGGCGAGATATCACGATTTCAGGGTTCTTCCTAAGTTCCTTGAGAACTTTTATATGTTCCCGCGTCAGTGAAAAGGATCGTGTATCTGGCGGAGACTGGGCAAACCGGAACGCCTCGGCAGCCAAGGAAGCTCGGCAGGTTGCCGCCGCCAACTCCGATTTCGCGGGAACAGTGGACAGCTGTTGTTGAAGAAGTTCAAATTCAGCCAAAATATCAGTCTGGCTGAATTTGGGAGGGATACCAAAATCCATTCCACCACATAGAACATCTTTCTGTAGTTGACTGAGCGTGATACCGGCAAGATTAATGATTATGTCGTAGTTGTCGCTGCAGGCTCCAAACCTATCTCTTCTCAACGCTGAAACTAGGTTAGTTCGCTTCGTGTCATGTTTGGATCGTTGCTTGCGATCACATCGGGAGAGTAACCAAGAAAATCTGATAAAGTCAAAGACATTGAGAAGCCGGCGAATATTTTGATACGAGGAAACAAACTTTGATCGTACATTCTGCGTGACCCTTAGCCTTGTTTAGGTCATCTCCGAGGAGGACCTTTTCAATTGATATAGAATCATAGAGCTTCAATTTCTGGACCCATTTCTGAAGGTACTTCGGTGCTAACGAATAATGGAGACACTCACGGAGTAGTCTTACATGGAAAATAGCGGTGTTTAGTCGTCCCCTAAGGGAAATGACTTCGTTAAGAAGAGCAATATAGTCACTGGGAAGACGTAGCTTAAAGTAGTTGAAGCAATGCCGTGACGACAGAAAACACAGCAGAGCGGTATTGGTGGTGGTATGCATATATGGGGGACAAGGTCAACCCCACAAATCTCACTCCGTGAAGCCCACGGAGGAGACCCCAGAGCCATAGGTGTGGACCCTCTGCTTATGGTTACAGGGGGGCGGTATAACAACAGCCGTTGTGACTGCATGTGTGATACTAATAGAGCTTCAGCAAGAGATGTGGCACTGTGGCATGCATGTGTTTTGTAGAGTGTCTGCTAAGGATTCGGCAAGAGCCCAAGTAACGCTGCAGAGTGTCTGCTAAGGACACGGCAACGGCCGAAAGTTTGTTGGCCGAAAGTTTGTTGCAGAGCGTCAGGTAAGGATTCGGCAACGGTCGAAGGTTTGTTGCAGAGCGTCTGCTAAGAATTCGGCAATGGCCGAGAGTTTGTTGAAGAGCGTCTGCTAAGGATTCGGCAACGGCCGAAGGTTTGTCGCAGAGCGTCTGCTAAGGATTCGGCACCGCCCGCAAGTCTGGTGCAGAGCGTCTGCTAAGGATTCGGCAACGGCCGCAAGTCTGTTGTAGAATGTCATGTAAAGGCGCGGCCACGGCCGCATGTATATTGGGAGACCAGCGGGCCTGGTGAAATGTGCAAGCGAAATCTAGGAAACAATGAACAATGAGTCCGAGATGCAATGAGTGAGAGAGAACGATTAAACGAAGACTGGAACGAACAAAGCCAATGGAAAAATATTATGGAGATGCGATTCCGTTAGAAAATATGCATCGATATACCAAGCCACGGCGGCTCAGTACGAAAGTGTGCCTCCACGTTAAATAATTCAAACAGTAGTTTGGAGGCGGTGGGAAAACAGTTTCGTAATAAGTATTCGCATGCAACGACGCAAATCCACACAATTCAGTAGACACTTCTTTTCTATCAAACGTTTTCTTTCCCTTCTCTTCAGGATAGTTCAGGGAATGTTGTAAATTTGAAAAAACACATAACTATATAGAGAATGAAAGAAAGAAAAAAGTCAACACTTCAACATAGGTGTTAAAATGATTAAAGTGTTAAAAACTCAAAAACAAACAGCTGCAAGTTGTAGACAAACACGTTGAACACATCAGTGAACACTTGTCACCCTTTCACGAGGTGTGACACCAAACAACTGCAACGATACCACATTCTCCTTCTGTACACATAGTTCTGGATCTAGTTTACGAATATACAGAGCTTCTAACACAGCAAGATGTAACTTAGACCTTCCACGAGTCAAAATCGAAAAGATATCATCACTATACAACTTACGACAACTAGCACTGCCCGACAAATGACGCTTGATGGACGATATCCGATCACTTAGCTCTGTTACCTTCGACGCCTGCCGTTGTTCTCTTCCGTTAGGCTTGTTTGGTTAGTTGCTCCGGTCCACACCTCCAATGTCCGTTGATTTCATGTCCCTTTTTGTTGATTTTATGGCCGTTTTCGTTTCACTTCTTGATCTTCCTCGTTTCCTCTTGTGGATCGTTGTTGTCACTTCCATATCGACGTGTTCAAATCCCCAGTACTCCGTCTCTTCACCTTGCTTCTGGTAACTCTTCCGGTGCCTATGAGCTCCAAGCTCTGTATATTCGTAAACTAGATCCAGAACTATGTGTACAGAAGGAGAATGTGTTATCGTTGCAGTTGTTTGGTGTCACACCTTGTGAAAGTGTGACAAGTGTTCCCTGATGTGTTCAACGTGTTTGTCTACAACTTGCAGCTGTTTGTTTTGGAGTTTTTAACACTTTAATCATTTTAACACCTATGTTGAAGTGTTGACTTTTTTCTTTCTTTCATTCTCTATATAAGAAAGGGTTTGCTCCCCACACCGGAGCTCGCGCTATTCCGCCGACTTTACTTTCCAGGAGCGACACTGACTCACGCTGCTATCTGGTGTTCACGAGGTGTTTATCGCGCTGGAAGCGGAGCGTCTCTGTAAGTTTGTATCCCTGGTGATGTTTGTACCTGAAGAGCACTATATAAGTGGTGCTCTTCAGGCACAATCTTCCTCAGCCTACTCAAGCTCAACTGATGAGGGGTGAATTCCCCAAAACACTGTGTATTGAGCAGGGAGTGGTGCTTTCTTGCAGGTTTGCCGAGTCGAAGGTTCGATGGACTTCTCGTGTGCTCTGGATGGCAGTCGTGAGTCAGTCAAGTGTCAAGTAAAGTCGGCGGAATAGCGCGAGCTCCGGTGTGGGGAGCAAACCCTTTCTTACAAATCATCGCGGAAGTCGCAACCACTACTTCGTACCATTCTCTATATAGTTATGTGTTTTTTTCAAATTTACAACATTCCCTGTACTATCCTGAAGAGAAGGGAAAGAAAACGTTTGATAGAAAAGAAGTGTCTACTGAATTGTGTGGATTTGCGTCGTTGCATGCGAATACTTATTACGAAATAATAATAATAATAATAATAATCATAATAATAATAATAGCTATGAAAAGTATGAATGCCGCAGACATCACCACGCAACATGACAATTTGTTCAAGGTTTGGTTTTGCGTGTTTCCAAAATCGATTTTCACGTTCCGATCATCAGTGGAAATACGGAACTAAAGAGATCAAGGGAAAAACAAAGGTTAAAAATCCAAAGAAGTGTGACACATGACGGGTAATTTGTGGTAAGTATTACAAAAAGTGAGAAGTAAAATAAAGAGTAAGTGTGACAAACGGGCATGAACAGTGCAGAAACAACTCATGAACACGGGGTGCAAACTCACGAAAATAACCTAAGTGCTAAAACATGTTCTTTTTGCTTACACAAATCGGGCTTATGCGTACGAATACAAACAGCTTCAAGGACCTTCAACTGCTGGACATAACGGGCACGACAAAGAACATGTTTTAGCACTTAGGTTATTTTCGTGAGTTTGCACCCCGTGTTCATGAGTTGTTTCTGCACTGTTCATGCCCGTTTGTCACACTTACTCTTTATTTTAGTTCTCACTTTTTGTAATACTTACCACAAGTTACCCGTCATGTGTCACACTTCTTTGGATTTTTAACCTTTGTTTTTTCCCTTGATCTCTTTAGTTCCGTATTTCCACTGATGATCGGAACGTGAAAATCGATTTTGGAAACACGCAAAACCAAACCTTGAAAAAATTGTCATGTTGCGTGGTGATGTCTGCGGCATTCATACTTTTCATAGCTATTATAAAACTTTTATCTCCACGTAGATTATTTGTAAATAATAATAATAATATAATATTATTAAAAAGCTTCCGTGGAGATAAAAATGTAATCAACGCAATAAATAGAGTAAGCTGCGCACTCAGTACAAACACCATAAGCAAAACTTGTTTTCATGTAAATAAAGAAGCTTGTTCCTAAACGGTTTCGTCGCCATCTCATCAGAGGATTACTGGCAAATCAACAAAAGCTCTTAACTCAATATATTATATATACGCACAATGCAAGTAATAATTTAGACCCTAACTAGCGCGATAAAATGAGAGCTGAAAGAAACATTACACCATTCAACGATATCAGGTGACAACAGATGCGATAAATTCACCACTAGAAAGTTACCATGCAACCACAAACGAGAACTACTGATCTAAATTCACAAACAATTTCAACGTAAACAAATTCTTTTTCTGCCTACACAAAATCGGCTTGGTGGTAAAAATGTAAATAGACTCCAATACACGCAAATACCTTTGACTACGTGAACGAGACCAAACAGAAAAGCAATCATCAGCATAACTAGAACGACAATCACTATTCTGAACAAGATAGTTGCATTGTGCGTATATATATATTGAGTTAAGAGCTTTTGTTGATTTGCCAGTAATCCTCTGATGAGATGGCGACGAAAACGTTTAGGAACAAGCTTCTTTATTTACATGAAAACAAGTTTTGCTTATGGTGTTTGTACTGAGTGCGCAGCTTACTCTATTTATTGCGTTGAATAATAATAATAATAATATTAACTGGAACTTAGAAGTGATGGTTTGGCCTGGAGAGCAGTATATAAGTGGTGCTTTTCAGGCACAATCTTCCTCAGCCTACTCAAGCTCAACTGATGAGGGGTAAATTCCCCGAAACACTGTGTATTGAGCAGGGAGTGGTGCTTTCTTTAAGGTTTGCCGAGCGGAAGGTGCGACGTGCTCCTGGTGTGCTCCGGATGGCAGTCGTGAGTCAGTCAAGTGTCAAGTTCGGCAAGAAGCGTGTGCTCCTCGTTGGAGCAACCAACTTCATAATATTAACTGGTTTGAGGGAAAGAGACAAACGGGAAAAGTCTGAAGAAAAAATTGACTGTCACCACCAGGACTCGAACCAGGGACCCTCGCTTGTAGCCAGCGATGCTCTAACCACTGAGCTATGGTGTAGTCGTCATCCCAGCAGAGGCCGTTCAACATTTTCTTCAGACTTCGTAACTCACACTTCCTGTGAATTCACACAGGCGGGTGGGACGCAGCCCCCACTGTAACCCACACACTTCACGTACAAACCAGCATGCGAGGAGCCCCAAGTCATAAAATAGTAACTGGTTTGAGGGAAAGAGACAAACGGGAAAAGTGTGAAGAAAAAATTGACTGTCACCACCAGAACTCGAACCAGGGACCCTCGCTTGTAGCCAGCGATGCTCTAACCACTGAGCTATGGTGTAGTCGTCATCCCAGCAGAGGCCGGTCGACATTTTCTTCAGACTTCGAAACTCACACTTCCTGTGAATCCACACAGGCAGGTGGGACGCAGCCCCCACTGTAACCCACACACTTCACGTACAAACCAGCACGCGAGGAGCCCCAAGTCATAAAATATTAACTGGTTTGAGGGAAAGAGACAAACGGGAAAAGTCTGAAGAAAAAATTGACTGTCACCACCAGGACTCGAACCAGGGACCCTCGCTTGTAGCCAGCGATGCTCTAACCACTGAGCTATGGTGTAGTCGTCATCCCAGCAGAGGCCGTTCAACATTTTCTTCCGACTTCGTAACTCACACTTCCTGTGAATCCACACAGGCGGGTGGGACGCAGCCCCCACTGTAACCCACACACTTCACGTACAAACCAGCACGCGAGGAGCCCCAAGTCATAAAATATTAACTGGTTTGAGGGAAAGAGACAAAGGGGAAAAGTCTGAAGAAAAAATTGACTGTCACCACCAGGACTCGAACCAGGGACCCTCGCTTGTAGCCAGCGATGCTCTAACCACTGAGCTATGGTGTAGTCGTCATCCCAGCAGAGGCCGTTCAACATTTTCTTCAGACTTCGTAACTCACACTTCCTGTGAATTCACACAGGCGGGTGGGACGCAGCCCCCACTGTAACCCACACACTTCACGTACAAACCAGCACGCGAGGAGCCCCAAGTCATAAAATATTAACTGGTTTGAGGGAAAGAGACAAACGGGAAAAGTCTGAAGAAAAAATTGACTGTCACCACCAGGACTCGAACCAGGGACCCTCGCTTGTAGCCAGCGATGCTCTAACCACTGAGGTATGGTGTAGTCGTCATCCCAGCAGAGGCCGGTCAACATTTTCTTCAGACTTCGTAACTCACACTTCCTGTGAATCCACACAGGCGGGTGGGACGCAGCCCCCACTGTAACCCACACACTTCACGTACAAACCAGCACGCGAGGAGCCCCAAGTCATAAAATATTAACTGGTTTGAGGGAAAGAGACAAACGGGAAAAGTCTGAAGAAAAAATTGACTGTCACCACCAGGACTCGAACCAGGGACCCTCGCTTGTAGCCAGCGATGCTCTAACCACTGAGGTATGGTGTAGTCGTCATCCCAGCAGAGGCCGGTCAACATTTTCTTCAGACTTCGTAACTCACACTTCCTGTGAATCCACACAGGCGGGTGGGACGCAGCCCCCACTGTAACCCACACACTTCACGTACAAACCAGCACGCGAGGAGCCCCAAGTCATAAAATATTAACTGGTTTGAGGGAAAGAGACAAACGGGAAAAGTCTGAAGAAAAAATTGACTGTCACCACCAGGACTCAAACCAGGGACCCTCGCTTGTAGCCAGCCATGCTCTAACCACTGAGCTATGGTGTAGTCGTCATCCCAGCAGAGGCCGTTCAACATTTTCTTCAGACTTCGTAACTCACACTTCCTGTGAATCCACACAGGCGGGTGGGACGCAGCCCGCACTGTAACCCACACACTTCACGTACAAACCAGCACGCGAGGAGCCCCAATTCATACTATATTAACTAATAATAATAATAATAATAATAATAATAATAATAATAATAATGTAAAAGAGAAAAGGACATATGGATACAAGTTAAGAGTAACTCTCCATCACTGTAACATGATACTATATACAGTCAGAAAGTGCAATAACTAGGCACAAAACTGACAGAGTACTGAGACATTCGACGTCCTGACACCTAACTTCAACACATCTCCGTAGCGCTAACCGACAGCCTTCCAACTTGGAAGGTTCAAGGTTATGGAAAGACCAAAGAGGGGAAGGCAAGCGCAACGAAAACGAGCAAAAGCTATAGTCCCAACGGAACAAAGAATGTCGATTGTTACTGGACGATGACGAGACCAGTACGATATTTGACAAAGCGGTCTAACTACAATTCGAAGCAGCAAAGCAGCACACCACCCAACTTGGGTGGGTCATAAATATCAAAGATAAGTAAAGAAAGGGAAGCTTTGCGAAAACGAATTGTACAAGCCGAAAGCCAAACTCCTACAGTACTCCTCATGCATGACATTGTGATGGACTAGTTCTGACTGTATATAGTATCATGTTACAGTGATGGAGAGTTACTCTTAACTAGTATCCATATGTCCTTTTCTCTTTTACATTTATTTATGGCTCAACATCCGAGTTTCAAATAATAATAATGCTCGTTTTTGTTGCGCGAAATACGAAAATAATAATAATAATGAAAATGAAACCAATATCCTTACCCATAGACCCAGAAGAAGCACAGCTAACTATTCACTTGAAATTTATGCACGGTATGGACTTTGCCAACACAAAATGGGCAGTGGAAATGGGTGTTTAGTAGCAGAGAACCCAGCAACGGTGACACGGAGCAGCGGTCAAACGACTTGTGATGCTGGTGGAGATGATGGAGCGATGTTAGTGGCTGATAAGGAGTGCAGTGAGACTGAGCATCAGACGGATGATGAGGAAGTGACTGATGATGATGATGGTGGTGATGAGGACGATGATGATGAAGATGAGACGGAGGACGAGGATGAGGCGGAGGAGGTTGAAGGAAAGAAGCGGGATGAGACGGAAGAGAGCGACGTGAGCAAAAAGTCAGCTGTATTTTGTCACTTGTTATCACGTCCAGATTGTCTTAGCAACTACGATGATTCTCACTTTTCTGTTTTGTGCCGTGCAAGTTATGTTAAGAAGTTGAAGGTTCTGGAAGCTGCATGTATTCGTGTGCATAATCCTGTTCTTTGTAAACAAAAGAAGCATGTAGTCGCGCTAAAGTTGTTCTCGTAGCTGGTTATCAAATGTAAATTTCGTGTCATGTTGCACTGTATCACCTCATGCTTTGTGCCTGCACTCGGTTATATATTTTAGCACTATGTTTGACACCTATTATGTAATGCTGTAGCACTTTTTTGTTCACACTTTTAATTATCCTGTTATAAAATGTTCTTTTTTGTGCACAGTACCCTCAGTTCCAATACTATTCACTGATGAGCGGTACACGAAAATCGATTTTGAATAACATAAAAAAATCCAGTAGACACTTCTGTGATATCTGAGCAAGCGTTGTACAAACGCGTCATAAGTTGTTATCTTATTACTTACGTTTCCTGCATGCATATGCGCATGCCTGTTGTTTTGTTGTCTTGTCTTGCTCTGAACGAGTGATAAACAAGTCTTGAGTTTTTCCCTATCTGACAAGTTTGTCTTGGTCTTGTGTAGTGCCTGGGTTGCATGTAACAATTTGGCGATGAAGACAACGTCCTGCGCGATGGAGGGAGATCGTGACCGTCTTCCACCATTCGACACGTCCGGACCCCCATCTCAAGTGGCTCTGAGGTGGACAAAATGGGTTCGAGCCTTTGACTATTATTTGACGGGAAAGGACATTACGTACAAGAAGCGTTCAAAAGCACTGCTCTTGCACTTCGCGGGTCTAGAAGTTCAGGATTTATTCGAGGACCTATCCGACCCAGATGACAGCCTTCCACCAGATCAGAGAACGCAGAATGACAATGAGTTCCTCAAGTGCAAGCGTACCTTGCAAGCTCATTTCGGTGCTCCTGCAAACCCTACGTATGAGAGGCACGTCTTCCGTCAACTCACTCGCCGGCAGGGAGAGTCCACAGTGCAGTACTGCACCAAGCTTCGGCAGCAAGCTCGGCTTTGTTCTTTCGAGAATGAAGGACAAACTGCGGAAGCTATACGTGACCAGATCGTAGCCACAGTCGACAGCAGTGAGCTGAAGAAGAAGCTCCTGTCAGAACCAGCCCTGACTCTGCCACGAGCGTTGGAAATGTGCAGAATTTGGGAGGACGCCATTCCCAGTCGGAAGGAATGTCCTCAACCACTTCTACTTCGTCTGGTACCGGTTATACCGGGAGTAGTAGTATGCTTGTCAATGCCGTGCACCACCGAGACCAGAGTCACAGGCAAGCTGGATGGGGTGGATTTGTGCAGCCATCGCGTGGCCAGTCACGTAAATGCGGTGGATGTGGAGACCAGTGGCACGAGAAGCGCGAGTCATGCCCAGCTTGGGGCAAGTCGTGCCGGAAGTGTAGGAAGCCAAACCACTTCGCCAAAGTTTGCCGTTCACAGCTGTCCAGCACTGGTGGCAGTGTACACATGGTTGGCCAGTCTCAAGAAGTACATGGAACGTCGCCAGTCAACCCTGCTCCTGCTCCAAGTCATAGTGCAAGTGCTGGTACTGGTGCGAGTGTTGCATCCGGTCCTACAACTGCAAGTCCGTACAGCAGCGGCCTGGACGAGTACTATTCGTTGTACCGCACGCAGAGTGACAAGGACCGCGTGGACCCGTACTGTTGTACCCTCCAGTTATGTAAACAGCCAGTCGTGTTTGAAATCGACACGGGTGCAGCCGTGACGGTGATGTCTGAAAACGAATTTCATCGGCTGGCATCCAAGGTCAATTTGTCGCTCGACACAAGTGATCTGCCGAAGCTGCGTACTTACTCCGGCGGAATTCTGAATGTCGTCGGTCGCTTTAGTGCTTCTGCGACCCATGCTTCTCGTAAATCAGCAGAATTGTCGATCGTCGTTGTCCAAGGAAACGGACCAAATCTCCTGGGTCGAGACGCGTTGCAACTGCTGAGGTTGAATTGGAACTTCGTGTTCAACGTGTCACGCGAGCACTCGATATTGTCAGAGTTCCCGCAGCTCTTCCAACGTAGCATGGGCACCTGGAAACATGGAAAAGTCAAATTGTCCGTGGCAGACAGCGCCAGACCCCGGTTCCTGAAGGCACGCTCTGTTCCTTATGCGATACAAGCAGCAGTGGAAAAAGAGCTGAGTCGACTGGAGGAAGCTGGCATCATTAGTCCTGTCCAGTATTCGGAGTGGGCAGCTCCAATCGTACCCGTTCTCAAGCGGAACGGTAGCATACGAATCTGTGGCGATTATAAATGTACTATCAACCAGTCGGCAAGAGTAGACAAGTACCCCTTGCCCAACATCGACGACTTGTATCAGAAGTTATCGCAAGGCGCATTCTTCTCCAAGCTTGACCTGAACATGCTTATCAACAACTGTTGCTCGACGACGAGTCTAAGCTGCTGACGACAATCAACACCTCCAAAGGATTGTTCGTCTACAACCGCCTACCCTTTGGCGTGTCGGCGGCCCCGGCAATATTTCAGCGCACGATGGAACAATTGTTAGCAGGTCTGTCCTTTGTCGTAGTGTATCTCGACGACATTGTTGTTTCTGGAAAGACTCGTGCGGAGCATGATGAGAATCTGAGGCTGGTCCTGGATCGTCTAGCGTCCGCGGGTCTCAGGTTGAATCGTGAGAAGTGTCTCGTGGCTCAGCAGTCTATTGAGTTCCTGGGCCATGTTATTGATTCAGTCGGCATTAGGCCGTCGGCTGAGAAAGTGGATGACCTTGTGAAGGCCCCACAGCCCAAGAATGTCCCTGAACTGAGAAGCTTTCTGGGACTCATAAACTATTACCACAAGTTCATCGAGAATCTAAGCTCAGTGTTAGCTCCATTGTATGAATTGTTATCATCAAAGTCGTGGTGCTGGTCTGATAGTCACCAGAAAGCGTTTGATACAGGCAAGTCTCTGCTGCTTTCTGAGCCGATACGTATTCATTATGATCCTAGTTTACCTATTGTCGTGTCCTGTGACGCTTCCCCGTATGGTGTTGGCGCAGTTCTGTCGCATGTTCTGCCAGATGGGTCTGATCGGCCAGTAGCCTTTGCATCTAGAACGCTGTCGTCTTGTGAGAAGAATTACTCGCAGCTTGACCGTGAGGCCTTGGCAATGGTATTTGGCGTCTCCAAATTCCACAAGTACATCTTCGGTCGCAACTTTACACTACAAACAGATCATAAGCCACTGCTGGGATTGTTTGATCCTGCTAGACCCATTCCTGTTCAGTCTAGTGGTCGTATTCAGCGATGGGCACTCAAACTAGCCAATTATGAATTTGTTCTGGAGTACAAGCCTGGGAAACAGAACGGTTGCGCTGATGGGTTGAGTCGCCTCCCCAATCCGGCGCTGGTACCGGAACCACCGCAGCCAGCCGAGGCTGTACTATCGCTATCCGTCTTGAACACTACACCGGTTACGTCTGCATCGGTTGCTCGCTGGACGAGCAAAGATCCGTCCCTGGCATTAGTATACAAGTTCGTGTCTGAGGGCTGGCCCCAAGACATTCCAGAGGGATTAGAGCCATATTCCCGTCGTCGTAGTGAGCTGTCTGTCTTGAATAACTGTATCCTAATTGGTTCCAGGGTAGTTATTCCTTCACCGGGTCGTGCACCATTGCTGGACGAGTTGCACGCCGGTCATCCCGGTATCGCTAGAATGAAAGCCCTGGCACGCAGCTATGTCTGGTGGCCGTCTCTCGATGCAGAAATCGAACAGACCGTCCGTGGTTGCACGCAGTGCCAGACCGTCACCAAGTCGCCGCATCGCCAGCAAGTCCACCCATGGGAATGGCCTGGTAAGCCTTGGTTACGTGTCCATGTCGACTTTGCTGGACCCATCGCTGGTAAGATGCTCTTCATTATTGTCGATAGTCATAGTAAATTTATTGAAGCACATGTTTGCTCTGGCTCATCTGCTGCTGTCGCAATTCGCAAGCTGGAGCAGACCTTTGCTCTGCTTGGCTTACCTTATAATATTGTTTCTGACAATGGCCCTGCTTTTGCAAGTAGTGAATTTCGTGAGTTTTGCTCATCTAATGGCATACGTCACACTCTCGTTTCACCATATCATCCGTCTAGTAATGGCTTAGCCGAGCGCGCAGTACAGACGGTGAAGTCTGGCTTGGCCAAGATGTCTGGCCCTGATTTGGAAACCCGCCTTGCCAGGTTCCTGTTCCAATACAGAATGACGCCGCAGTCAACAACAGGTCGTTCTCCGTTTGAGCTACTTTGGAAGGAACATCGTCCCCGCTCACGTCTGGATCTCGTGTTCCCGGACAGCGGCAAGAAAGTCTTGGACAAACAGTGCACTGCCCATGATCGTGGTGGTGCAAATGCATACCAGTTCTATTGTGGTGATGCCGTCTGGGCAATGAATTTCAACTCCTCACCGAAGTGGATAGCTGGCACCGTGGAAGAACAGCTTGGTCCTCTAACATTCACGGTTCGTCTTGTTGATAACAGAGTCTGGAAGCGTCACTCTGACCACCTGAAGAAACGCCTTCCTGCTGAGTCGGTGCAAAATGCTTCAACTGCTACGTCAGCACCACAGCTTCCATATTCCAGAGCTTTACCTTCTACCACAGCTCTACCGTCTTCAACTGCTTTACCTAGTGTTCCGCCGAATGAGTCTATGTCACTGCCTGGCTCAATTGTACATGATGAGATCCGTGAGAATGCTGATTTATCTGTTCCTGAATCTACTCCTAACCAGTCTAGTGGTTCTAGTCCTGTCGTGTCTATGCGCAGTTCTTCTCGTTCTGTAAAGGCTCCTGTCCGCCTTGATCTGTAGTTCGTCTTATCAGATTATTTGCTGCCACGACACAGTCTATGTATTTCTGTTATTCTGGTCGTTTCCATCTGATGGTGGAGGGATGTGATATCTGAGCAAGCGTTGTACAAACGCGTCATAAGTTGTTATCTTATTACTTACGTTTCCTGCATGCATATGCGCATGCCTGTTGTTTTGTTGTCTTGTCTTGCTCTGAACGAGTGATAAACAAGTCTTGAGTTTTTCCCTATCTGACAAGTTTGTCTTGGTCTTGTGTAGTGCCTGGGTTGCATGTAACAACTTCTTTTCTATGAAACGTTTTCTTTCCCTTCTCTTCAGGATAGTACAGGGAATGTTGTAAATTTGAAAAAACACATAACTTTATAGAGAATGAAAGAAAGAAAAAAGTCAACACTTCAACATAGGTGTTAAAATGATTAAAGTGTTAAAAACTCAAAAACAAACAGCTGCAAGTTGTAGACAAACACGTTGAACACATCAGGGAACACTTGTCACACTTTCACGAGGTGTGACACCAAACAACTGCAACGATAACACATTCTCCTTCTGTACACATAGTTCTGGATCTAGTTTACGAATATACAGAGCTTCTAACACAGCAAGATGTAACTTAGACCTTCCACGAGTCAAAATCAAAAAGATATCATCACTATACAACTTACGACAACTAGCACTGCTGGAGCTTGGCCCATCTCAGATTAGCGTGAGGAAGCGAGGGAGACCGTCTCGAAAACCACCCAATGTGACACTGGAGCTCATAGACACCGGAAGAGTTACCAGAAGCAAGGTGAAGAGACGGAGTACTGGGGATTTGAATGCCTCGATAATGGAAGTGACAACAACGATCAACAAGAGGAAACGAGGAAGACCAAGAAGTGAAACGAAAACGGCCATGAAATCAACAAAAATGGACATGAAATCAACGGACGTTGGAGGTGTGGACCGGAGCAACCAACCAAACAAGCCTAACGGAAGAGAACAACGGCAGGCGTCGAAGGTGACAGAGCTAAGTGATCGGACATCGTCCATCAAGCGTCATTTGTCGGGCAGTGCTAGTTGTCGTAAGTTGTATAGTGATGATATCTTTTCGATTTTGCCTCGTGGAAGGTCTAAGTTACATCTTGCTGTGTTAGAAGTGTAGCGTGGCCCAAGTGGTTGGGCACACAACCACCAACAAGTCTCACCAGAGCAAGGAGAAGTGGTTGAAGAAATGAAGGATGATCTTTCTTCAGAGACAGAGCTTTTTATATGCGCCAAGACTAAAAGAGTTCAGGTTTCACATAACAACGAGCAACGGTTTAGACCAATCAGGAGATAGAGAGATGGCACAGATTCGGCCAATCAGAAGACATGTATTGGAAGAAAGTAAAGAAAAAAGGAAAGCTTCTGAAAAAGGTAGGTTCGAACTTCACAAGCAAAGGATACTAGTCCTATTACTGTGGAGGTTTTAACACACCAAGCTACAGTGACACAGGCACTAGACTACAATGCAACAGGTACAAGGTTGAAGAATCTGCATGCTCTACAGAAGCTCTGTTTATTCGTAAACTAGATCCAGAACTATGTGTACAGAAGGAGAATGTGTTATCGTTGCAGTTGTTTGGTGTCACACCTCGTGAAAGTGTGACAAGTGTTCACTGATGTGTTCAACGTGTTTGTCTACAACTTGCAGCTGTTTGTTTTTGAGTTTTTTAACACTTTAATCATTTTAACACCTATGTTGAAGTGTTGACTTTTTTCCTTCTTTCATTCTCTATATAGTTATGTGTTTTTTTCAAATTTACAACATTCCCTGTACTATCCTGAAGAGAAGGGAAAGAAAACGTTTCATAGAAAAGAAGTGTCTACTGAATTGTGTGGATTTGCGTCGTTGCATGCGAATACTTATTACGAAACTGTTTTCCCACCGCCTCCAAACTACTGTTTGAATAAAATAAATCCTTTAAAATTCCATGAACTCGTTGTTGTCTGGCCATGTCTGCATCTATTATACTCTTTATTGCACTAATAATAATGCTCGTTTTCGTTGCGCTCGCCTTCCCCTCTTTGGTCTTTACGTAACCTTGAACCTTCCAAGTTGGAAGGCTGTCGGTTAGCGCTACGGAGATGTGTTGAAGCTAGGTGTCAGGACGTCGAATGTCTCAGTACTCTGTCAGTTTTGTGCCTAGTTATTGCACTTTCTGACTGTATAAAGTATCATGTTACAGTGATGGAGAGTTACTCTTAACTCGTATCCATAATGTCTTTTTCCTTTCTAAATAATAATAATTCAAACAGTAGTTTGGAGGCGGTGGAAAAACAGTTCCGTAATAAGTATTCGCATGCAACGACGCAAATCCACACAATTCAGTAGACACTTCCTTTCGAAGGGGACAGAGCTAAATGATCGGACATCGTCCATCAAGCGTCATTTGTCGGGCAGTGCTAGTTGTCGTAAGTTGTATAGTGATGATATCTTTTCGATTTTGACTCGTGGAAGGTCTAAGTTACATCTTGCTGTGTTAGAAGCTCTGTATTTTCGTAATCTAGATCCAGAACTATGTGTACAGAAGGAGAATGTGTTATCGTTGCAGTTGTTTGGTGTCACACCTTGTGAAAGTGTGACAAGTGTTCCCTGATGTGTTCAACGTGTTTGTCTACAACTTACAGCTGTTTGTTTTTGAGTTGTTAACACTTTAATCATTTTAACACCTATGTTGAAGTGTTGATTTTTTCTTTCTTTCATTCTCTATATAGTTATGTGTTTTTCAAATTTATAACATTCCCTGTACTATCCTGAAGAGCAGGGAAAGAAAACGTTTGATAGAAAGGAAGTGTCTACTGAATTGTGTGGATTTACGTCGTTGCATGCGAATACTTATTACGAAACAATAATAATACTTGGTCCGGCTCATCGCAATTGTCGCTTATCTATTATCGCCACTAAGAACAGGAATTTGTTTACCGCTCTGTGAAATTTCCAACAGGCATAGTGAGGAAGCATGATACATGAATACTTTCCGCCACAAGAAAAAATTTCAGCAATGGAATCAGGTGAAGGAGTCGAAGAAAGGAAACAAGGTTAGCAAAATGCACGAAATAGATCAGCGAAGAAGCGTGTTCTTGCACTCACACTAGTAATACAGGTCCAGAGTACATTCAACTCTGCATCTCTCAGCCACGCCGCGCCGCTACATGAGCTGACATTTGCTGGTGTCTAGCTGCTGGCGTAGATTTGGTAGATTACGGCTTGCGTTCAGCCCATCATATGGCAGCAATGGGAAAGAAACAGTTATGGCTGTCACTTCGGTGCTTGAAGAAACCTGGGCAGTGTGGCATGTGTGTCACCACAGTGTGTTTCAACAAAGACTTCGAATGAGGCATACAGGCCTCTCCAGACAGCTGTCATACGCTCCGCTGGATACGCTGGCCACAACTCTTGTAATGCGACTGCTAGAAGGAACAACCAACACATCGGCCGGGTGCACCATCAAAAACACTTTTCTTCTTCAGCATGACGCTCATATCATACTCCTCTGCAGTGCACGCTGCGCGCGCTTGGCTTTTGGCAACACAGACAGTGAATGGCCAGATTCCCACTTCCCAAAAAAGTCGAATACATCTCATTCAAAGCGCTAGTTGCGATCATTTTTTCTTTGGTGCCTCCTTTGATCTTGGCATCTCGATCTCCCAAGCAAAAGTAAGTTTGATATCGTGATTGGACTGGGTTTTACCTGTCAAAAGGTGCGTGGGGGATAAGCGACAATTGCGATGAGCCGGACCAAGCACTTCAAAATAATAATAATACACAGAGGCAATATGCTTTGGTTCTGCAAGAGTGCTCAATGCCTGATTCAGGCAGAGCGGCGTACACAAGGCACACAATGAAAACCTTGGCAAATTAATTCCATTGTGACTCAGAGTTTCATGGCTGAACCAATCATCAGACAACGTTGTCTGATGATTGGTTCAGCCATAAAACTCTGAGTCACAACGGAATTAATTTGCCAAGGTTTTCATTGTGTGTCTTTGTGTAATAATAATAATAATAATTTTGAAAGGATTGGGAGAACTTCAAATTCAAAGGATAAATTGGGGAAGTGAACTACCTGAAAACCAGAGGTCGCTAAAACCAGAGGTCGCTTACACCAGACCCGCAGACTCGTAGTCCATGTCTCGTATGGTATTACTTATGATTTCCAGAAAAGTTACCGTCAACTAAATCAGCCAAGGGCCAAACCGAGCAGAGTTGCCCATGCACTCTGTCAACATGTCGAAAACTCACTACGTCTCCGACAGGTTGATATAGAGCGTCGCAAGAAGCAAATGAGTAGCGTGACGCACAGAAATCTTAGTTTCTGTGCTTCTGTGCTTTGATCTCGAAACCAGTTTGTGCAGCTAGTGCACGCACACCCAGCGTGTGAGCTCATGCATGGAAATCCTGTATGCACGGCTGCAATGCTCTAGGTCCTGCTTGCACAATCTGCTATCTGCAAGAAAGGCGCCTGTGCTGTACTAGCCTAAAGCGATGTATGATACAATGCAGTTCGGAAGGCTTTTCGGTTTCCGGCTCATGCACCCAAAGTTCTCCTGCCTACTCCTCCCGAAGTCATTCCAAGTTCTTGTACTTCGACATACTAGCAGTTTAATACGAAAATGCTTGATGGAACAAGATATTGTACCGCCTCCACCTGATCAGCTGAACGTTTCTGGCGTGATGGCGTCTCTCAAGAAAATACCAATCTTGTAAGTAATGGTAATGTGGCCGATTTTAAGGAAAATGGACACAACACCCTGGGTCAAAGATCTGTGCACATTACAGCGGTGCAGAGGCAGTATATGAGACATTGTCCGGTTATGACAGGACTCCTCTTGGGTTACGGTCAGGAGAACACATGATTTATTAGAGAGGTTCCGGAGTACGATTTTTCGTGCCAAAATCCGTAGAGGCGCAACGAATTTTTTATACGTCGTTTTCGAGCAGTGAAATGTTCCGGAGTTCGGAATTTATGTGTTTGCCGTCATTGCCTAGGTTGCGATCGCAAACACGTCACATTACCGCGCTATGCCTTTATATTTTGAATTTTTTCCGAAATCAAAACTTCCCGCTTAAAATCGATGTTTTTCGTACAAAATTTGTAACCGAAAAATCTCTCTGCACCCGATGATGCAAAATCTCCATACGAAACATAGTTCGTATGAAAGCCAGTCCACACGGATTCTCCATGCCGAAAAATCGTATGCAGCACGCCTCGAAAAAGTCCGTAGCGCCCATTCGGATTTTGGCACGGAAAATCGTACCCCGGAACCTCTCTATTTGTTAATTTTGCATTGTAAAAACAGAACAGTGTTAGCATGGTTCATGACACTCTAAATACTATTCTTTACCCCATTCCTGATGTTACAGTCCGCCCCTGCAGCGAGCAGGGCTTGACACGCCTCGATTCTAACCCAGACGGCTAAAAAAAACGCTTGACGACAATTCACCAACTGAGAAAACTCCTTACCGTACTCAGCTGAAACCAACCGGTGTTCTATTGCACAAGCATATGATTTTTTCCAGGCCTGTGTCCCGCCATAGACTTTTGCCTTGTCACACCATTCTGATGATTTCATGATGAAGATTCCATTTTTTTCACAACCGGCTGATATGTAAAACTATGCACAAATGAACTTGACTTATACCGGCTTGCACCCTTTCCATACCTCTTTGGACAAACCCAGGATATCTTAGTAGGAGTGCTCTATTTAAGCAGTATCTGCTCAGTAGCTAGACACACGTCTATTGTTACCAACTTCCGCCTCTTTCCATAAACTAGTGAGGGACAAGGCCCAGGTCTCTCCCTCCCTTTAGACATGACACGTTGGTATCTTGTGCCACGTGACGAGGCCCCAAGGAGGGTCAAATGCATTTGCCTCTCAGTGTTGTGCTGTACTGTCTCAGTGTTGTGACACCTGTATGTTGTTGTGTGGTTGACCCGCCGGTTTGAGGCATGGGTGGTCAACTGTATATGTTGTATCGGTATGTTCCCGTTTGAAGTTGCGGGGCCACCATGTGGTTGACCCGCCGGTTTGAGGCATGGGTGGTCAACTGTGTCTGTTGTATCGTTGTGCTCCCGTTTGAAGTTGCCGGGCCACCATATGGTTGACCCGCCGGTTTGAGGCATGGGTGGACAACTGTGTCTGTTGTATCGGTGTGCTCCCGTTTGAAGTTGCCGGGCCACCATGTGGTTGACCCGCCGGTTTGAGGCATGGGTGGTCAACTGTGTCTGTTGTATCGGTGTGCTCCCGTTTGAAGTTGCCTGGGCCACCATGTGGTTGACCCGCCGGTTTGAGGCATGTGTGGTCAACTGTGTCTGTTGTATCGGTGTGCTCCCGTTTGAAGTTGCCGGGCCACCATGTGTTTGACCCGGCGGTTTGAGGCATGGGTGGTCAACCGTGTATGTGTATCATTGAAGTTGGAATACGTACATTGCTGTGACTCGCCCGATTGCTATTGCCGGGCACCTACGCATTTATTTGCCTACTTGTGAAGAGATAATTATCTCTTCTGGTTTATTGCATAATTCTTGGCTCAATGTTATCCACGGTGTCACTCGATGCAAAGTCTCGTAAATATTTATCAGACAAAATTGAAAGACAAAAAAAGAAGAAAAAAACTATGGCAACCCCACTACAGGTCCTCCCTCGTTAGTAGATAATCTCTGGGCCATCTAAAAAGTTATCTTATAACGAGACTTATCTTGTAGCAGGACTTCCAGCTAAAGGTGAAATAGGCACTACTTCGTACTTACCGGGGCTACCCTCCATACAACATAAATTATCGATGCTTCAACTCGTTATAAGATAATTGAAAATCTCCAAGTTACTACAACATAACTCTTCCTTGGATGCAAAGGATCGTCCATATTCACGAATACATAGACATAATACGTTTCCTCTTTCTGCTTTATCCTACGTGTTTTGGCCTTGGTCCTGCATGGTCAATATTATCTTACACTGAGGGTTGGCACTCCAGGGACCTGGGCAAAGGGTCGTTATATCGAATTTTATGTACTAACGGATTATGTTGTAACCGGACCTGTAAGCAGTTGTATAGACCACGTTTTGCCAGGGATTTCAGATTTCTATTTACTAATGGGGTTTTCCGCATCATCACCGCCGACAGGAGCACCCGCCTGAATAAGAGGAGCGAGTTAATCTCCAAATGTCGTCATGCCAACAAGTTTCAACTCAGCAGGGTAACGTGATGAACGACAAAATACATGAGCCACGCCAGGCTGGGGGTGGCTGTTTTGCCCGTTAGGGCCGGGGGGGGGGGGGGCGGTCGGGGGGGGGGGGGGTTCCGCGGGGCGCGGGAATGGTGAGCACTCCCCAGGGCTCATGGCTCACGCGCTTCGGCGGGTCTTGGCTTCTGTCGCCGGTTTTCCGATGCCTTGGCGGGTGTGGTAGTCAACCCCTTGCCTGGCGTGAGTGATTCCCACAACACAATCCCCATCACCTTTTTTACCACCCTAGGTCACAATTTGATGTGTAACAATGCAGCACAAATCTGTACTGATGTGTTGCCAGAAAATCGCGCTGTTTCTCTACCTTGGCTATGCTCTATGCTCTATACTCTCAACATCTTTTTCCTCTTATAATCACGCTGATTTTGTCATCCCTTTTCCTCGCGCTATTGAAATGTACCTCCATCACCTTTGCCCCCTTCTCCCCTTCTCCGTATATATTCTAGTGATTGTTAGTCTTGGTCATATGCTGTCTGATGAAGTGTTCTGAAACGAAACTCGGAGTAACAGCGGAATGAGACTTGTTTGATTCATTGCTGTGTAATATTTGTACTAACGGGGTTTATGTAGTAACCGGACTCGTTGTAATGAGGGAGGACCTGTACCTTGTATTCTATCTGCTTGGTGTACATGTGTCCACGGTTTGTATGTTTGGCACGCACATGCGCATGTGTGTGCGTGAGAGCGTGTTGTAATGGAATTGCATGATTTGCAGTTCATTATAAAGTAATCAATCTTCTCCTTCGGTCTTGTTCAAATAATTCTCTAAATGTACTGATGTTTTGACATCATAGTTTTTCGAAAGATTCCAATAATTTAGTTATCATATGTTGACTCGCTTTGAATCGCTGATCAGAGCATGATCATGTGATCTGATCATGCTGTGCGCCATTTTTGCTATGGTTCTTTGATGCGCGTGAGGGCATGAACCTCGCGGCATCAGGCTGGCTTTTGTGGATCTTTTTACTCTCCTTTTAGACTAATTCCTGTAAACAAGCCGTATTTGGGGTCTTGAGTGTGTGGTCGTGAGGGATCGAGGGAGCCTACAGACGGAATTGGTAGTGCTCTAGGGTCCGACCTAAAGTAGAAAGGAATTCGATTACAGATTTGGTACCGAAACCCACGTGGATGCCCCGGAAAAGTCGTCGTGGTCGTGGAAATACAGTCCAAAAACAGCAGCGTGGTAGTGCTGGTTGTGAGCAGACTGATCAAAGTTCGAGTGTCAGTGCTGTCAGTGTGACAAATTTGGACGTCGCGGACGATAAAGGAACTGTTGCGCGTGCTGGTGAACACCTTGTATGCACCATGTCCTCCAAATTTGATTCGTATTTGAAACAGTATCGTGGAGCTCGCGATGACTTTGATGTCTTTTGGAGAAAGTTTATGGTGGCTGCTCAACTTCAACAATGGACAACAGAGGAAAAGCGAATGGCACAACTTCCGTTATTCTTGGATGGAGATGCCTTTTTAGTGTGGGATGAGCTCTCTGATGAGGATAAGAAAAAAGAGAACAGTGTGAAACAACGGCTGCGTGATGCCTTCACGCTGTCGACAGGACAGGCGTATGGCCAGTTTGTTACGCGCACCCTTGGTCGATCCGAGAGTGTGGATGCATACGCTGCGGATCTGCGCCGGTTGTTAATCGCAGCCGGACATAAAGTCGAAGCGGACGGCAAGTCACCCATGCTCATCGAGCAGTTCATAAGGGGCTTGCCGTCGACAGAAGCCAACCAATTGACATCGAATGGTGACACGTCATCAATTGGAGCCTGCGTGGCATATGTTCGTCGCCTGCGCACTTCGGTGTCGCACATGTCGGGTGGTGTGTCAGCCGTAGCAGCGTCTTCGGTGAAGTCGTCATCCTCATCCAGCGGGCGAGGACGATCCAGTTCAGTGCTGTGCTTCGAGTGTCATGAAGTCGGGCATATTTCACGGAACTGCCCGAGTAAAGTTAAGAAACGACGAGATGGTGCTAGTGGTAACTCAGGTTGGCGTCCGATCTGTCACTTTTGCGATGCGGAGGGACACCTCAAGAAAGATTGTCCCGAGAGAGAAGCGTGGAAGAAGTCCCGCAGTAGTAAGACGTCAGCATCTGCTGCTGCTCCAGTTTCTGGTGAATCCGTTCATCACGTTCTGTGTGTGCCATCGACAAATGTTCGTCTGCCTCGCATGTACGTCGATGCAAAATTGCCTGGCGGGGAGGAACATCGTGCTGTTGCAGTGGTAGACACGGGATCCTCCCAAACGTTGCTGTCTGCCCAGTTGGCTAAGGCCTTGCACTGCCAGCTGACCCCCTCCAATGCGCAGATTTCTGCAGTCGATGGACGGCCATTGCCAGTCTTGGGCGCTACCAGAGTCACACTATCACGACAAGACTCGGCGAATGTTGTGCTGCCGCAGACAGAGGTGGAGGCGCTCGTTGTGGCAGATCTCAAGTCAGTGTGTGCAGATGTACTAATTGGCTTGACCCTGATATCAGCTGTGGGTGAGGTTCGCGTACGCTACGATGGCGATGATCTGGCGTCAGTGGTCTTTACAGCTGCTGAACCTGTCTGTGCTGCCGCAGAAAAGAAGTCAGAGCATCCACTACCGTATGTGTCAGTGGATGAGGATGAGGTCGGTAACGTCACACTTTCAACGAGTGATGGCAGCGTACGCTGGAATAATGTACTGAGCCGGTGGGAACTGACATGGCAATGGAATGATGGCGTCGGTCCCGAAGCCAGTGTTGGGTCGGGTATCGGAGAATACTCGCGCCATAAGCTGACGGCGGAGCAAGAGAAGTTGTTTCAAGATGAAGTTGATCTGTGGATCCACAACGGCTGGCTGGTCCCGCACGATACATCAGTTCATGGTCCCCCACAGTGTGTTCTGCCGCTCATCCCGCAGGTCCAAGAGCACAAACAGTCTACTCCAGTGCGACCGTGCTTGGATTACCGGTCGCTGAATCGTCTTGTGAAGTCCGAGCCTGGCAGAGAGGCCCCTATCTGTGGAGACAAGCTGCGCAAGTGGCGCAAGGCTGGTCCTGCACACGAGTATGTCCTCATGGACATCCGGAAGGCCTACCTGCAAGTTCATGTAGCAGAGCAGCTTCAGTGCTTCCAGATTGTGTTGTGGAAGGGCAAACGATTCGTAATGCAGCGCATGGGTTTTGGATTATCTGTCGCTCCAAAGATGATGGACGCCATAGTCAAGTGGATCCTGCGCGATGTTCCGGGAGCCGACAATTACGTCGACGATGTGTTTGTTGCAAAGAATCACCAGGTGGAAGCCGAGGCAAAGTTGGCAGAGTACGGCCTCGCAACGAAACCTGCTGAACAGCTGCCTGAAGCTCGAGTGCTGGGCTTACAGTTGCAGCAGGATGCAACCGGCGAAGTGACATGGGTTCGCCGTGACATCGATGTGTCTCTACCAGTGCGTATCACCAAGCGCAGTCTGTTTAGCTGGTGCGGT
Source organism: Sycon ciliatum (assembly GCF_964019385.1). Lineage (NCBI taxonomy): Eukaryota > Metazoa > Porifera > Calcarea > Leucosolenida > Sycettidae > Sycon > Sycon ciliatum. The sequence goes on from NC_088648.1 coordinate 19,861,450, forward strand.
CGCGTCATTGGTCACTACCCGATCTGTGGGTGGTTACGTACAGCATGCAGCTTCGTCAAGCGTCTGTCATCCGAATGTGGCAGCTGGGACAGCGAAGTGTCTGACGTAGTGTACCAGTGCTGTCGTGATCTATCTGCTCGTCTGTGCACCGAGGATCCAGTGCGTGGCCAGTGGCATGTTCCAGTCAGTACCGGTAGAGTGCAAGTGTGGTGTGACGCATCTGACCTGGCGTATGGTGTTGTCCTGGAAGCAGGCGGTGTAACAGTGGAAGACCGCGCGTGGCTCAGGGCCAAGGACGACAAGCGGCATATCAATGTCGCAGAGCTTGAAGCCGCCATCCGAGCTCTGGAATTGGCTGTTGACTGGAACGTCAGTGAAGTGCACCTCCTGACCGACTCTAAGACTGTACACGGGTGGATTCAAGCTACGTTACGGAACGCGTCCCGTGTCAAAGTGTCGGGTCTGCAAGCCCTTCTGGTGCAACGTCGTTTGGCTATCCTGTCGGACATGATCGCTGTTGCTGGGCTCAAGGTCACCATCGCGTGGGTGAAAAGTGAGCAGAATCGTGCCGATTGCCTGACCCGTGTTCCGCACCGATGGACAGCTCTCGCCAAGACTGTTCTCAAGTCTGCAGATGAGCGTCGCCATGAGGGTACGTGTGGTATCTCTGTTTCTGTGCCGTTGCCATCATTGTCATCCGTTTTTGTCTCACTGGACAAGATAGCTGCTGAACAGCAACGTGATGAATTGATTTGTGCCACTATCTCTGACTTGGTAGCTGGTAAGCCTGTGTCTGTGGCTGCATTCAAGCGTGTGCAGCATCAGCTTGTAGTCGTTGAAGGTGTATTGTACCGCAGTGTAAAGGACCCGATAGATGGTGAAGTCGCAGTGCCCGTTTTACCTATGTCGCTCCGTGAAGAGGTATTGTCGTCTGCACATTCTGCTACTGCCCATGGCAATTGGGAGGCCATGTGGCGCAGTATCCGCCGTCGGTGCTATTTTCCCAAGCTAGCTGAGAGTTGTCAGCAGTATGTCCGAGACTGCAGCCCTTGTCGTTGTGCCAGCTCTATGTCTGCTGGCCCAGTTCCGAAAGTGCGTTCCGACTCGCCCAGCCGACCGTGGGAAGTAGTCCACATTGATACCCTTGAGTTGGGTGCGTGTCATAGTGGCAGGTATCATTGTGTGTTGGTCTGTATTGACTCTTTCACAAAGTGGGCAGAAATTATTCCGCTTCAGAGACATGATGCGTCCAGTGTTGCTGCCGGCCTGGTGGAGTTGTGTACCCGATGGGGTCCTCCACGTGTCATTCGCAGCGACAATGGGTCAGAGTTTTGTAATGCCATGGTCTCTGCATTGTTTGATGTCTTCGGTGTGCATGTTCGTCACGGCGCAGTTCGCCACCCGCAGTCGCAGGGCAGCGCTGAGCGCTTTAACCGTACCCTGCTGAATATGATCCGTAAGACCATTGACTCGTCGTCTGATTGGTTGACAGAGCTCCAGGTATTACTGTATTACTACCGTACTCGCCCCCATGCTGCCATCCAGATGTCGCCAATGATGGCCATGGTCAACTGGGAGCCATGTGACCTGATCGTAGAGCGTCCTGTTGTCGAAGGTTCGCTTATGTCCTGGTCAGCTGAACTATCACTGAAGTGCGCTCGGATTCGTGACTTTGTCAATGATACTGTGGCCGAGTCTGATGCTGTTTTGGCTGAGGAGAGTGAGTGTCCGTTTGTCGTTGGTGCCCCAGTTCTTCTCCGTCGCCCAGAACGTCACCAGAAACGGATGACTCCATATGAACCTGGTTGGTCTGTAGTGCATATCGTGTCACCGTCTACTGTTGTCATCAGCAGCACCAACTCCAGTACCGGCCGGATTAGTGAGAAAACGGTCAATGTGGAACTGTTGAAGCCTAATGCGTTGCAAACAGAGCCAGCCCCAGCAGCACCTGCAGATGGTGCCGCTGCAGAGAATGACAGTGACAGTGCCACGTATGTCCGTGTGTTGCCAGCAGCCGAGCCCTCAGTTATGCGGGCATATGGCTTGCGTGATAGGGCTGCTATTGTACCACCAGCACGGTATAGTCACTAACTTTCCGTTGTTGGCCTGCGTGTGCGCATCTGTGTGGGTATGTGTGCGTGCGTGCGTGTGTGCGTATGTGTGTCTATTCAAGTCATGTGTATGTTCGTGACATCTTCTTTGCCTTACTTGTTTCTGTTTTATTATTCTTGTGCTTTTATTTATAATGTCATCAGGCGGTGAGGTGTAGTATAAGTTTGTTGATGACATTCAGGTATTCATTGTATGAATGGTTATGTCATCAGGCGGTGAGGTGTAATGGAATTGCATGATTTGCAGTTCATTATAAAGTAATCAATCTTCTCCTTCGGTCTTGTTCAAATAATTCTCTAAATGTACTGATGTTTTGACATCATAGTTTTTCGAAAGATTCCAATAATTTAGTTATCATATGTTGACTCGCTTTGAATCGCTGATCAGAGCATGATCATGTGATCTGATCATGCTGTGCGCCATTTTTGCTATGGTTCTTTGATGCGCGTGAGGGCATGAACCTCGCGGCATCAGGCTGGCTTTTGTGGATCTTTTTACTCTCCTTTTAGACTAATTCCTGTAAACAAGCCGTATTTGGGGTCTTGAGTGTGTGGTCGTGAGGGATCGAGGGAGCCTACAGACGGAATTGGTAGTGCTCTAGGGTCCGACCTAAAGTAGAAAGGAATTCGATTACAGTGTCTGGATAAATGTGCATATTCATGTTTTGTTTGTTTTAAGTTTTATTGTGTGTGTGCATGCATGCATGTGGGTCAAGTAACTCACTCGTGCCTGCAAGCCTGCGTGCCTGCGAGCCATTGCCCATGACAGACCCACATGGCGAGATCTATGCATGAAGATCTGTGCATCGTGATATTTTGACAGATCCTGAAACAATCACAATCAGGAAATAGCACTATTATTATCACTCAGGCTGCAGTATTCATAATTATAGACATATTCATAAATGACATATCTTCAATACCCATGAGGTACATTGTATATTATTATTATGATATAATTATCATAATTATATCATCGTTCTAGCTCAATTTGTTTTGCCCTGTCATAGTCCTGTTTATCATGTTCAGCATAAGCAAAGTTGTGAATCATGCTTGCATGGTTGACTCCAACGCGTACATACAAGTAATAACAATAATAATAATAACTCACTCGTTCCGGCGATGTCAAGAGCCCGTCCTGGAATGCTGCAAGTTCCTTCTCTCGTCTGTGTGTGAGTGCAATCAGATTTTGTGTTTTTGAGCTGGGCATTTCTGATAGAGAAACAAGCAAAGTTATAATTTAAACTTTTAGGAACATGGATAGAGGGAAGGAGAAAACGACCCGAACATTGCCTGTACACAGGCTACTGTCAACACAGTGGCCCATTGAAAGCCGTCCAAGTGGACTCCTATGTCCAAGATTCATCACCTTCAGATTCTAATTATGCACCCATTACCCTTGCTGACCAACAGGACTTTGTGTTTATAGCTGCAAGTAAAACAGCGTTTTATCAAGTTCGACAACAATGAGCTGGATATATTGAGAGCAGATTCACAATTCTCTCCGTTGTCGCAACCCAACCGAACTCAGGTACCCAATCCCTGGGTCTCTTTGTGATGGGAATGATCTTCTATGAAATGTAGCATGTAAAGAACAAGGACCGATAAATTACTACGTCCACTTCACCACCACCACATTTGGGCTCTGCGGCCGACCACGAACATTCCCCACAACAGCAAAAAGAGGTTCGGAGTACTGCAAATATTTTAATTCCTGAACAACAGCTGTTTCGGCCATCAGAGACCTCATGAGAGAAGGTAGAATATCGAATAATTCAAAAAAGAAAGAAATCACCTATTTTATACTGACTCTTGAAACAAGATGGCGCGTCAATAAAAGCGCGCTCGTTACTCAAAGTGTGAAAATAAGGTGTAAAACTCAAGGACTAGTTGTTATTGTTAAAATCAAAGGAACGTCAGGATAGAGGTGATAGTTATGCCGGATACTGAAGCGCAGCACAGATACAGTGGTCATGCGAGTGACCCATCTGGCATCTACTCCATGCACTCCATCACCATAATGCACCGTCGGCTCACTCATAGAGCATCCCCTTTTCAAGTGCCGAGTGCTGCTGCATACTTTCTTCTTAAGTAGTTCAAATTGTGTGCCGTTCAAGCAGGCAGTGTAGTGGAGAGGAGAAGAAGAGTGAAGAAAACAACGTAGTGCAGTGTCATGGAGCCAAGGTCCCATGGACGTCTCGCGTGACAGCTGTGTGCAGGTGTGTTTTTCAACACAACAGCCAACAAGTCTACAATAACGAGAGAGCTTGGAAGCTCAGGGCCCTACGCTATGCTTTGTTGCTTAGCTCATCGTGCATGTTGTGAGAACTGATGGAAATGTTTCCTGTGACCGGCGCTAACTCGCCCGTTCACGCCTATTTTGGAGACGACGGGATCTCTCTTCCAAAGTATGTTTTTGCTGACGCATCCTATCACCTATTCGGCAACTAACGTCCATTCTAATTTCATTTCCTCCTCGTCTCCCTATTTCTTTCCAGAAAGTCTCCCTATACATCAGGGAGTCGTACTGTATTGACAGCTACCCTAACGGGTCACGCCGCCCTCCACCCAAGCATGGGTATGATGAGGGACAGTGGCAACAGAAACAAAAAACAGCAAGCAGAGAGAGATAGCAAGAGAAAGACAGCGATAGTAGTACATCTGGTGTGCGACGTATAGTAAAGAGAGATGACAAGAGATGCGCACAAAAAAGGAAACAATAATTAGTTTTGCAGTTCCGAAACAATCAACCAGGTGATGGAGTGTGGGCACCCGAAGTCCCACCTGGACTCGACTGGAGGAACATTCCACGCAGGGATATCAGCGATAGGCCAAGCGTTGAAAAACAGCCATGAGGACACATCGTCTAGAAGTCCACCGCGCTCGAACTGAAATTGCAGGTTCAAACAATTTCCCACGCGTCGTCAGGCAGCGTAACTCTTCTCCCTGCATCACCATCCATCTCCAGCAACCGTCTCCACTCACAGATCATGCCTCTGCCACCACTGTACTCCTCCGAGCTTCGCAGTTTGAAACCATTCGGGGGTCAGCTACACCAACGCGAATAGAAAGACGAGGACGTGACTGAAAAGACATTGCCTTGGCGACCGCGTCGAGGAACCCTTGCCCACACAAATTCAGAAACACGCCAGGGGCGACTCTGGTGGATCCAGAGCCACCCCCTTGGCAAGACTAGTAAGAGGAACAACTGAAAACTCAGATAAAACGGACCTACAAAAAGTGCAACCGTCCCCTTCAAGCACAGTTGCAACACACAGGGAGTCGTATACATGTACATAATACGACCAATATTGTGATGGTACGGTACGGTACGGGACAGATACGGGAGCCAGCAAATGGCCAGCTGTGTTTGATGGTGCGATCCGGTACGGGACAGATACGGGATAGCACCAGGCGTGACACAAAAAAACAAACAAACACCAAATTAAAGCTGTGTGGACCCTGGCTAGCGCCAGACGTTACTGAAGTAACGTCTTCTGCATAGCTACGGAATGACTGCGTACTAGTAGTATGTACGTGAACTCAACTGGACGCGCACGGAGTGAGCCGACGGTGCAGTATGGTGAGGGAGTGAATCGAGTAGATGCCAGATGGGCCACTCGCATGACTACTGTATCTGTGCTGTGCTGTAGTATCCGGCATAACTATCGCATCTATCCCGACGTTCCTTTCATTTTAACAGTAAACCTTATTTTCACACTTTGAGTATCAAGCGCGTTTTTTGATGCGCCATCTTGTTGCAAGAGTCAGTATAAAATAGGTGATTTTTTTCTTTGTCGAGTCATTCAACATTCTACCTTCTCTGATAAGGTCTCTGGTGACCTAAACAGCTGTCAGGAGGAATTAAAATATTTTCAGTACTCCGAACCTCTTGTTGCTGTTGTGGGGAATGTTCGTGGTCGGCCGCAGAGCCCAAATGTGGTATTGGTGAAGTGGACGCAGGATTTTCAAGTGCCGAGTGCTGCTGCTTACTTTCTTCTTACATACTAAGTTTCTTGTTATGACTAACAGTTCACCTGACACCTAGCTCCAATCATCTACGAAGTGCAAATCAACAACCTTTCCCTCAAACCAGTTAATATTATTATTTTTTTATTTACTTAAAAAGCACATAACCACCAGGAAAGCTGACAAAAAAAGAGTAAGAAATGACAGATAAAAAGAGAGCTGAGAGAGAGAGGGGGGGAGTTGGGGTACGGTTAGAGGAGGACGAGACATTGTAATAGGTAGCCGAGTGGAGGCACGGTACTCAATGGTGTACTAGATGTGCTAGTACTTGTTAGCAACAATCCGAACTAGCGCACACACTGCACTGCATTGCTTTGTACTGCATTCAGGACTGACGTCATGCGCTTTGTTCTGCTGCGTAATCACAAATGGCACCAGCCCGTTTTGCTGAAAAGAAAAACAAATCTGGCTTGCCCTGTTGTGCTCTTCCAGACAACAAATCCTGCTTCAGCAGTGTTTCTTTTCCTTTCGTAGCTTTGCTGCCAGCCCGAGTGTCACCTCAACACTGTATTTCTTCAGTATGTCTGACCTAACTGTCGACGCTGTCAAGGCAATGCCTTGCCAAGCCCTCCGTGTCGTGCTTTCCCAGCACGGCTTGAATCCGAAAGAAACTTAGTAAAAGTATTTTACAGGACCGTTTGCTGGCACAACTAGCCCTTGGTAGTGAGGTCTGCTCCGGCCAGGAGAACCAGCAACATGACAGTGCGGACACGGCTCGCGAGCCCAGAAGCCCGACTGGCACCAATGCCTCCTCCGCCAGCACAGGTGACGTGGGCTCAACGGATCTCTGCGCTCTCGTACGGGACGAGGTGTAGTCGGCTTTGTCGGCCGCCATTATATTATTATCGGAGAGCATTGTGCCGCTCCTCACCCAAGGCCAAGGCAATGCGGCTGCTGCCGCCACTACGCCAGGCCAAGCTCCTGTAA